>NC_037672.1:37971833-38337531 GCF_003255815.1 Theropithecus gelada
TTTTTTTTGATACAGAGTCTCGCTCTGTCACCCAGGCTGGAGTGCAATGATGTGATATCAGCTCACTGTAACCTCCATCTCCTGGGCTCAAGCAATTCTCCTGCCTCAGCCTCTGGAGTAGCTGGGATTACAGGCTCCCACCACCACACCTGGCTAATTTTTGTATTTTTAGTAGAGATGGGGTTTCACCATGTTGGCCAGGCTGGTCTTGAACTCCTGACCTCAGGTGATCCGCCCACCTCGGCCTCCCAAAATGCTGGGATTATAGGCGTGATACTTCCCATTTTGACCCTGTTATGATTCCCCAGATGTTCTGACTCTTATTTTCGAATGCAAGGATTCTAGCCATAATTGTAACCAGTGGAAAGGAAATTTACCATGGAAGTACTGACTTGATGTAACACGGCTAACTCACTTTAATTCCTGATAAATTTTCTAAAAAGGGTAGTTAAGCCACTCCAATTTTTTGCACATTAATTTTGATTAATTATGTTTTAGTTTTTAATTAGTTTTCATTAATTTTGAAATTTGTTAGTACATATTCTTTTCTATGTAAAGTTTCCAACAACTTGTTGGTTCATTTATTAATTATTTTGTCTATTTCAAAGTTGATTGCTTTGGGAGAGTTTTTTTTTTTTTGGTAGCACTTTGTTAGTGGTGGCAGAGATTGGAGTTACCCTAAGTTACCAGCAGCGAATCCATAGGTGTCTGCAGCAACCTCAATTCTTGCCTCCTCAGAAGAAAGAATTCAACTGAGGGGCATAAAGCGAAGGAGAGACAGAGGTAAGTTTCCGAGCAGGAGTGAAAGTTTATTAAAAAGCTTTTTAACAATCAGGAAAGGAAGGAAAGAAAAGAAAGAAAGTACAACTTGGAAGAGGGCCAAGCGGGCAACTTGAGAAACCCAGTGCCCAGCTTGACCTCTTGACTTGGAATTTTATACGTTGGCATACTTCCGGGATCTTGCATTACTTCTCCTTACTCCTGAGATCTTATTGGGAAGCTGCTGATCAGTTTCAGATGTTTTCTATCTATTAGGAGCCTGCCTTTCCCTTGCACCAGCTGTGACCAATTACTGCTTTAACGAACCAGTTAACAACAGCCTGACCATCATCTGATGGTTGCCCAACACTCCTGGGTTTTGTTGGGGTGGGGTCTTCTCTTGCCCTGCTCATACCTGACTAGCTCCTACTGTAACATTATTTCTTTTTCCTTTCTTTTCTTTTCTTTTTTTTTTTTTTGAGACAGAGTCTTGCTCTGCCCCCCAGGCTGGCTGGAATGCAGCGGCGTGATCTCAACTCACTGCAACCTCTGCCTCCCAGGTTCAAGCAATTCTTCCGTCTCAGCCTGCCGAGTAGCTGGGATTACAGGTGCCCACCACCACGCCTGGCTAATTTTTGTATTTTTAGTAGAGACAGGGTTTCACCATGTTGGCCAGGCTGGTCTCAAGCTCCTGACCTTGGGTGATCCATGTACCTCAGCCTTCCAAAGTGCTGGGATTACAGGCGTGAGCCACCACGCCCGGCCCAGTACCAATATTTCTTCCAGACCTGCACTGCCCACACACCTCCTGCCAGTCTGATCTCAGACTTGTTATCCTATTCTTGGACACCTAAAAGGCAAAATTATCCAGCAGTTCTATGGATCCTTTGTTTTCGATAGGCTGACCCATGTGCTCTGCAACTGGTTTCTCTGGAGATGGCCAGATAGTGAATATTAGGAGAACAGTCCAGGGACCCGAAGTCCCAGACCATAGCCTGGCTGCTCTGAGGATACAGGAATCAGTGTCTCAAAGTCAGCCTGCAGTTCACTTGCTGGACATCAGTGTGTCATCTCTGACTTAGCAAATAATGAGTAAATTAAGATATGCACCCAGATATTTCAGGAATCTCTTACTGTCTATCATTTTTCTATATATTAATAATCCAATTCCATAAATACTTTTAATCATTCTACCAACAGTTATTAACTGCTTAAAGTGATAGCAGAGCAAAAGCCAATGACAAGTTCTAAATATCTTATGGGTCAAATCTTCCAAGATTCAATAGCATAGGTTCAAATTGAAGGTTCAAAATGTTTTGCTTTTTTTTTTTTTTTTTACTGTCATAATTCATCCACTAAATGTTTTATAACTGAAATTGCTAAATATATAAAATACGTTAAATCGTTGCATTTTAAACACTAGCAATCACTTAAATTTAAGAATTAAGCTGCAGGTAATCTAACTTAAAATGACAGTGCCTCAGAAATAAATAAATCAAGATTGTGCTAACCCTTGATTTCATTTAACTTCTCATTTTATTTTGAAGATAGAACTGAAGCAACAGAAAAGTCAGAAATAAAAAGGGAGTAGACAAGCATTGAGTGCTGTGTGAGAAACTTTAACAATGCTTTTGTGGCTTGGATTTATATACCACAGATTTGTAGCAAATGCTAAACCTTTAAGTGTATGACTCTGGGATATTGTTAGAATTTAATGTATGTATTTACCTTGAAGAGTTGTGAGAAGTCAGGGGGTTCCCAGAATTTGAGAAATCAGTAAAGGTTCTCCTTGCTGCCCGACACTCCCCTTTTGATAATACTCATGGCGTCTGTGCTGTCTTCTCTTATAACCTCTGTTACCATCATCCAAACTTAAAAATGCTGCAGAAGTTAGTTTTAAAGGCAGCATTCAATTTTTAATGGTCCACAGATGGATCATAATTCCATATTCTAATTATGTCATTAAAAAATTTCATATATAACACTACAATGTGAACATTCACATATATAAATATTTGTGGGAGTCTGATTATAAAGTGGAACTACTGAGACAAAGAGTATAAAGGTTTTTGAAGATCTTAATTCATATAGCCAACTGTCTTCCATGTAAGTTGTATCTACATACATTCTTATCAACTATGTATGGGAGTGCCCATATATCACAAAACTTCAACACAAGCCATTATAGTCCTTTAACCATTGCCAATTTAAAAGAAAAAAAAAAGTATTGTTTAATTTGCATTTCTTTGGTTGATAGTAATTCTGAACATTTTTAATATTTGCTGGCAATTTGAATTTCTTTTGTTAATTGCATGTTCATGTCTTTTATTGCAGCATTTATATCCTTCCTGTTGATCTATAAGACTTTTTTCTCTATTGGGAATATGGAATCTTTGCATATGTTTTGCAAGCATTTTTCCCAGGCTGTCATTTGCCTTTTCATTTTGTATATGGTGGGAGTTTTTCCACCCAACTATTTTGTAACAGATTATAAAATACGTACCTAAAAGTTTTATGCAGAGAAACACAGTTCTTCATTGTATTCATAATATTACATGAAATAATGCATAGTTTATCAATTAATCATTTATTCTTTTGTTTTTGTTTTTTGAAATGGAGTCTCAATCTGTCTCCAGGCTGGAGTGCAGTGGCACAATCTTGGCTCACTGCAACCTCTGCATCCCAGGTCCAAGCGATCCTCTTGCCTCAGCCTCCTGAGTAGCTGAGACTACAGGTGCGTGCCACCACACCCAGCTAATTTTTCGTATTTTTAGTAGGGACAGGGTTTCACCATGTTGGCCAGGATGGTCTCGATCTATTGACCTCGTGATCCGACCGCCTTGGCCTCCCAAAGTGCTGGGATTACAGGCGTGAGCCACCAAGCCCGGTCTCATTTATGCTTAAATACGAAGTTTACTTGCAGCCTGATTTTGGCTTCCTGAAATGCATCAAAACTTGGTCATCTCCCTTAAAGTGACAACATCTGACCCTCTAACATCCTGTTAGGGTTGATGATAATACTAATGGCCCACATCGCCATAGTTTTGTTTTACAACTTCCAAAGCACTTTTACAAATATTAGGTTATTTTTTTAAAAACACAAATATTAGATTATAAAGGGGAATCTAGGAAGTGCTACAAATGGCTACAAATCTGCAATTACTTACCCACTGCGAGCTTCTCCTTCCTGTTTCAATGAAGGAATAAGAGATTAACGAATCTAAAACACAAGAGGTTGTTCCTACTACACTAGTGTTTAACTTTCCTAAGTCTTATATTTCATATCTGAGATCCGGGTTCTCAAAAATACTTTAATGTATTTATATTTCTAATCAAGACCAAATGTCTTAATTAAATAATTATGCATTCTGTGTTAGAGACAAATGTTTAAACTTGAGAGGATCTTTTACATCAAGGAGGTGCTCTACCCTAGGAAAGCAAAAGCAATATACTTTTTAGAAAATTATAAATAGCAGCCTTAAAAAGGATAGTTTAAATTTAACTTCTACATAGTTATTTATTAATATATGAAATATATACTTGTGTATACTTTATATAAGTAATTTTTTTTCTAGTTGAAACTATCCTCCATCCCTTCACTATATTCTGTGGAAAGGTCTTTATTGGATCAACAACAGCACCAACAATCGATGGCATTTATTGAACATTTACTATGTGCTACTGCACAGTGTTGAATGTTTTGTATGAATTATTTTATCCAATTTCCCAGCAACTCTCTGAGGGAGCTGCTGTTATTCCAATTGGATAGACAAAGAATATGCAGTATAGCGAGTCAAGTAAGGGCTCAAAAGTCACATAGTTAATAAAGGGTAAAGCTAAGTGTCAAACCCAGAGGTCTGACTGCAGACGTAATACTCTCAACTCAACACTCCATTATCCCTCCACTGTCAGGCTGTGTGGGAACATTGGTCAAGAAGGGTCACTTATAAAATAATAATCATAGCAAACACCAATGCAGTTTTTACTATGTGCCTGATGCTGCACTAACCCAGGATTTCTCACTGGTGGCACTATCGATATTTGGGGACAGATCATTCTGTGTTGTGGGAGATATCCTGTACATTGTATGATGTTCAACAGCTGGTTCCAGTAGCAGGCCTCTCCACCCCAGTTTTTTTTTTTTTAATAAAAAAAAATAAGAGACAGGGTCTCTATCACTCATGCTGGAGTGCACGGCATGATCATGGCTCGCTGTAGCCTAGAACTCCCAGACCCAAGCAGTCCTCCACCACAGCCTCCTGAGTAGCTGCGACGACAAGCATGTGCCACTGGGCTTGGCTAGTTTGAAAATTTTGTAGAGATGGTGCCTCACTATATTACCCAGGCTAGTCTCAAACCCCTGGCCTCAAGCAATCATCCCACCTCAACCTCCCAAAGCGCTGAGATTATAGGCATGAACACAACACCTGGCCTCCCCACCCCAGTTTTGACAAACAAAAGAAAACAAAAATGTTTCCAGATATTGCCAGATGCCCCTGGGGTGACAAAATAGTTCCCAGCTGAGAACCACTGCATGAAACGCTTCACTTATATGAGGCCATTAAAAATTCTTTTTTATTTCCCTAGATTTTTGGGGAACAGGTTATATGAGTAAGTTCTTTAGTGTGATTTGTGAAATTTTGGTGCACCAATCACCTGAACAGTAAACACTGAACTCAATTTGTAGCATTTACTTTTTGTAACCACCTTATGAAATAGTTACTATCATTATTTCCATTTTAGTCACTTTAGGCCAGTTCTATTCTAGGTAACCTAATGAGCCAGAAAGTAAATTTAAAAGACAATCCATAACCTGGATTAGCCTAATTACTTGTTTTTCTTTTCCTTTTTTTGTTTTTGAGACAGGATCTTGCTCTTTTGCCCAGGCTGGAGTGCAGTGGCACAATCAAGGCTCACTGCAGCCTTGACCTCCAGGGCTCAAGCAATCCTACCAACCCAGCTTCCTGAGTAGCTGGGACTACAGGCACACATCACCAGGCCCAGCTAACTTTTGTATTTTTTGTCGAGAAGGGGTTTCGCCATGTTGGCCAGGCTGGTCTCAAACTCCTAGGCTCAAGCGATCCACTCGCCTCAGCCTCCCGAAATGCTGGGATTACGGGCGTGAGCCACCGCACCCCTAATTACTCCTAATTGTGTTACTGGCAGATAATCATCTACTTTGAAAACACAGCAATTCTTAGATTAACATATTTTTGTCGGGAAAAATAATCTCTTTTTAACAAGGTCTACCTGAGCATGGAGAGGGTCCCCAGAAGTTCTAGTATCCTCATTCATTCTGTGGTTCATTCAACAAATATTTACCGAACACTCACAACACATCAGGCAGCATCCTGAACCCTGGAGATCAAGCAGCAAGCAGGCAAGGTTCTCACGCTCACATTCTAGTGACAGTGTACATTCCAATGAGAGAGAGTAGTTAAGTAAATAATAATTTATTTTCAGTTAATGTGGGTGTTCTGAAAAAAAATCAGGCAAAGTATGAGGGTGAGATGTGCCAGCAGAAAGTTGGGCAGGGCACATGCTGGTTTAAATAAGGTCATTAATGAAGGCCTTGTCATTAACACAACACTTGGGAAAGGCAAAGCCACAGAGACAGAAAATAGATTAGTGGTTGCCAGAGGTTGGAGACAGAGGAGGGGTTAATGACAAAGGGACACAAGGGAATTTTTAGGGTGATGGAAATGTTTTATATCCCGATTATGGTGGTGATTATACAATTGTGTGTTAGTCAAAATTCTAGAACTGTACCCTAAAAAAGATGTACATCATTTACTGTATATAAATTATAATTTAATAAACATAATTCTTTCTCTCCCCACTCACATAGCCTCTTTGCTATTTTAGAAACAGATAATTAAGAAAGGGGCTGTGGTGTCTCTGAGGCTGGCGGCTCTCCCCTGGGCTGGAGCTTGAACTTAATAGAGCAGAAATCCAGAGAGAACCTCTGAGCAGGCCAACAGGAGACAGCAGTGGTACCTTCAGTGGCTGTGGCAAGGTTGCTGCAAAGAACTCCATAACATGAGTGCACACAGGAGGTCACCCCTTCAGCAGCCAGGTTGAGTCAGCCAGCCTGACCTGGAAGTACAGTCAGCCCCTCAGAGAACCGGAAAAGGTGCTCAGCACTGCTCAGACCCCAGGCTGTGGGGCACTGACCTGCCTTATCTTTGTTCACTCAGTGCATTTCTTTTTTATCGTTATTATTTTATTTTTTTGAGATGGAGTTTCACTCTTGTTGCAGTGAGCGTGATCTCGGCTCCCTGCAACCCCCGCCTTCCAGGTTCAGGCGATTCTCCTGCCTCAGCCGCCAGAGCAGCTGGGATTACAGGCATGCGCCACCACGACTGGCTAATTTTTGTATTTTTAGTGGAGACGGGGTTTCATCATGTGGGCCAGGCTCGTCTTAAACTCCTGACCTCAGGTGATCCACCTGCCTCGGCCTTCCAAAGTGCTAGGATTACAGGCATGAGCCACTGCACCTGGCCCACTCAGTGCATTTCTCCTCTAAGTGGGGAAATATGGTTTGACCTGCCACCACTAGGTTTAGAATCCTCAATGGGCAGAGTTTGCCCCAGGCCCTCACACTCAGGCCTCCTGAGATATGGCTGGGCTTCTCACGCCCAGCCCACACAGGGCTGCTTGGCCCATAGTGTCCTGACCCCAATCACCTGTGGCTGGAAAGGCAGTTTGTTGTCCCTCACAAAACCCTCTACCCTGAGACTGCAGCCTAGACAGGAAAGAACCTGTTGGAGCCTCTTTCCTCAAAAGAACTATGAGTCAAGCTTGTCTGCCCAGCTGTATACTCACAGAGAGTAGGAGCAAGGAGGGAAAACCACCCCAGAATGGATTCTGGGACCACTGTGGTATATTTCAGCCTCTGGGAACAAAGTCTGGCAACCGAACAACAGAATTCATTATCTTGTTAATTACATGCATAAAGAGACAGAAAAGCATAACCAAAACATTCTTCATGATGGTAAATATAACAACCATTGAATATGTACGAGATAAAGTAAAATAAATTTCTCAGAGTCTGAAAGTATCAGGCCTAATAGATCCAGTCTCAGATAAAAAGAACTGGCTGCAACAAGAGAGCTCGTCTGACTCTAAGTAATATCATTTCTTGGTTTTCTTGGGGATAGAGCAGAGGAGAATGAAATGCTTGGTTTTGTTGTTTTGTTGTTGTTGTTGTTGTTGTTTTTCTTCCTTCTTTGTATTGCTTAGCCCATTGACTCTGAATGTCTTCAAATGTGTACAGAGCGTGCCACCTTCTATTCACTCACTGTTTTTGTATTTCAGGTCAGCTGCTTGTTACTTAACTAGAATCTTTCCCCAAGAATTCTGTGCTAAGTATAGTCACTGAATATAGAATGCAAGTGTGAATACAGGGATATGTGCTTTTACAAAGATGAACAAGATGGAGGTAGAAGAAGCTTAATAATTGATAAGAACTTTTCAGTTTACATATCTGTTTGATTCATCTTTATTCATTCTCTCCCTCATAATAAGTAGCAGTGTTTTCTATGCTGTAGCCCTCTTTATAATATTTGGTAAATATTTTGTGATTTCTGTACACAAACTGTCAGCACAGTAACAATGTTTAAACTTCTATAGTGGTTATGAACTTGTTCTCTCAGAACATGAAAACAGAAGTCAGATTGAGTAGTTCCCCTCTGTTAGTGAATCAGGAAGTAATATATCAAATACAAAGATACATCCTGGAACTTTTTTTTTTTTTTTTTTTTTGAGACGGAGTCTTGCTCTGTTGCCCAGGCTGGAGTACAGTGGCAGGATCTTGGCTCACTGCAAGCTCCGCCTCCCAGGTTCATGCCATTTCCTGCCTCAGCCTCCCGTGTAGCTGGGACTACAGGTGCCTGCCACCACACCTGGCTACTTTTTTTTTTTTTTTTGTATTTTTAGTAGAGACAGGGTTTCACTGTGTTAGTCAGGATGGTCTCAATCTCCTGACCTCATGATCCACCCGCCTCAGCCTCCGGAAGTGCTGGGATTACAGGCGTGAGCCACCGCGCCCGTCCCATCCTGGAACATTTTTAACTCATGAGACATCAACATCAATTAGTAGTCTTTCAACTGTTGTTTTCAAAATGCAAAGTAATTATATAGAGATGCTGAAATAATTTTTTAATACATGAAAGTATGGAATAATTTTTTCAGTGCATGGAAATAAATACAAGTACTTTGTGTTCATAACCTTGTCCTTGTAAGTTTCTGAAATCCTAAATTAATAACCTTCTAAAGTTTAAGGAAATTCATAGTAAACACTATAAATTAGAGGAAAGGTCCTGTCTGTATATGTTATAACACTCAGGGGGAAAATGGCCATACTCAAATAAGTTGTTGTTTGTAAAGACTTCATAGGCAGAGGGGAGGGTGGATTTCATTCATTCATTCAGAAAGTATTTCTGAGGGCCTGCCATCAAAGACCTCTCAGCTAGTCAAGCAGACAGACAAGTAAGCCAATGTTCACAACCCATTGAGTAACTGCTACAATCAAAGGGGCATCCAGTATACTTTGGGGGCACAAAGAAGGAAGTCGCTCAGCTTGGAAAGTTCAGGATAAAGATAGCAGAGGAGGTGACCCTGGAGCTGAGTCTTGAGGGCTAGCAGATATTAGAAAGAAGGGTATTTCGGAAGGAGGAAACTTATTTAAAAGCACAGCTGTGGGAAAAATGATACGTTCTCAATGCTGCAAATAGTTCAGAATGGACATAGGGCTAAATAGGTAGATAGGGGTTAGATTATAAAGGACCTTACAACAATGCTAAGGTGTTTGAACTTTACCTTGAAAGCAATAGAGTCATGAAAGCATGTTAAACACGGTCCTGGGGGATGAACAGAATTAAATTTGTGTTTTAGAAAGGTTAAGGAGACTGGCAGGAAGTATGGAAAGTCCTTTTGCAAAGACCTTTTCATTCAGTCAGTAACTGTGGCCTGGTTATAGGACACCTACTTATGAATGGGTGAATGGAAATACATGCATGAGAGAATGCACATTCCTTCCCCATGTCCCCAACACTGTGTTGGGCAGTTCTTTCGGGAATGCTCTGGGGACTGCAAGGAGTGGCCTGACAGTGGGCCAGTAATGACCTTCCTAATACGTGTAAAGAGTGAGTCTCACCCGAAGAAGTAGCTCATATATTATGACAGTCACCATAGTCCCGCAGTTTGACCTGGACTATGCCACATCCCTCTCAGCAGAAGAATGGGGACAGAGGACAAGTGGGGCTTTTAGTCTTGGCTGTGATTGGGACAGGCTTGTGGTGGCCATGTGAAATAGAAAAGTTGTCCAGGCGTTATGGCCCATGCCTGTAATCTCAACAGTTTGGGAGGCTGAGGAGGAGGATCACTTGAGCCTGGGAGTTTGAGACCAGCCTAAGCAACATAGTAAGACTCCATCTCTACAAAATAAATAAATAAAAGTAGCCGGCATTGTGGCTTGTAGTCCCAGCTACTGAGGAGGCTGAGGTGGGAGGATCGCGCCAACGCACCCCAGCCTGGGCGACACAGCAGGACCCCGTCTAAAAAGAAAAAAAATAATAAGACAGAAAAATGACCTTACTGTGAAGAGAAAAAGAGAGCCTAGAGGGAAGGAAACTAGGCAGGTTGCCTGCAAATTTATATCTCCCCTTGGGGATGGAAGTTTGTTCTTGGAAGAATGGAAACTGAGAAGAGAAGCTGAACAAATGAATAAAGTTATTGGTGTTGCTTATATTTTCCATAATATAGTAATAATTTCATTTTTATTCTCCTTTAGATTTTAGCAAAGTTCACTTAGAAATTCTAGATTGGTTTAGCTGTGGTTAAGAGAGCTGAGGCTGGGCGTGGTGGCTCATGCCTGTAATCCCAACACTTTGGGAGGCCAAGGCGGGCAGATCACGAGGTCAGGAGATCGAGACCAACATGGTGAAACCCCATCTCTACTAAAATACAAAAAGTTAACTGGACATGGTGGTGCGTGCCTGTAGTCCCAGCAGCTACTCAGGAGGCTGAGGCAGGGGAATTGCTTGAACCTGGCAGGCCGAGGTTGCAGTGAGCCGAGATCATGCCATTGCACTCCTGTCTAGCAACAGAGCAAGACTCAGTCTCAAAAAAAAAAAGAGCTAAGGAAATTCTCTTTCTTGTCTTTTCTTTTTTCTTTTTTTTTTTGTATTTGGACCGAATTGACAGGTGAACCAAGAGAAACCAGAGTGAGAATATAAGGTAAACTTCAAGGGACACACTTTTAGTTGGGTTTACTTGGCCACCTGTCTCTCCTGATTTGGAGATTTGCTTCCCAGGGGTATGATCTGGTCATATTTATATAGCTCTCTATTTTAATGAGACTGATTCCACAGGAGGCTGTTCATGTCAGAACTTGGAGAGCAGAAATACTACTAAAAGAAATCCTAAGTCCTCTAAAAAAGATCACATTCCTGGGATCCAGATTTTGAACACATATACTGTATATAATCATAGTTTAATCTTTTAATCCTCCCCACCCACACACCCAGTAGGCAGAGCACAAAATGAAAAATCAAACCATTTCTTTATTAAGCGCATTTACATACTAGGGTTAAGTTCTCTTTACTATCTATTGGTATTACACTTTAACCAGAATAAAACATTGTTAACCTCATCATCATAATTATCAATTAAAATTAAGCATTCACAAAAGACGTCCTACTGACATCATGTATCAAATTATCAGTAGAGTTTTCAAATTTTCTGATTATGGCTGTGTTTCCTCTCATGGAAAATTATTAAGACTTTCACAGCATGTATTGATCCATCATTCCCTCTGATTCTACGGATCCATTTATGGGCGAAGTTGTAAGATCTCAGCATAAATTCTTAGCTGCAAATGCTTCTTCAAATCCTGTTCCTTAGTATTGCCAGAATGAGAGATAAAACGCCTTTTCATATTCTACGTTTTTTTTCTTTTGAGATGGAATCTCGCTCTGTCTCCCAGGCTGGAGTACAGTGGCGTAATCTCAATTCACTGCAACCTTCCCCACCCAGGTTCAAGCAATCCTCCTGCCTCAGCCTCCCAAGTAGCTGAGATTACAGGCACCCATCATCACACCCAGCAAATTTTTGTATTTTTGGTAGAGGTGGGGTTTCAACGTGTTGCCCAGTCTGGTCTCAAGTTCCTGACCTCAAGTGATCTGCCCACCTGGGCCTCCCAAAATGCTGGGATTACCCGCATGAGCCACCACTTCCAGCCAAATTCTACTTTTAAATAAGGTAAATGTGGGCTGTGTTTTAGACCTTATTAATACATCTAAGTCATATGATTCAGTTATAAGATAAATTTCATGAAAGCTGTTTGGCCATTACAAAAGGAATACAAGCTATCTCTCCTATTTGGATTCATTCATTCATTCAAAAAATATTTGTTGAGTATCTACTGTATGACAGACATGGGAAATAATAGGTACTGGAGATTTAAAAGTAACAAAACAAAGCTCTGCTCTCATGAAGTTTACATTCCAGTGGGAGTACAGAGATAAACAGATGTATATGTCAGGTGGTGCTCAGTGCTGAGAAGAGAGGAGTTGGGGGGTGGGTTACAGGTTTACATGGATAGTCAGGAAAAGTGACATGATGGAGGAGGGAGTAGCTAAGAGCTTGCTAGACAGAGGAACATGTGAAGGCTGCATGGGCAAGCACTTGGCCTGTTGGCAGAAGAGGAAGGAATCCAGTGTCTGGGAGTAGCATGAGAGCCCGTGGAGGGAGCCAGATCACAGGGGATGTTTTATTTCATCATTTTTACTGGGCTGATGGAGCAAATGAGCTGAAAATACAGATCAGTAAATAAAATAGGTTTCAGGATAGAACAAACAATATATTTCACCAGGAAAAAAAAAAGATTAAGTATGGGAATGCCTCTTTCTTTTATTTTCTTTCTCTTTCTTTCTCTCTCTCTCTCTCTCTCTCTTATTTTTTTTAGATGGAGTCTCGCTCTGTTACCAGGCTGGAGTGCAATGGCACAATCTTGGCTCACAGCAATCTCCACCTCCCTGGTTCAAGTGATTCCCCTGCCTCAGCCTCCCCAAGTAGCTGGGATTACAGGCACATGCCACCACACCCAGCTAATTTTTATATTTTTAGTAGAGTCGGGGTTTCACCATGTTGGCCAGGATGGTCTCGAATCTCCTGACTTCGCCATCCGCCCGCCTTGGCCTCCCAAAGTGCTGGGATTAAGGCGTGAGTCACCGCGCCTGGCTGGGAATGCCTATTTCTTAAATAAGGAATTTTTACTGCAATTGTAATCTGATTTGATTGCAATGCTTTTCTAGTCTTTCTCATTATAAAACTGAAAGAAAAATGCTGAACTAAAAATCCAAAACTGAACAAGTAACTATGAGCAGGGAAAAAAAAAAAAACTATGAGAAGAAATGTCATTTGCTGTTAATGTACACAAAGGTAAACATTGAAAAATCCAATAAGGGCTGAAACGTAGTACCAAATTCCAAAAATTCAAGCAGTGGGTTTGTTTACACAATTGTCTTTTGTATTTAAAAACAAAGTTACTGAGGCAATTTTTATCTATGGGCATAGGTGTCATTGCATAGGAGGTGGAGGGTGTCTCTTCCACATAGCTCCGATAAAAAACGTATCCTGTACTTTGTGGTTGGAACCCTCCTTGGGAGAGTTTGTGATGTATCTTCTTCCTGACTGTAACAATCTTAAATTGTCCCATCCACTTCCCTTTGAACTAGCAGTCCATGTCAGTACTTCATTCTTTTACATCATATTGTTTTTTCCTAACCACTTCCCCAAGTGGAAGTGCACAAAACATCCCTAATAGATCTCCCAGCCACCCCAGGCTGCTACCACAATTTGGTTATATTATTTGATTATCAGTCTTCTGGACCACTTGCTTTGCTTGCATTGGGTTTTTTATTATGGAGACAAACTGAAGATCTCCTGAACAAATGTCATTTGCGGGGAATGACCACATTCAGCCATCACGGACGGAGAGCATACAGCTAACTCAGAGTAGCAAACACTAATCTACGAATAATGAACATAGGCATTACTTTAAGAACCAAAAGCAGATGGGCATTTGGTTTACGCATCACTCAGAGACAAAGTACGGAAATCCCTCCCTTCCTAATGCATCATGAGCTACTGGGGGCAGGGACCATAGCTGTTTTGCTCAAACCTGATGGTGAATTAACATGTAAAGTACTTTAGTGTTTTCATAAGGTGCCAAATAAATTAGTTGTTATTCTCACAGCCTAGCATATAGGAGTTCAATGTTGGGTAGAGGACTGAATAAAGAACCTACTTTTTCAGATTCTTATTATTCCACCACTGGAAAACAATGATTATGGTCATAGTGCTGAGGATCATATTTGCGATGCCACAAACCCACCACCTAGAGCACAATAATTATCAGATTATTGCAAGGGGAATGGTTACTGAGGCTGGAGAACGGAGACGAGTCTTGGTGAGTTCCCTCTAAGCTCTGAGATGACAGAGGCCGCCTCTCTCACGGCCTTCCAGCCCTGCAGAGGGACCTCTTTCTAACTTCCACCCCCAGGAATTCTCCTAACCCCAGTTTCAAGGGGCGGGGAACAACCAGAATCTTTGTCAGGTCCGCTACGCCACGCCCCTTCCTCGCCATAGCCCCGCCCAGTCTGACGTCCCCTTCCCCCACTAGCTCGTCTCGCCACAGACGCTCCCCTTCCCCCAACCCCTTCCCCGGCTCGGGCCGTCCCCACGCCGCGCAGGAGAGCAAAGAAACCCCGGTGGGGAAATGACTGCCGCGGTCTCTCGGGGCGCGCGGCCCGGCGAGGGGGCGGGGCCTGGCGGCAGGGGGCGGGGCGGGGCCTGGCGGGAGGGGGCGGGGCGGGCAGCAGCCTGCGCCGCGCCGGGACTGACTGGCTAACCGGTCTCCGACCCCCACCTACTCGCCCGCCCCCTCGGGGCCGCCGGGGTACTCTGACCCCCTGGCCTGGCGCCGCCTGACGGAGCGGGAGTGGCTCGCTCCGGGCCGGCCAGCGCCGGGGGTGAGGCTGCCCGGACGGGGCCAGGGGCGCGCGAGGGGCCGAGCATCCCACACCTCAGCTCGCCGGCCCCGGCCCCCGCCTCCCCCGCTCCTCCCGCCTGGCCGGCCTGGCCCGCGGTGACCCCCGGCCGCCTCCGGAGCCCGACGCGGTAAGTGCGACTTCCTCCTCGGCGTCGGGGAGGGGGCCGCTCCGGGCAGGGCCCGCTCCCCGCCCCCACGCGACTCTCACGCCCAGCCGCGGCCGCCCCGAGCGCGCTGGGCGCGAAGACGCTGCCCCCGCCAGGAGGCGGCTGCGAGGCCCTCCGATTCAGAGGGGCTGGACCGAGCGGGGGCCTCCCCACACGGCACCCGGGGCTCGAACCCCGGCCCGGCCTCCCCGCTGCACGTCCCCGAGCGCTGGAGCCGGCGCCCGGGCCGCCCTGGAGTTGTGGAAAGTTGTGGATGCGGCGCTGGTGGCCGGCGGTGAGGAGCGGACTGCGGTGCACACGTTGCTGCTTTTCCGGACTGTTTCTGCCAATAAAACAAACTGGAAACCATTTCGGATTTTTTTTTTCCCTCTCCTTATTACTTGCAGGCAATTTTGACCTAAGTTTTTAAGCTTTTCTTTTAAATAATAGCCTCGCCCCCGAAGTGTGGAGAATAAGACGAGGACTTCATTTTCCCGAGACCCGGCGTGTCTGGTGAAACTTTTCCATTTAGGCATTTATTTCAGTGCATGCTCTGGGATCAGAAGCTGGCGGAAAAAGTTTGCTGTGTCAAAGAGTAAAGCATTACTGTGGTTTTTTATCTCTTCATTTCATTTTTTAAATTATTCTTTAGTAGTCGACAAGTTCACAGAATTCAAAAGGTGCAAAAGGGACAGACAGGCTCCCCACCCACCCCTGCACCCCCGCCAATATTCTGTTTCTGGTGTCGTCTTCCAGAGGTTAGATGTGCAGATGCCCCTCCTGCTTGCTTTGAAAAATGGAGCTGCTGTTATGTGCCTGGCATCTGCTGGTGCTAAATAAATGTTGATTCTCCTTCCTGTTAGGAAATAGTTTAATAACTCTTTTTGGTTATTAGACCTCTGGCGGCAAAAAAAAAAAATCATGACCTTTTTTTTTCCTTTTTTCTTTTTTTTTTTCTTCTGGTTTTCAGCATTTACAGATTTGACTGCATTGTGAATGTGTATGTCCTATTGGCTTGTTATGACTTATGTGAATACTTTTACACAAAGATGAATACGCTGACATTGCTGGGTAGTTGGGCGGGGAGGGCGGAATCAACATGAAATTGTAAGAAGATGCAATATGTACAATAGGTAGTTCCAGAAACTATATATTTGAAGCAATCTAGGGACCATGTAGTACCATAGGATAAAACAAACTAAATGGAAAAATTGAGGTAGAGCAGGAAAAGAAGAATACAAAGTCAAGAAAAAAGATAATACCAAGTTCCTGTTTAAAAGATCCTGTGCTAGAGATGAGTCACAGTTTGGGCCTTGGGCTTCCTGGGAGCTAGGTAAAAAGAGAAAAAGGAACAACATAAGTTTCAGCCTGTTTTGGCTGGGCGCGGTGACTCACGCCTGTGATTCCAGCACTTTGGGAGGCCATGGCGAGCAGATCACTTGAGCTCAAGGGTTCAAGACCAGCCTGGGCAACATAGTGAGACCCCTGCTCAAAAAGATAAATAAAAATAAAATAAAATAACAAAGTTTCATTTGTTTCTAATTCCAAGATTAGAAACAAGCCAGTTCTGCCCTAAGCAAGGCGTTTTCCAGTAATGAGGCCTGAGAGGCATATTTTCCTCATGGGCCCTAATAAAAAAAGGAGATATGGGATGCAGTTGACAATATCTTTAAAACGCCCCTAAGGAAAATAGTGAATTTTGCACAACAGTGTTTTTCAATACAGGAGAGTAATAAAACTGTTAATAAGTTTTCTGAAGGAGTGGAGTTGATCCATTTCTAACTTTTAGAATGATCTAGAACAGTATTTCCCAAACTGTTCTAAGGAATGAGAAAATATTTCCTTTCTTGCAACAAGATTCTGAGCTCAAGTAAGTTTGAGATAACTAGATTAGAAAATTGGTTTTACTACAGAATTTCTTGGAGATTTATTATACTAATGTTCAAGTTGCTATTTTAAAGAGGGATATATTTTGTAATCTTTTCCAAATCTATTTGACTATATAACACAAACTGAGGACCACTGAACCTATAAAAATGGATGAATTAGCTGGGCACAGTGGCTCACGCCTGTAATCCCAGCACTTTGGGAGGCCAAGGCAGGTGGATCACTTGAGGTCAGGAGTCCAAGACCACCCTGGCCAACACGGTTAAACCCTGTCTCTACCAAAAATACAAAAATTAGCCAGGTGTGGTGGCACGTACCTGTCGTTCCAGCTACTCAGGAGGCTGAAGGAGGAGAATCGCTTGAACCCAAGAGGTGGAGGTTGTAGTGAGCTGAGTTGGTGCCACTGCACTCCAGCCTGGGCAACAGAGTGAGACTCCATCTCAAAAAATAAAAATAAAAAAAGATGAATTATCTATTCTTCAGGCAGTTCTTCGTTAGTATTTCTTACGACTGAGGTTCAATGAGAATTGGAAAGCAAAGAGTTGAGGTTAGCCAATTTGGTAAGGTCCAAAGTGAAGATAATTTAAAAGTCAGGATTTTAACATACTGTATAGCAAAGGAGAACGCTACTTCCCCCAATTCTTTCACATTCCTTCATTGTTCTGCAAGTTGCCTGTTGAAGGACCTCTAGGGCACCTTCTTGTTCTGTACTTAGTGTCTATGACTTAGACTAGGTATAGGCAAGTTGAAGTCCTTGAGGAATGACTTTATTCTTGGATGTAAATATGTGATTGACTTTTTTTTTTTTATCACAAACACTATTTGTACTGTTAATTTACTATCAAATCATAAGCATTCCATAGCTATGAGAAACCTAAGAAAGCACAGTACAGGCCGGGCGCGGTGGCTCAACCCTGTAATCCCAGCACTTTGGGAGGCCGAGACGGGCGGATCACGAGGTCAGGAGATCGAGACCATCCTGGCTAACACGGTGAAACCCCGTCTCTACTAAAAAATACAAAAAACTAGCCGGGCGAAGTGGCGGGCGCCTGTGGTCCCAGCTACTCGGGAGGCTGAGGCAGGAGAATGGCGTAAACCCGGGAGGCGGAGCTTGCAGTGAGCTGAGATCCGGCCACCGCACTCCAGCCTGGGCGACAGAGCCAGACTCAGTCTCAAAAAAAAAAAAAGAAAGCACAGTACAGCGTGGAAAGAGCGAAGATTTGAAGCCAGAAACTCTGGGATTGTGTCACTACTGAATGTGCAGGATTGTTTCCAGCAAGTCGATGAACCTCCCTGAATCTATTGCCTTATTTGTAAAATTAGAATGATGACAGTACATAAATTCATTTATGAAATAAACGAGAATCTACTGGGTACTGGGTAGTAGAAAAACAGCAGAGTGCAAATGAAATAATATATCAAGAATTCTTCACTGTCTAAATTTATTCCATTCTTGAGTGCAGATGGCAAGAGTATGGAAGGCAAGGAATGGCACCTATCCAAATGTATTTGGTTCCAGAGTTTGAGATGGCAGGTACAGAGAGTTGAGAGAATGAGGTGTTGATCCAAAAATTTATCAGAATCCGTTCAGTTCCTGTGTTCGGATGATGAGTTTGGATAATGAGGGGCACTTCCATTCAAAAGTATTCTCTAAATGATAGTGCTATACAAAATGATACCATTCTGAAACTAGAGGGCCAGAGCTATTCATTGCCTCATTCCATTTATGAGAAAGGGGTTTGTTGAGTATACCAGGCAGGATAGATTATGCTGTGGTAACAAAAGAACTCTCACATCCTATTGATTTTAAACAGCGAAGATTTTTTTTCTGTTATACTACATGCTGAACCAGGTCAGCAAGAGAACTCCATTACAAATGGTCAGTCTCAGGCTGTCGGAGGCTATATTTCAGCACGTGCTTCCACAGTTGTTAGGACAGGGAAAAGGATGTGGTGATTTTACATTGGCTCTTTTCTTTTCTTTTTTTTTTTTGTGAGACGGAGTTTCACTCTTATTGCCCAGGCTGGAGTTCAATGGCATGATCTCAGCTCACTGCAACCTCTGCCTTCTAGTTTCAAGCGATTCTCCTGCCTCAGCCTCCCGAGTAGCTGGGATTACAGGTGCCCGCCACTGTGCCCGGCTAATTTTTGTATTTGTTGTAGAGATGGGGTTTCACCATGTTGTCCAGCCTGATCTCCAACTCCTGACCTCGTGATCCACCTGCCTCAGCCTCCCAAAATGCTGGGATTACAGGCGTGAGCCACTGCACCCGGTGTACATTGGCTCTTCAGGGCTTCTGTCTGGAAGTGACACAGGTAACTTCCACTGCTATTTCATTGGCCAAAAGTCACTTGACTACCCCCAACTTCAAAGAGATGGGGAAATGCATTTCTACCATGTGCCCAGAAAGAGGAGAACTGGAATAGTCTGTGAATGGTCTTAATGACTACTAAAAAGGCTTCAGAGTCCCATGAGCTAACACAGAATCTAAATAAATCAAAATCCAAATTATGTCAGTACAGTATTCTATTTAGAAAATAGAAAACAGCATTTCTTTGTGTATGTGAGTGTGTTTAATCAGAATTATGCTAATGAGAATTATAAAGAACATCTTTTATTAGTTTGAAATGAAATGCTTTTGAAAACTCCACGATTAGGTTTGTTATGTTGGCCAAATGAATTTCATTCTTTTTAAATTGTATGTCCATTCAATAAACATTTGTTAAATGTGTATAAGGGGCCAGGTGTAGTGGCTCAAGACTGTGCAATCCCAGCACTTTGGGAGGCCAAGGCGGGAGGATTCTTCAGTCCAGGAATTTTGAGACCCGTCTGGACAACATAGCGAGACCCTGTGTCTACAAAAAATAAATAAAATTAGCTAGGTGTAGTGGCATGTGCCTCCAGTCCCAGCTTCCACGGGGGTGGGGGTAGGGAGGTGGGATGATTGATCATTTGAGCCTGGGAGGTTGACACTGCAGTGAGCCATGGTCAGGCCACTGCACTCCAGCCTACGGAACAGCAAGACCTTGTCTCAAAAATAAATAAATAAATAAATAAATAGTATAAGGCACTGTGTTAGGCCTGTGAGGATAAAAAGATAAATGAGGGTCGGGCGTGGTGGCTCATGCTTTTAATCCCAGCACTTTGATAGGCTGAGGTGGGCGGATCACCTGAGGTCAGAAGTTTGATAGCAGCCTGACCAAAATGGTGAAACCACATCTCTACAAAAAATACAAAAGAAACTAGCTGGGCATCATGGTGCACGCCTGTAATCCCAGCTACTCTGGAGGCTGAGGCAGGAGAATCGCTTGAACCTGGGAAGCAGAGGTTGCGGTAAGCGGACATCACACCACTGCACTTCATCCTGGGCGACGGAGTGAGACTCCATCTCGAAAATAAATAAATAAATAAATAAATGGGGAGTTCACAATCGCAATAGAAAATAACTATACTTGAGTTCTCTCTCCCTTTCTCTTTAAGGCGTCATTTACAGTGTGTAAATGATGTGTATACACACATATATAAAATAGTGAAAAATACTAAATATATAAACTGTTATACTTTGTTCCTGTCTGCCTTTTTGGACTTAAGGAGTATTTCATGACAAATTAAACAATATTACTTAAATTAGCATAAGCAAAAAGAATGTCGTGTTAGAAAAGGAATATAGTTTATATCGGAGGCCAAGGGCGAGAAGCGCACCTGGGCCTCAAAAGCAACTGGCACCAATAACAGAAAGCTAGGAGCTAGGGCTACTTTCTATCTCTCCAGGTCTATATGATTTCTTGCTAGTGTCTCTTTCTGCACTTGTATTTCTTTCTTTTTCTCTGTTGACTGATTTTTCTCTGTTTTGCTGTTACTGGGTGTTTTAATCTAAGAGTTTATGAACTTGAAACTAGAGGCTTTAGCAATTTTAGACGATCTAAAAATTTTTAAGTGCATTGTCTTCGTAAGCTCTTAACCACTAAGGAAATAATGCAGTTGACTCTTAAGGTATAACAAATTAGCGTAATTGACAACTTTATAGTAGAGAAAGAGGCAGTTATAATAGCTTTCAATCAAAGAAACCAAGGTGCCATGAAAAGCTCTACACAATTAACATCAGCTTGCAAATTCTAGTGGGACAGGCTGATTATGATAATCAGGATAAGAAGGTATAACTGGATCTGACTTAAGTAACTACGATATTCCCTCCCTGAACACTGGCAAATGCCATCTCCGTTGTAATCCTTTCATCCATCCCTTCTTCCTCTCCGAGGGTAAGGATTGACTGAATTGTCTAACTCTTACAAGTCATCTGCTTTGATCCTGATACAGGGCTCCCTGGCCTCTCCTCATGGGTAATAATGTAGGAAGAAGGGCATATGTAATGTACTACCTAGCTCTGCTCTTTTCTTCCATCCAAACTGGTCTCATAGACACTCTTTATCTGAACATTTTACATTTTAATGTGCTATTACCATATCTCTTCACCAATTTAATCTAACTTTATTCTCAATACATTTCTATCATTTTCTGTTAGACTTGTTCACTTAGCTTCACTAGCATAGTTCCCTTGCATTTTCACACTATGCGATATCTCCTTCATGGTTGAAAAATATCTATAGCTTCACCTCAGCAGTGGCTGAAGAGATTAACTATGGGGAGGTGGTATATGTTACCTGAAGAGGATTTCCCAGGGAAAAAAAAAAAAAAAAGATGAGTAAAAGCTGTATATGAGATTAGGTTTAGATTGTAGAATGTCTGGAATATCATATTAAGACTCTTAGACACTTGTTGCTGTGCAAATGAAGGGGTTTTCTTGGATTTAACTAAACTTCAAGTTCAGAAAGCTTGTTTACTCAGAAGGCTATCAGACAGGAATCATAGCTTGCCAGCAGGGCAGCATCAAATGTTCCTCAGTGGGAGTGATTTTCACAGCAGTCCACGCAGGCAGCTCATAGCCATCTGGGCAGCACCTCAGAGGAAGCTCACGCTAGGTGGTGCAGGAGCTGCCTTAGCTTAAAAAAAACAAAACAAAACAAAACACGTCCCACAGGAGCCAGTAACTCTAACACAAACTCCATAGACTGAGTTTCCAGGGTGGTTCTGTAAAAGCTATGCTAATTAAAAGAGCCATCACAGGGAAGTCAAAGCTATAGCTTCCTTATGAGGTATTTATGGTTCATTTATGGTTCCTGAGTCTTGATGCAAATTTAATCACAGGGATCATTTTTACTATAAGTAGTGTTACCTAGTAACATAGTTGAGGTACCTAGTTTTACAGATGCCAGGAAACAGAGCCAAAAGGGTTAACTGAAGCTTAACTCTACTCATACTTGTATTATCTGCAGTGCCTTTCATTAAGAAGTATTCCATAATATTTCTTTTGCTTATTTTGATGTAGTGTGTTTCTACTCTTTTTAAATTTATTATTATTATTATTATTATTATTGAGATGGAGACTCGCTCTATCACCTGGGCTGGAGTGTGGTGGTGCAATCTTGGCTCACTACAACCTCTGCCTCTCAGGTTCAAGTGATACTCCTGCCTCAGCCTCCCAGGTAGCTGGGATTACAGACACCCGCTACCACACCCAGCTAATTTTTTGTATTTTTACTAGAGATGGGGTTTCACTATTGGCCAGCCTGGTCTTGAACTCCTGACCTTGTGATCTGCCCCCCCCCCCCCCCCCCAGCCTCCGAAAGTGCTGGGATCACAGGCGTGAGCCACCACACCCGGCCCATTTACTCCTTTCTATGATGGAGGAAGTAAAATAAGTTGAGAGGAAGGTGAGCCTGGAAAGGCAGGCAAGACTACTAGATCATTAAAAATCCTGAATTCCATGCTAAAGATCTTAGCTTTTATTTATCTTGTAGCTGATCGAAAACAAACAAAAATAAACATTTTAAGTACAGTGATGTAGTCAAGAATTGCACTTTAGAAGGCTACTTTGGCGATAGCGTGGAGAGTAAGAGAGGATTGAGACTTCAGGTTGGTTGGTTCATTTCTACTTAATATTTGCCTTTCTTTGGGGAGCTATTTCTTTGATAAGCAGGAAAAAGGAATACTCAAGTCCCTGCTCCACAGGAGTTTAGAATTGCTCGCCTGGTTTCCGCATGGTTCTTTGGAGCGGCCTGAATCAGTTTGTCCTAAATTTATTTGTCATCTCCTTCCCCCCATTGGAGTTTGGGAGGACTACTCTGAAGTGCCTCCTAAGAACATTGGATTTAATCTAATGCATGATTAACACCAAGAAATTCTAGCCTCGACTGATCTCCACTAATCTCCATTTGACCACTGACATCCTCCTTTTGCTTTTTGCTGAAGTTAAATTATTGAACAGGTTATTGGTGGCTTTTCTTTGGGTCTAGTTTTAGGGCAAGCTAGGCAGTTTAATGCTTAACTGGTTTAATTAACATTTGTAGTGATTAACCATTTCTAATTATGAGCAATTGAGAAACAGTGCTTCACATTTTCTCTTCTTTATTGCTCACGCTGCCCATTACTACCCTTTCCCTACCTGACTTATGCTGTTCTAACAAAAATATATAATTTATAAAATCTGGATTGGTCCTACAGCAGAATCAAGTTGATCTGTGATTGGCTCATTATGTGTTCAGAGAGCACAGGCAACTTTAATTGATGATACTTGTGACTGGAGAGTACTGATTGATTAAAAATTTTTTTAACCTCCATCACCATAAAGCTATGTGGTGAAACACATATCTTTGGATTTGGTTGAAGCACTTCTGGATTTGGTTGAAGTCAGTAAAAGACAAATTTGTGGTTATCCAGATTGTTACTTTTTATGGCACATAAGATAATTGGGTGTCTCAGCACATGCCAACCATAATGGATCAGGCAAGAATTTAGCAGTGGTTTTCCATCATTTTTTTAATGATATTACAGTTTTCATCCTTGTGCACAGCAAATATATACTTACATTGACAAAAATCTAAGGAGTGGATAGCAAGGGAACCTTGTTTTTTACCAGTCATCAAGCCAAAGGACTATTTTCAAAAGTAATGATTTTGTTATACCATAGTAGTATCAACCGTAACAACTTTTACAGGTGAGCTTAAATAAAGGCTACATAATGTTAATTTAGCTGAGTTTTAAAATGTCCCTTGCTTTACTACCAGGTGTCAGTACTGATAGGTAGTTGTGGAATAAAACGATTCTTTTGATGTTACTGTAGGCCAGTACTTTGTAAGAAACAGCAGCAGAAATTGGGAGGGTGCTAAGTAGGGAGAAATCTGTGAGGCACTTGTACTTGGTGAATAAATGTCATTTGGCGTTTAACTGCAGTTATGATGAACTGAATATTTTGTTATATAAGAAATCATGTGTTCCTTAAGTACTCTGTTTTTCCCCCACTTCTGTGTCTTACTTGCTTTTAGTTTGGTCAGATATTATCGGCAAAGAATTTGTCTGCTCTGCTACTCTCTACTAGACATCTATCCTTGTCCAAGTCAACTATACTCTCAATCTACTTCCTCATTTTCATAACTACTCTACCTGCCCCACAAGGTGTTTGTGAGTAGTGAATGAGAATACTTCTTGCTTTGAAAGCAAGAAGCAGTGTGGTGTATTCGAAAGTATATGGTTTTTAGAGTCCATCCTGGACCCTGCCACTCACCAGATATAGGTATTAAGTCAGGTTAATTAATCTTACTTCAATATCTTCATCTATAAGGAGTGGCAGGCTGGGGGCAGGAATGACCCCTGTTTAACGGAGTTTTTCTGACAGCAAAATGCCCCACTCAGTCTAAAGTATTTTATATATTATTGTGCTCATTTGGGCACTTAAGAGAGAGTAGCTGCTGCTACAAATCCTGACCATTACTCAATACTTAGATGTGCCACTTAATCCTATTACTGAAGAGAAAACTGAAGACAAAAGAGGTGAAATGGTTTGCCCAAATTATACAGCTAGCTGGTGAGTGGCTTAGCTATTGACTCAGACTCTTTCTACTGTGTCACTTAGGCTACCATTAATAAGTGATAATGTGGGAAAATAACAGCAGAAGGACTCTCCACCAACTACTTCTGAACTGACTTGTAGCTCTAACCTGATGCACACTCTTCTGTAAAATGTACTTACTGATACCACGGGCCAACTGAACACTCATAGGTAAGTAGGCAGCTCCATAGCTGACCTGTACATCTCTGCTTACTCGTTGAATTGAGTACTTACCAGAAGTTGGTTCTGTTTATTCACAAACCTGTTTTTAACAATTATACTTGTTACAGTAATTATAAAACATTAGTAAACATATAAATTGATGAAAATGTAAAGAAAAGAGAATTCTTCCTGTGAAAATTAAGTTGAATGCTTTGCGATGCCTCTCTGTAAATGAGTTATTTAAAAAATTCTATCAAGTTGGATAAAGGCTGGATAATTGTAAGAGACTAGGGAAAAAGTCATCAAAGTCTAAAGCAGTGCCTGTCAAGGGCCATCAACCAGCTACCTGGTCTTCAGACTATTAGGGGTCCTCAAGGATATAAGGAGCACACATTAGAATATTAATTAACTACATAAGGCAAACTAATGCACACTGGTTCAGCAGATATTTTGTTTTCATGGTGAGACTTTCTCCTTGAAGAAAGCAATGCATTAATTTACAGTCTGGCACAAGTTTTCCTATGGTGGACAGACCACTGGTCTAATGGATTCTGTATTCATATTCTTTCAGAAGTGCTTTTAAGTTCTGTTTCCATTTATAGAAACTGTAAGTGGAAATCATAGATGATGGATCATTATGGGTATGACTTATGCAAGAAAAAGGACCCAAACTCAGTAGGAGACCCCTATCAGATATGTGGTATTAAACCTATATAAAAAGATTTACAAATGAATGTGCATGTATATGTTCAAGTTAAAAGAACATCTTTAAGGGAATGTATATATTATTTTTATGATTATTGACTTTTTTCTTTAGTGGATCAACTGTAGGTTTCATCTGAAAAGGGGGCTTTCACTGTACTCGGAGTTCCAAGTTGACTGGAAATCAATCTTTGACCTCTGCAGCTGTCTAAGCTTGCCTTGCTATCTTAGCTTATCCTATGCATTCTGTGTGTAGCTTCATCATGCTGTATTATAATTTTTAAATTTAATGTCAGTTCCTGCATTGTAAGTGATATGGTAAAGGGGCATAGTTTAGTTTAAAGGTTAAAGTTTACTTCATTTACTTTTCTTGCCTTGATCTTTTTCATCTTGATCTTCTCTCATAAATGTATACTTATAGGTATATATTACAGTGATTTATTTAGGATACACAAAGAAATAAAATCTCTATATTATATGGCTTTTACCATGAAGTCATCTTCAGTTTTGAGCATATATCAAAGTTCTTGACTGCCTAGTTTTCAGTCTACCATGTGATTTGTAGAGCCAGATCTCTTGGTATAATGCAACTGAATTTAAATTGTGTGTGTGTGTGTGTCAGTCTCACCCTGTTGCCCGGGCGACCGTGTGATGGCACAGTCTTGGTTCACTGCAACCTCCACCTCCCAGGTTCAAGCGATCCTCCTGACTCAGCCTCCTGAGTAGCTGGAACTACAGACATACGTCACTGCATCCAGCTAATTTTTGTATTTTTGTAGAGACAGAGTTTCACCATGTTGGCCAGGCTGGTCTCGAATTCCTGACCTCAAGTGATCCACCCTCAGGGGTGCTGGGATTTTTTTTAATCTTCTTGATTTGTAGTTCTTTTTTTTTTTTTTTTTTTTTTTTGAGACGGAGTCTCGCTCTGTAGCCCAGGCTGGAGTGTAGTGGCCGGATCTCAGCTCACTGCAAGCTCCGCCTCCCGGGTTCACGCCATTCTCCTGCCTCAGCCTCCCGAGTAGCTGGGACTACAGGCGCCCACCACCTCGCCCGGCTATTTTTTGTATTTCTTAGTAGAGACGGGGTTTCACCGTGTTAGCCAGGATGGTCTCGATCTCCTGACCTCGTGATCCGCCCATCTCGGCCTCCCAAAGTGCTGGGATTACAGGCTTGAGCCACCGCGCCCGGCCTGTAGTTCTTATATTTCTGATATTTTCTTCATAAAAAATAAGAAGTAAGCTTAAACATTAATGCCTTTATGGCATGAAATTTAGCATTTACTTAAATTTAACACTTTTAAGGCATGAGCCACTGCACCC
Organism: Theropithecus gelada; assembly: GCF_003255815.1. NCBI lineage: Eukaryota > Metazoa > Chordata > Mammalia > Primates > Cercopithecidae > Theropithecus > Theropithecus gelada. Next base: position 37,998,810 of record NC_037672.1, read on the forward strand.
AGCCTAAATTTAAATTTGACATTTTAAAATTTTCATTTACTGATTAAATTAGAAGTATTTCCCAGTTGTTTTTAACAAAGTGAAAGATTTAACATTGTGCTAGAAATCTTAGTTTTGTATTTCAAACTGTAAGTTTTTTATTACAGAAGACATTTTGGTGCCATGTGTTTGTGGTAGCGAGTGAATAGAATACAAAGATAACCAGTGTTAACCCAGGGCTCACTTGTTCACACTTTAAATTTCCGGTTTCTTAAATAGATTAATTTTTGGCTCTAGATCCTATCCTAGCTGTTTGATTGCTTGATATATGGTTAAAACCAAACATGTCTAAAGCCGCACTCAATCCTCCTGAAACAATATTCTTACCTCCTTATTTGTGTTAATTTTAGTATTCTTCTTCCAGTCACTCAAACTTGAAAATGCTGTCATCTTTGACTTTTTCCTGTCTGTTTGCCACAGCCATCCTATAAGGCCTCTGTAATATCCTCAACTTCCACCACCCTTTCAGATCTTGTTGCTTTGAGTCAAGTTTGAACTGTGCCTCTCACATGGTAGAGTTTTCTGACTGGTTTCCTTACGAGGTATCTTCCCTCGCAAATCCATTTTTCACCATTGCCAAATTAATCTTGAGGTATATTTCTAAACCCTCACCTCAAAAACCTCAACCTCACCCAAATAAAGGACATACTTACCTCTTCTTAATTCAGTAGGAGTTTCATTCCAGACCCTCTATTGCTGGATTTTAAAATCTTTCAAGTCAAGGTCTATGCCATTAGTTTATTCATTTTTTAAAATTTAAATTCAGAAATGATTTAAATACCATGTTCTGTACAGGTTATTAGAGATATAGTGGTCCCTGTCCTGATTGATTTTTGTGGTCTATTTCCTCATCTTTGCATTTTGTTCTGCTTACAGAACAAAAGATTTGTTGCATTTATAGAAATACAGTATATTTTTTACATTTATAATGTTTGCTTTTTATGAGAATGGAGAAGCAGTACAGAATATCTGGTGTTATTTCTAGAATTAAAATCAAGTTTAGTAAAAGTAGATCTCAAATCATTTAGGGTAAATAATTAACTGAAATTTTCCACCATCATACATTTTTAAGTGTTAGGGAATTTACATGCTGGTAGAATTATATTAATATTCAAATATTTTAAATCAAATTCTGATAGACCTAATTTGACAAAATTTAAAAAGTATCCCAGAATTATTAAACTTTGGAGGGCTCTTCAAAATCATGCAATGCAACTTACTCTTTTTATAACTGAGGAAAAACAGAGAGGTGAGAGCTGCTGGGTTAGTATGGTAAAATTCTTGATGTTTTTTAATGCAGTGTATATCACACACTTAAAACTTTAGAAATAGATTTATTAAAATTGATGAGCCGTAAATACTGTTACCTAAAAAACTCTATGTGAAGAGAGATTGATATAATGATGATTAGTAATATAAACTAGCTACCAAATAGCCATGATTTAAATTGAGTAAAGACATAGCTTTAAAAACCACGCTGTTAAAGTTAGCTCACCTTCAGTCTATCTTAATGACATTTCAGTGTTTCTGTTGTGATACTGAATAGTGTCATCTTTTAAATTCACAGACTAAGATTTGAGCAGTTTTGAAACAAATTGCACATGGGTCCTTTAATTACATTTTGAAAAATGTATTCATAATTGACACATATTATCTATTTTAAATAATACTTGAGCTTTTGTATCTCAAGTTTAACCTGAAATAAAGCAAGGTTATAAAATCAGAGGTACAGAATATAATTTTGTAATTAGTTTGAAGAAAGTGTGTCCACTTGAAAAGACATCTGCTGTTTAGCCATTGGATTTCAAGTGATAGAATTTTATGCCTTAAGAATTAATAGAAAAAAGAAATTCTTAGAATAACATTGTGATTTTTCTCCTAAGTTGAAAAAATACTGTATGATTTTGCCAGCCAGGCACCGTGGCTCAGGCCTGTAATCTTAGGACTTTGGGGGGCTGTGGTGGGTAGATCACTTGAGCTCAGAAATTCAAGACTAGCCTGGGCAACATGGCAAAACCTTGGCTCTACAAAAATTCGCCAGGTGTGGTGGCGGGTGCCTGTAGTCCTAGTTACGTGGGAGCTGAGATGGAAGGATCACCTGAGCTCAGGAGGTTGTGGATGCAGTGAGCTGAGATCGAGCCACTGCACTCTAGCTTGTGTGACACAGTGATACCCTGTCTCAAAAAAAAAAAAAAGAAAGATTTTATCACCAAGGTAAATGTGTCTGTAATTTTAAAATTAGATTCTTAATTTATTTTATAATTTAAAAAATAGACAGTATAAGTATCTACTTTTATTATTGCTCTTACAATTGTTGGATTTTATTATTGCTCTTATAATTGTTGAATAATTTGTGTATTCATTAGAGAAATATTTATTGAGCACTTACTGTCTCCTAGGTACTATTCTATTATAAGTGCTGGGATTACAGTCATAACCAAAACAAAGCTCCACTCGAGCTTACTTTGTAGTGAGGATAAAGACAACAAGCAAATAAACATCTAATATGCCAGGTGGTGGTAAACACTATGAAAAAAATTAGGAGGGTCAGCGGGCTTGTGAATGATGAAGGGTCTAGTTTACAGAGAGTAGTCAGTGAAGACCATTTTGATAATTTAACAATGTAATGGTTTTTAATACATACTGATCTTTTATAAATAATTTTCCTGGGAAATACTTGTCATCAGAGCTGGATAAATTTTGGGGCGAAATAATTTTATATTGGTGAAAGTTGTTGGAACAGAAGAAAAGGTGTTTTTTAAGTAAATGCTGAATTTCATTCCATAAAGGCATTAATGTTTAAGCTTACTTCATATTTTTTATAAAGAAATATCAGAAATATAAGAACTACAAATCAAGAAGATAAAGATTGATAACTTAACAGAAAAAAAAAATAGAGGCCTAAATAGCCACTTCATGGGGGATATCCAAATGACCAATAAACATGAAGAGTTACTCAGCCACATTAATAATGAAGAAAATGTTAAGGAAAACCAAATGGGATACCATTACACACCTGTCAGAATGACTAAAATTAAAAAGACAATATGGCCAGGCACGGTGGTTCACGCCCGTAATCCCAGCATTTTGGGAGGCCGAGGCGGGCGGATCAGTTGAGGTCAGGAGTTTGAGACTAGCCTGGCCAACATGGTAAAACCCCATTTCTACTGAAAAAATACAAAACTTAGCCAGGCATGGTGGCGCACGCATGTAATCCCAGCTACTCAGGAGGCTCAGGCAGGAGAATTGCTTGAACCCGGAAGACGGAGGTTGCAGTGAGCTGAGATCATGCCACTGCACTCCAGAAACCCCATGTCTAGTAAAAACATAAAAAATTAGCTGGACATGGTGGTGCGTGCCTGTAGTCCCGGCTACTCAGGAGGCTGAGGCATAAGAATTGCGTGAACCCGGAAGATGGATCCTGTAGTGAGCCAAGATTGCACCACTGTACTCCTGCCTGGGTGACAGAATTAGATTCTGTCTTAAAATAAAATAATAAAATAAAATAAAATAAAATAAATAAAATAAAATAAAATAAAATAAAATAAACACATACCTTCAACCCAGCAGGTCCACTCCTGGGAATAAATTCTGTAGATATAAAAGCCTCACAAGGATGTTTCTTTCAACATTATTTTAATGGCAAAAAACCCCAAAACCTGAAATCAACCTAAATGCCCATTAGGAAGGAGATAGTTTAATAAATTGTTTTTTTACAGCAGTGAAATATCATGTAAGTCTTAAAAAGATTATTAATATTTCCATGTATATATAAAATTAGATGAGAAGAGCAAAATGCTAAAAGATGAATACAATATGATCTGTCTTATAGCAATAGCAAAAACTCCTATATATGTGTATATAAGTTTGTCCATGATTTTTAAACATGGAGAGACGTGTGAAAGGCTGTATGTACCAAGCTTGGCGTCTACAATGATTACCAAGGGAATGAGTGGAGGAGGATTGACAAAATAAAGGTATCTTTCATTGCCAGATGTTTGCTGTCTCTGGCTCCTGCCCACTCAATGCCTATAGCACTCTCTGGTCATTCCAACAACTAAAAATCTACCACCACCACCACCACCACTACCCATTTTCCAGAAGCCTTTAGGAGCAGGTTGGTGCTTCCCTTGTTGAGAACCACCTACTTAGAGTAACTGAAGTGTTTACAAAGATGGTAGTGCCTGAGCTAAACCTTGAAGGATGAAGTGTGTTTTTTAAACCAGAGTTTCTCTGGGAGGCAAACAGTGTTATAAAAGAGGAAACACCATAATGTAGACTGCCTTGACCGATGAAGTGGTGTGTCTATGTTGGAAAATAGTTAGAAATAAAGTTGGATAGGTAGAGTGAAGTTAGAAGGGTGTTGATCAGAAGGAGTCTGACAAAGGTGAGAGGAGAGGGGAACGTGTCTTTTCACTGTCTAATGCGTCCTGCACAGTACCGCCAAGTTAATTTTCTAAAACATTGTCCTGTTCAACAGTCCATTCAATAATGCCTTTGCTGCATGCTCAAGGCATTTTATCTCATTGTATTCATCTAACTTCATCTCTTACTATACCTTAAAATTAATTAGGTATGGCTGGCTGATCAAACTGATTATTTCCCACTTCTTCCTTGTAGATATACCCACCTCATGCTTTTATTAGAATCTTTTTCTATAGAAATCTGTCATTCTACCTAAACAACATTTTACTATTCTTAGCAGCCTTCTCCCTAATGCAACTGGCCCATACCATCCATTACCATCCTGATATCTCCTTTCTTTCATACAGTTTTTATGTTTCCCCATATTATTTAGCACGAAATTGTACTTGGCTTTTTATGCTTCTCATTCTTGTTTCTCTGAATAATTTGTATTCTCCTAAAGAGTTGTGTGAGGTTAAGATGTATGCCTCACAATATTTTTGTAAACCTCCAAAGTAGTTTTTGTTTTTGTTTTTTGGTCAGCTTACATAGGCATCGCCTTTTGTATGGAATTAATTGATAAAGGAGTAAATTCTGAGCACCCTGAAAACTCAAATTCTGCATTGATAGATCACACTTTAATATTGCAGCATTTTAATGTTTCTTATTTTACCTTATCAAATATTTTGTATTTGGTTCAATAGCTAGATTTAATTATTTTGGGTGTTAGGAACCAAGATGTATATATCTCTGTGTCCCTGACAATGCCTAGTAGATTGCATTGTTCACAATAACTACTCAGTATTTTTTAGTTTGATTTATTTTTATTTGCTTTATCAATTTGCCTTAACTGTAACCATGTTCAAACCATTGTTTGTTTTGCTAACAACAGAGGGCACCATTAGGGCACTTGTACACCCAATAGTCCCATCCCAGTCCCTGGTAGCTTTTTTGAGCCGCACTTTCCTTTTCCTAAGTAATGTTATAGACATTTGGATATTATACTAACTGGCAGTGGCCCATTTCTACTTATAGAGAATTCCTGGCCTCAGTTTATTTGAAAAATAGTATTTGTTACTTTTTTATCCTTTCTAGTTTTCAGACTTATTATTCTTTATCCAAGTGAAATCTTACCCAGGATCTTACTATATTAATTAGATCCATTTGTTTTACGAAGGGAGAAGATAGAGGTGAAGGCAACAATCTGGAGCCCCACCTTTGTACTCCCCTTTCCTCCTCATTCCCCACCCAAAGAGCACAGCTTGAAAAATCACCATAACTCATCTAATTTTACAAATGCTTTTTAAAAAACTTGTTTTGTGGTATTTCACTTAGGGACTTAGTTTAGAAATAGAAACATTTTAGTTTTAAAGTGATTATTTTTAAGCACAAAGGGAAATGCTATAGAGTTTCAGCAATAAAAGAGTTAATATAGTAAGCAGCGGAGACTGAGATACTGCAACGGGGATAGTGTTTTCTGTCTCTGTCATTTGTGGTTTAAGAAAAAGGGGGTGGTGTTCTGCATTTGAAAGGACTTTAATGAATGCTGTCAGTGTTTGTGAGACCTAATGGTCAGTATGGGAAAGGAGAGCCAGGAAAGTGGTCTAGCTGCTTCAGGATAGGTGGATGAGAGTTTGCTCTGATTGAACGGAATGTTCCACCGTGTTTCATCTTTATTCATTATCCTTTGTTCTTTAAAATCTGATATATTGGCATAAAAGTAATTGTAGATATATATATAAATGTGATTTATTTTCCTTTACATCTTTTTGTTGTGTACAGCAGGGCATATACTTCTCTTGTCTTGGTTGGATGCACAAATCTGTGTGCAGTGCTTTTTGCCCGTTGCCTAGACGATCACTTGGTTTCTCTGAGGATGTCTGGTTCTCGTAAAGAGTTTGATGTGAAACAGATTTTGAAAATCAGATGGAGGTGGTTTGGCCATCAAGCATCATCTCCTAATTCTACAGTTGACAGCCAGCAGGGAGAATTTTGGAACCGAGGACAGACTGGCGCAAACGGTGGGAGAAAGTTTTTAGATCCATGTAGCCTACAATTGCCTTTGGCTTCAATTGGTTACCGAAGGTCCAGCCAACTGGATTTTCAGAATTCACCTTCTTGGCCAATGGCATCCACCTCTGAAGTCCCTGCATTTGAGTTTACAGCAGAAGATTGTGGCGGTGCACATTGGCTGGATAGACCAGAAGTGGATGATGGCACTAGTGAAGAAGAAAATGAATCTGATTCCAGTTCATGCAGGTTGATTATTTTCTTACTGTTAGAATAAGGGGTGTGGGGGTATAGCTCTATAATAATGTTTTTAAATAATTTAATATTTATTATTTAAAATCTGATTGTATATGTACATCTGCATACACATATATCCTGGTATGAACATGTGATACTTCTAGGATTTTTTTAATGTTCTAATATTCTGTAAAATTACAAAGACAACAAATAGCATTCATTTTGAAATATCTTGTGTTCTATATATAGATCTGGCTCAGCTTTGAAAATAATATACAGTAGCAATTTCCTGTATCATTGCCTGTGGTTTGCTTCATTCATTAACCTTCTATATTCATATCAAAACTACAGAAAACATTTCTATAGTATGAAATTTTATGTGACATTTTAGTTTATAACAGATTATAGAGTCATTTTTTAATTTAATGAAAAGGAAAGGTTCTACAAAGAGATGCACATTGTAGTTACCAATTTTTTGACACAATTGTAGTTGTCAATAATATTTTTCTTATGGTTATTTCTCTTTGTCCTGTCTGTGTTACAGCTCTCCAGACTAATATAGAGAATACTGAGTAACATGTCTCTAAGATGACAGCTACTAATTCCTGTTACCTTCACTTTCACTGAAATGTGTGCTATTTAAGGAAATGAAGGACATTCCTTCAGGAAAGTTTAAGGAAATGTAGAGGGGTTAGATGTGATTATCTGGTGAAAAGGGGACAGGAAGAAGGGGAAATCAGTTAGAAGAAAAAATAAAGGAAAAAATTGGTAATTTCATAGTGACTTTATCTACCTTTTTCTTGGAATCTGGCTTTATCTTTGAAATGGATTTTCTTATTGATCAGTTTAAACTACAGTAAGATTATGTAACAAGTTAGAACATGAAAGTCATCTTTCTCATCCATCTTCATTCAAAAATATTTCTAAATATTTAAAGGCACAAATAACATCATTTGTCTAATTTGATTATTATATTTTTCTTTTAAAATTTCTGTGCAGCTTTTGATAACACTTGTAATTTGTAAGTTGGTTATTAATGATGTAGGCATCATATGGATTGAGACAAAATGAATTTATATATTTAAGTATAGCTTACTTGAGGATATTTACCACCTTTTCCTCTTCTACCCTTAAGAATGTGGAATTGGAAGGATAAAAAATGTATACTCTAGTCATCTGTCATCATTTGTGTAATGGAGAGGGGAATATCTGTATGTAGGTAAATAGTGTATTTAATTTAAATTTTTTTGAATTAGTTCATGACTTGGCATTATCTTAAGGGAATAGAAGCCACTAATAATTTAATTTGGAAATCAATTGAGCTAATGTGGTTTCATTGTTTGTATTTTCTTTGGAGACTTGTTGCCATAAAGAGAACAATTTATATAGTAAAAGATTCATTATTTTTGTGGAGAACCAAACAGTAAATGTTTCATTTGAAAATCAAAATATCAAGAATATTTTAACAAAATTAAAAAAATAAAACATTTATTTACCAACATAAGTAAAATCACATAAGAAACTCTTAACATAAGAAACTCTACTGGAGAAATTATAATGTGAATATAAAATTTTTATACATGTGTAATCTTGGAAAAATTTTACACACATTGGTTGCTATAATTCCTTACAACAAAGGTAGTTTGCATGGCTAATGATTACTGAAATAAAATTAAGCTGTTCTTTAGTATGCATACAGAAATATCTTGGTGGGCTATTCATTATGAAATAAAAAGATTATCCTTTTTTGACTGAGAGATTGCTATGTGCATTCTTCAATAATTTTAAATTGACATTTTTAATTTATAGGAGATATAAAAATAAAATGACATTTAAAAAAATCTTAAATAAATGAAGTTGTTTAAAAAATGCTACTCAAGAAGACTCATCAAAGTAAAACAGGTGTAGACAGTTTACATCTTCAGTGACCAAACTATTCCAAAAATAAAATTTCAAAAATAAAATGTACTGTGACAAAATGTTTTTAATTTTTAGATATGAGGGGAAATATTTCAAAGCAATTTAATATTTTGGATGGTTTGAAATTTCAATCTTCTTATTGCAAATACGGAAAAAAACAAACATTGAAGATTTTGGAAAAGTCCTTTGTGTGTACATTCTTTTTCTCTATTTTTTTTCTAGATTAAATAGATCTGATTTTTATATTTTCCTTCAATGCCCTGGCTGAGTCTTTGACCTTGTCATAAAGATACATTTATTTGCACTCAGCTTTTTGATTAAGTGAGCAGTCAGACTTCTCTAAGTAGTTGTTCATCTACTGTAAACAAATCAAAGCCTGTCACTGTTAACGTCACACTGACATTCATCAATTTTTTTTTTTTTTTTTTTTTTTTGAGACGGAGTCTTGCTCTGTCACCCAGACTGGAGTACGATAGCGCGATCTCTTCTCACTGCAACCTCTGCCTCCCGGGTTCAAGCCATTCTCCTGCCTCAGCCTCCCAAGTAGCTGGGACTACAGACATGTGCCTGGCTAAATTTTGTATTTTTAGTAGAGACACTGTTTCACCATGTTGGCCAGGCTGGTCTTGAACCCCTGACCTCAAGTGATCCGCCCACCTCAGCCTCCCAAAGTGCTGGGATTACAGGTGTGAGTCACCACATCTGGCCCCATCAATTTTTTTTTATGTAACTTTGGAACAATTCTTTTTCTTATATAATATTTTGCAAATAATATATAGTAAATCTGTAGTAAACATTCTGAGCATACTACAGATTGATATCTTAAAATGTTAAAGACATAATGAAGAAATACATATGATATACTAATTACTTGTTTTAACCATCATAATATTTACATGAATTTCAGAACTTAAACTGAAATTTTGAGTTATTAGAAAAAGGGGAAGACAGCTAAGTGGTTTTACATACTCAGAATCTCATTAACCACGGTGGATCTGGACAGTTTAAAGCAGGAATTAAGAGGCAGCATATATTGGTCATGTTTTATCAGTTGTATTCTAACAAGGAAAGATGTCTGTCTGAGTCTTAGACTTCTGGTAATTTCTACTACCATCCACCTAAGTGATTTAAAAGTTTCTCGCCTTTTAACTTTGACCTTGCCTCTGTAGCCTTGCTACCTTTTCTCCATGAGAGTCATCTAAGTCATTACTTTGGTATTAAAATACAGACTTAGTCTTCTTATAACATGAGGAATTTTAGACCTTCAGTAACAGAGCTGTCACCTTTTATGTGAGCAATAGGATCCTAGATCCTTAATTGAGGATGAATTCATACCAGGGCTAGCAAAATCTATATGGTGGCCCAACATGTAACCATAGTATAAACGTGGTTTATACTTCCCTTGATTTACTGACCTTGAAATTATGTAATTTTTGACATATTTTCAATTGGAGGAATTTTATTTCAATTTCATTTATAAAGTTAAGAGTTTAATATCATCAGGCTATTTTTACTCCTTTTGCATACAATTTTACTGCACTTTACAAGTACAGATGCTTCCTGACATGAAATTTTTCACCTTTACAATGATGGAAAAGCCTCATGCATTCAGTACATTCTGCGACTTACAATGGGGTACATCCCAATAAACGTACAATATGTTGAAAAAATATCCTAAGTTGAAAGTGCATTTTCGATTTTTGTTGGGTTTATCCAGACATAACCCCATCATAAGTTAAGGAGCATCTGTGTTAACAAATAATCATTGCTGATACTAAACAGGTGCTTCCTAACTGTGAGGCACTATTCTAAGCACTTTACTATGTTAACTCATTTAGTCTTCACAGCACATTCTTGAGTTAGGTTGCTGCCGTTACCAACCTAATTTTAATTTTATAGATGAGTCAAGTGAGGCACAGAAAGGCTAAGTAACTTGCTCAAGGTTAGTAAGTGAAATGACTGCATTTTTTAAAAAGAAACTTTATTTTTTTAGGACCATTTTACATTTACAGGAAAATTACAAATATGTTACAGTAAGTTCCTATCTACCCCATATCCAGGTTCCCCTGTTATTTATATCTTACATTAATATGGTGCATGGGTTACTAGTAATGAACCAGTGGTGATACATTATTGTTAACTAAAGTCCATACTATATTCACATTTCTTTAGTTTCTTACCTAATGCTCTTTTGAGTTCCAGGATCCTATCCAAGATATCACATTACATTAAATCATTATGTCTCCTTAGCCTCCTCTTGGCTATGACAGTTTCTTAGATTTTACTTGCTTTTGATGGCCTTGGCAGTTTTGGGAGTACTAATCATACTAATCAGGTGTTTTGTAGAATTTCTTACTCAATTGAGGTTTGTTTTCCCATAATTAGACTGAGGTTATGGGTTTTGGGGAGGAATACCACAGAGATAAAATGCCATTTTTATCACATCATATCAAAGATGCACACCGTTAATCTGACTTACCACTGTTGGTATTGACCTTGATCACTTGGAAATAGTTGCATTTTTGAACTCAAACAATTAAGTTGTAGATTTCATGCTCTTAACAAACACTGTACTATTAATATATTGCCTACATACCTATGACTATTCATTTAATCACAGAGTTTAGCTATAGCATGTAGCTAATTATTCATTCTAACCAGTTTCACCTTTCTTCAGTTAATTCTCTTTTAGTTCTTGAGAATGGCAAGCTTGGCTAGGTTACAGGTATAATCTCTTGACTCACCCATATGACTCACCCATAAGTCTTTTTTTTTTTTTTTTTCTTTTTTGGTGAGACAGAGTCTTGCTCTGTCACTCAGGCTAGACTGGAATGCAGTGGTGGGATCTTGGCTCACTACAATCTCTGCCTCCTGGGTTCAAACAATTCTCCTGCCTTAGCCTCCAGAGTAGCTGGGATTACAGGCGTGTACCACCGTGTCCAGCTAATTTTTTTATATTTTTAGTAGAGATGGAGTTTCACTGCCTTGGCCAGGCTGGTCTTGAACTCTTGAGCTCAAGTGGTCTGTCCACCTTGGCCTCCCAAAGTGCTAGGATTACAAGCGTGAGCCACCACACCTTGCCCCATAACTCTTTATCCACGATCTTCTAACCTGTCTTACTGATTGCTTGCCTCTCTCTCTTTCCACTGCAGATATCTCAAACTCTTTTATTTTTTGGTCAATTGATTTGCTACTCCTCAACTTATCCTGAAGGCATAGGTCCTCCTTCCCTCCCAGCAAGAGGTTATCTGCATAATATCACCACTCCTCATGGGCATTCTCCTTTTTCTGGACCCTCTTTATGTTGTCTCTGCATCTTATTGTTTGATCCGGTCTATTAATTCTGGTTCAGTTTTAAGTTAAAATCCTATAATGGAAAAAAAAATGTGTTTCCAGCGGTAGCAGAGAAGTTTATAATGAACTTGTATCTGGAAAGGACAATATTGCATTGTCTCCCCTCTCACATATATGCCCACATCTTATCATGGACCCCTTTGAGAATGTGACTTAAGCTATGTAACCTCTCCCCAGAAAACTGTGTGTGTGTGTGTGTGTGTGTGTGTGTGTGTGTGAAATATTTCATATAGGGTTCAAGGAGTTCATGAACCCTCAGAAGGCTATCTGTATGCTGTATCCATCAGAGTTCTTAGTTTTAAGCAACTGAAGTTGACCGGATGATTTAACCAGAAATAGGAATTTATTGAATCATAATAGTTCCCAGAACTCCTGGGAAAGTTGAAGAATCGGCATATGAAAAGGATAGGTCCTACAGTTACACAATTGACCTTTTAAACTCCAAATTGTTTAAGCAGAAAATCTGTCTTAAATGCCATTTATCACTCACATTTTATTTTACCTGTGTTTCACTTGGAACTAGAGAGTGAGGGTTTAAGTGTTTAGAATCAGATATATTGGGCATGAAAATGATGGCATGTAGACACACACACTTCGTAGATAACTACATAACTACATAATTTGCTCATTTAACTTTAGGAAGCATATTAGTAAGGCATAGGCTAAAATGATATAACAAAGACATTCATAAACACAGTGGCTGAAATTAGATTGAAGTTTATTCAATCTAATTGCCCACCTCACAGGTGGGCAAGTCGCCCAGGGCGGGTAGGTAGCTCTGCTTCATGAGTTCATTCAGAGACCCAGGTTCCTGTTATATTGTTTCTCCTTACTGTATGATGTTGTCTTTTCTGCATGATTGAAGCTTACTCAGCTGTCCCTCAGCATGCCAACCTGTAGGAAGGACCAAAGAGAGGAAAGGGAAGACATTAAGCAAGCGACACAGGTTGCACATATCAGTTCTGCATATATTCATTGGTCACATGGCCACAACTAGTTACAAAGGAGGCTCAGAAATACAGTCTCACCCTGGGTAGCCATGTCTCCAGCCATGTCTCCAGTAGATATAAAGAATGGATCTGGGATTATAATCAACAGAGTGCAGGAAGTGAAGATGGCTGAATAGAATGCTTCAGAGTTCTTTAGATCTAATTTTTAAGTGAATTTTCCCTATTACCTTATATATATATTTTACCATATTTATATATTTTTATATTTTTTACCATATATATATACATATATATATATATTTTTTTTACCATAGAGCCATTAGAAAAGACAGATAAGTAAAAATGGAAAAAGTAAAAATCATCAACTACCCAGCCACCTCAAAATGCCAACTGTTAATTTGAGGAAGTGTCCTGTTATATTTTCTGTACATGTATAGTATGTGTTTTTAAAATAAAAATCTCAATCTCATTGTACCTTTTGTTTTGTAGCCTGCTTTTTTTGCCCTAATGTAAGTTTGTAAATTAGAACTCATGGTTGAAAATGACAGAAGCCCAAATCAAACTGACTTAAACAAAAACTAGAAATTTTTGGTTCACAGAAATAAAAAGTCCAAGGATAGAGTCTAGCTTTAGACATGGCTGGATCCAAATGATGAAATAACACCAATAATCTATTTTTCTCTATTTCTAACTTCTGTTTTCATTTGTGATGCCATCATCTCAGGTAGTCTCTCAGTGTGGTAGCAGAAAGGCCATTAACAGCTCCAAGTTTACTTTTTGTCAGCTTAGCAAGCTCAATGGAAAGAAAGTGACACTTTTCCAAGAGGGTGATCAAACATCATGAAGTTGACTCTGATTGGTCTTGTTTGGGTCCTGTGCCCACCTGAACCAATGGTTATTGCTAGGAGATACGATACTCTTATTGGCAAGGCCTCATTGGCTTCTACACCTCTGACCATTCCCTGTAGACTGAGGCAGGGAATGTGTGGTTTCTGAAAAAGTAGAGATGGGTTTTATTACCGTAAGAAGGAATGCTGGATAGGCAAAAACAATGTCCACTAAATAGCTCTGTAGGCCATTAAATATTCTGTATCTTTTCAAATGGCTCCATCATTCTTCCGTGCTTGGATTGTCCTTTTGTTTATTTAACCAGTATTCTATTTTTTTGAATGTAGATTGTTTCTAGTATTTCTCTATTAGAAACAACCTGTGAGAAACCCTCCCTGTAGCTAGATCTCTGTACATATTGATGATTCTTTTGGACAAAATCCTAAGGATGTTCACATTTGAGGGGTTTTGATTTGTATTTTCAAAGTCATTTCAGGAACATTTCTATTTTAATTCTCATCAGCATTGTATAAAAATGTCCATTTCCTTTCCCCTTCATACTGGTTATTATTTAAGAAAATTGGATTCTTATAAACAGCATTTAACTCTCTTCACCACAGATATTCTGGCACTATCCCAGGGGAAAAATGCCCTATAAATTTCCAAATCAAAATATATTTCTCTTGAGGAGGGAAAGGGTGAAGACGTCCATTTTCCTTAGCTCTTACTATTTCTCTTTACACAACTGCCTTGTCTCCTCTTCTTCCTCACCCATCTAAATGTCAAGACATATTTCAATTCGCACCTACTACTTGTTGACTTTCTAAACACTAGCCCATACTGATCTTCGCCTTTTCTGTATTCTAATAGCAATTATACTCCAATTAAAGATGCACAAGATGATCAATTGGAGTAATGGTTAAAAATATATATAAAAGCTTCTGTTTACATTTTGTCTTTTAAATTTCTATTTTTGTCTGTATATTATATAAAAATTGTACAATGGCATCTATATCTTTTTTAAATTAGTAAATATATATTTGGGCACATGCTTAAAAGTATACTGAAAAGGATATGTATCAAATGTAGAGACTGCTAGCCTATACCTTGCACCTTGTAGTTTTGAATATTTGTAAAAGATGACAAAAGATTCGTAATATAGTAAGCACACTTCTGCAAAAACATGAGTTCTGAATGCCACAAACTAGGAGTAAATCACTTCCCTAGAGAGTGAGCCAAACAGACTCTTTACAGTTTCAAAAGAGCTTTTTTTCCTACTCATAATCATAGACAGTATAACTTTTATAAATTAATTTCTAAAACTTCTTTTGAAAAATTACTCCGTTAAGAAATTCTAGTGTAAATTCTGGCGATAAAAGTAAAAGGATCTAAATAGTTTATAATAAAAAGGTGTATTGGTCATGGTGAATATTGTGTGAGCACATGTACATGTAAGCACATGTAAAATCTGGGGAATTACAAGGGTTAGAGTTGCTAATTCACTTTTTCCAGATATGGAGCTTGACTCTTCAAATTCCAAGTCCCTTCACTAGGGAATAATATCTTTCTTAGCATTCCCCCAGTTTCTAACTGGTGCAATGCAGAGTAGTTGCTCTGTGAATAGTTAGTGACTTGTTTCTATTTGATACTTGCCTCTTTTCTATGTTTAGGCATTTTTCTGACTTTAAAATTCATTGCCTACTGCAGAGAAAGACATAAGCTGCAAATTAAATGTTTCCCTGTAGACTAGAAATATTCAGCAATGTATTCATTACAGTGAAAGTCTAATATAAAAGATTTGAATGATCTTATGTAATTTTTTGAAATACGATTTACTATCTTAGTGGTATCATATAAGTAAAACTAAGCAGAGATGTTAGATGTATTTCCTCTGTTGTTATGTAAAAGATCAAGTAGAAATCAGAGAGAAATATATTTTAAATGCTTCAGGAATGGCCTATTCCTGGATATTTGTGTTGTGGGTTAGGATGTTTACTAAAAGCCATTTTAAATAAGAAGTATGAAATTTAGTTATGAAAAATGATAATACCAGGGATCATTTTTTTAAAAAAGACAACCATCCAAACAACATTATATAAAGACAAAAGAGGCCGGGCGCGGTGGCTCAAGCCTGTAATCCCAGCACTTTGGGAGGCCGAGACGGGCGGATCACGAGGTCAGGAGATCGAGACCATCCTGGCTAACACGGTGAAACCCCGTCTCTATTAAGAAATACAAAAAACTAGCCGGGCGAGGTGGCGGGCGCCTGTAGTCCCAGCTACTCGGGAGGCTGAGGCCGGAGAATGGCGTGAACCCGGGAGGCGGAGCTTGCAGTGAGCTGAGATCCGGCCACTGCACTCCAGCCTGGGCGGCAGAGCGAGACTCCGTCTCAAAAAAAAAAAAAAAAAAAAAAAGACAAAAGACTATAATTACAGGCCTTCCCATTGGCCACTGAAAAGTAGGGTTCTACTAACAGTAGCTTTCCTCGATTGTGTACTAATCTGCCCTAGGGCTGTGCATGCATTATATCATTTAATAATCCTCTCTTGAGGGATCCCCTAAAAGACAGCACTATGTATTATTTCTGTTGTGCTGTTAAAGAAAGTAAGCCTTAGAGAAGTTAAATAACTTGTCCAGAATTATACATAGTGAGTGACAGAGTGAGAGTTGAACCCAGGTCTATAGGACTCTAGACCAGCACTGCACAATGGAACTTTCAGCATTGATGGAAATGTTCCATATCTGTACCATCCTATTTGGTAGCCACCAGCCCCAAGAGACTGTTGAACACTTGAAATACGACTAGTCCAACTAAAGAACTGAATTAAAAATTTTTATTTAAATTAAAAGAGCCTCATGGGGCTAGTGGCTACTGTATTGGACAGCACAGCTCTAGAACTTCCTAAAATGTGCTTAATCGCTCACCAATACCTCCTTAATTCTCTTTTCCTATTACATGCTAAACAAAAGATGTAATAGGAGAAAAAAGAGTAAGGAAGTCTTACCAGAGGTGCTTACCAGAGGCTGAGGGTGGGGAGTGCCAAAGAGAGACTTGGGTCAGTGTGCACAGTTACAATTAGGAGGAACAAGTTCTCGTGTGCTAGAACACAGGAAGGTGACTATGGTTAATAGCTAAAAGAGAGGGCTTTAAATAGCTAAAAGAGAGGGCTCTACATGTTTTTCACCATAAAGAATTGATAAATATTAAAGGTAATGAATTTGTTAATTACCCTGATTTTAGCAGTTCACCACATATACACGTATCAAAACTTCACATTATACCCTATAAATATATACAATTGTTATTTGTCAATAATATTGAAAATAAATTTTTTTTTTTTTTTTTTTTTTTTTTTTTTTTTTTTTTTTTTTTTTGAGACGGAGTCTCGCTCTGTCACCCAGGCTGGAGTACAGTGGCCGGATCTCAGCTCACTGCAAGCTCCGCCTCCCGGGTTTACGCCATTCTCCTGCCTCAGCCTCCCGAGTAGCTGGGACTACAGGCGCCCGCCACCACGCCCGGCTAATTTTTTGGATTTTTAGTAGAGACGGGGTTTCACCGTGTTAGCCCGGATGGTCTTGATATCCTGACCTCGTGATCCGCCCGTCTCGGCCTCCCAAAGTGCTGGGATTACAGGCTTGAGCCACCGCGCCCGGCCGAAAATAAAATTATTTTTAAAATATGATGTTCAAATCTCACCTCAGACCTATTGAATCAGTCTCAGGGTATGAGACCTTGAACACTGAGACTGAAATGCTCCCCGGTTATCCTGACTTGTTTCAGCATCTGAACCAAAATACTCTGAAAGTTCTTGACAAGAAAATTATTAACTGGGCATATGCCAACATCAGAAGTAGCCTATAATAACAATGATGATAGTGTTACAAAGTTCCATTGTTCTTTCAGAACTTTAACTGATTAGCATCTGTGTTAGTTGATGGCAGTTCATCACTCAAGAAACATTCAACTAATTTATTTGTTTAATCATTACTTATAATTTGATATGAAGTACAAGAAATGTGATACAAAATACAGGAGCCTTAAGAAAGAAGTACTTGATTTATTTACTTGTTCTTGAATTTATGGCTTATAAAAATTAGATACTATAATTTTTTCCCCTCCTCAGGTCACTAATGCTCTTATAATCATTTGTCAGTATTTTAACAGTATAAAACTTTATCAAAAAATATTTTAAATATTCTTTTTTTTTTTTTTTTTTTTTTTTTTTTTGAGATGGAGTCTCGCTCTGTCGCCGAGGCTGGAGTACAATGGCGTGATCTCGGTTCACTGTAACCTCCACCTCCTGGGTTCAAACGATTCTCCTGCCTCAGTCCCCCGAGTAGCGGGACTACAGGCGTGTACCACCATGCCCAGCTAAATTTTTTTTTTTTTTTTTTTTTTTTTTTGTATTTTTAGTAGAGACAGGGTTTCACCATATTAACCAGGATGGCCTCAATCTCCTGACCTTGTGATCCACCCGCCTCAGCCTCCCAGAGTGCTGGGATTACAGGCGTGAGCCACTGCAAAATCTTCAAATTATTATTCATCAAAACCACCATTATTTTTTTGCTTATGTTATGCTGTCTCCTAAATTTTAAAATAGTTTCTAATTCTCATTTATTTGTATAAACAATATGTAATTACATACTATTCAACCCATTTTTATAATAACGATCTTAAATGTGAAGTCGAGTATTACTTGACTTGAATTTTCCAAGTCATTACACCAGTAATATTCATAGTGTACAACACATCCTTTCAAGACAATATACGTTTGACTTCTGTTGTCATCACTGACAATTATCTTCCAAGGGCATTTATCTGATGCCCATGTTTGTATGGTACTGAAAATACATCAGACTAGGAGGATTTAGGAAAGAATATTTATCAGTTAAGGCATTGTTAACTTCTAAAACAGATAAATCTTAGTTCAATGTGAATGTTCTTGCTTTAGTGATCTTTTGTGTATTTTACTTCTTCCTTTTTCTAAGTCTTCAGTTCTCTCCCTTCAACCTATGGATAGAGAAAGAAAATACGGAAAAGCCATACCTGTTCTTAGCCACTTTAAGGTGAACTGTGTGATGTAATAGTTCATTTCCATAAGAACACACCTATTTGCAAGAGGGGCTGGGAAATGTAGTTTAGCTATATTCTCAGGGGGAAAAAGGGATGTTTTGGTGAACACATAGCAGTTTCTGTGATAGCCCTATCTCTGCCATGAATGAACTCTGACTCTTGGCAAGGCACTTAATCTCCTTGGCTTCAGTTCCCTTTACTTTAAAAGTAAGAAATATGATGACTTTTTCTTTTTTGATAAGGTTATTAGTTATATTAACAAGATTATCTTAAGATATAGTGGGACTGGATTCAACAAAGCATATATCACAACCATAATATGCTTAAAAGAAGATCTGATGAGAAATGAGAACTAAGTTATGGCACAGTCAGTGGTTTTACAGTTAATTGCATAACCAACCGACTTTAATTACTTGATTTAAGTGATCCTGGAGAGGAGAACTGGGGGTAAGAGTGAGGAGGAATGTGTGCTCAGGACTTCATTCTTAGTCCTAACCTTTTCGCTTTTTCACAGTTTTTATCAGTAAATCATATGAAAATGGAACATAAGGCCGGGTGCGGTGGCTCATGCCTGTAATCCCAGCACTTTGGGAGGCTGAGGCAGGCAGATCTCCTGAGGTCAGGAGTTCGAGACCAGCCTGACCAACATAGAGAAACCCCATCTCTACTAAAAATACAAAAGTAGCCGGGCATGGTGGTGCATGCTTGTAATATCAGCTACTTAGGAGGCTGAGGCAGGAGAATTGCTTGAACCCAGGAAGTGGAGGTTGCGGTGGGCCGAGATCACACCATTGCACTCCATTCTGGGCAACAAGAGTGAAATTCCATCAAAAAAAAAAAGAAAGAAAGAAAGAAAGAAAACAGAACATAGAACTCAGAACTCATACTCTTCAAATTATAATTTAGAAATTTCAAATGATTTTTTAGACAGCTATATTAGGCTATCAAATTCTTTCAACCTGTAATATAAGTTATAGATTACCTGGGCTTTTGAGGACTGGACAGAGAACCAAAAGAATTATTTATAACACTATTTTTATGACAATATATTTTTTAATGAACTTGACTTGAATTTGTATCTCCAAAATAATTTAATTGCCTTTCTGCCTTCAAAGATGAGTTATCTCTTATATCCTTAAATACAATGTTAGGAGATACGGTTATCAATATGAATATAGCTCGCTCTTTTTCAGCAGAGACATTGGCTTTAACAGACAAAAGACCTCACAAAAAGATACTACAAAGAATACGTGTAGCAATTAATTAACAGTTTAAATTCACTTACAGTGTTTACAGGAATCATAACTTAAGGCATCATTGATTTTTAAGAGACTAAAATGAATGATTATACATTAATATTATAATCATGGTAGCATGATTTCTTCTATTACATTTGAAGGCTTTCAAAGGACTTAATAGCAAAGATCTTTTTAATGTGACAGTGATATTTCAAAATGTGTATTTTTTTTCTTTTCAGGACTTCCAATAGTAGTCAGACATTATCATCCTGTCATATTATGGAGCCATGTTCATCAGATGAATTTTTCCAAGCCCTTAATCATGCTGAACAAACATTTAAAAAAATGGAAAACTATTTGAGACATAAACAGTTGTGCGATGTAATTTTGGTCGCTGGTGATCGCAGAATTCCAGCTCACAGGTAGTTGTTTTCTATATTTCTGTATGTGTTAAGTATTTCCTCGGTAATTTAGATATGTATATTGTGGTAACCTACTTCAATTGACTATTATGTTTTGGGGAAGGGGAATTTCCATCTTCATGGAATTTCCATCTTCATGGAATTTCCATCAAGAAAACAGTGCATATGAAATTATTACGTGTTTGGTGATCCTAAAAGGGTTATTGTCCTGCCGTAGAAGCACAGTAACAAAACATACTAGCCTCAGATAAGTTGGTACTGTTTGGTATAGACTTCAGTTACTATAAGAAGCTTTTGTGCGATATTCTACCTATTAAATACTTTAAGTAAACTCAATGGCAGTTAAAGCTTGTGGATTTAGAAGAAAAGCTGGTGAAGTGGAGTAGCACAAAGTCTTAAGAGTTTTTAAAATAGACATATCTATCCCAATATCTGTTTGCTGATTTCCAAGAAGTATGAAAAGCAGTGCTAGGGAAAAAAAGCCTTTACTACAAATTACATATTATTTCTTGAAGTAAGAAAAGGAAAAGAACTGTTTAATAAAAAATAATTCATTTTCTTATAATTCTGTATTCAATTGTTCATTGTTAATCACCACTATGATTCTCAAAGGTTTTTTTCTTTTCTGGATGCCCTTCAAAACTAATTAACACTCTGTCCCAAAGGTTTTTTTTTTTTAAAAAAAAAAAACCTTCCGAAGTGAGATAACATTGGGAAAAGCCTTCTAGACATTGGCTTAGGCAAAGACTTCATGACCAAGAACCCAAAAGCAAATGCAACAAAAACAAAGATAAATAGATGGGACTTAATTAAACTAAAAAACTTCTGCACAGCAAAAGAAAGAATGTCTGTGAGTTAACAGACAACCCACAGAGAGTGAGAAAATCTTCACAATCTATACATCCAACAAAGGACTAATATCCAGAATCTACCAAAAAGCTCAAATCAGAAAAGAAAAACAAAAACAAAAACAAAAACAGTCCCATCAGAAAGTGGGCTAAGGACATGAATAGATAGTTCTCAAAAGAAGATACACAAATGGCCAACAAACATATGAAAACGTGGTTAACGTCACTAATGATCGGGGAGTGCAAATCAGAACCACAATGCAATACCACCTTACTCTTGCAAGAATGGCCACGGTCATAAAATCAAAAAATAATCAATGTGGCATAGATATTGCTGAAAAGGGAACACTTTTACACTGTTGGCAGGAATGCACACTAGTACAAACACTACAGAAAACAGTGGAGATTCCTTAAAGAACTAAAAGTAAAAAAACAAAAAAACAAAAAAAAACTAACAGTAGATCTACCAATTGATCCAGCAATACCAGCTATCAATTGAGAGGAAAAGAAGTTATGAAAAAGATATTTGCTCACAGGTTTATAGCAACACAGTTTTCAATTGCAAAAATATAGAACCAGCCCAAATGCCTGTCAATCAACGAGTGGATAAAGAGTGGACATATATCATGGAATACTACTCACCCATAAAAAGGAACGAAATAATGGGATTCTCAGCAACCTGGATGGAACTGGGGACTTAAGTGAAGTAACTCAAGAATGGAAAACCAAACATCATATGTTCTCACTCATAAGTGGGGGCTAAGCTATGAGGATGCAAAGGCATAAGAATGATACAGTGAGGCCAGGCGTGATGGCTCACATCTGTAATCCCAGCACTTTGGGAGGCTGAGGCAGGTGGATCACGAGGTCAGAAGTTCAAGACCAGCCTGATCAAGATGGTGAAACACCATCTTTACTAAAAATACAAAAATTAGCCAGGTGTGGTGGCAGGTGCCTGTAATCTCAACTACTCAGGAGGCCGAGGCAGGAGAATTGCTTGAACCCAGACGATGGAGGTTGCAGTGAACCGAGATCATGCCACTGCACTCCAGCCTGGGCGACAGAGTGAGACTTTGTCTCAAAAAAAAAAAAAAAAAAAAAAAAAAAGAATGATACAATGGGCCGAGCATGGTGGCTCAGGACCTGTAATCCTAGCACTTTGGAAGGCTGAGGTGGATCACTTGAGGCCAGGAGTTCCAGACCAGCCTGGCCAACATGGCAAAGCCCCGTCTCTACTAAAAACTAGCCAGGCGTGGTGGCGTGAACCTGTAGTCCCAGCCACTTGGGAGGCTGAGTTATGAGTATTGCTTGATTCTGGGAGGCAGAGGATGCAGTGAGCCAAGATCATGCCACTGCACTCCAGCCTGGGCGACAGAGTGAGACTCTGTCTCCCCCGCCCCCCCCCAAAAAAGAATGATACAATGGACTTTGGGGACTTAGGGGATAGGGTGGGAGGGGAGTAAGGGATAAAAGACTACACATTGGGTACAGTGTACTCTGCTTGGGGGATGGGTGCACCAAAATCTCAGAAATTACCACTAAAGAACTATTCATGTAACAAAACACTACCCATTGCCCAAAAACCTATTGAAATTAAAAAAAAATAAAAAACTTTCCGAAGTGGAAATAAAATCATTAGGAAGAATTGGCTTGGTATTACAGTTTTCAGTGACTCAATTAGCATTCATTTATTGAGATACTACTATACACTGTGACAGAAAGTCCAGGTTATGAACATGGGTTTGTTAGAAAAGCTGTTTCAACCTGAATTTCATAGAAGCGCCTCAAATTCTGTATTTCCAAAACTGAACTCATTACCTTACCTGCCATGCTTGTGTGAGCCATCAACATCTCACTTAGATGACTGATGCAAAAGCCTCCCAACTGGTCTCCCTGCCTCCACTCTTTGCCCCTACATTCTGTTTTAACATAGCTACCTGGGTGATCCTTTAAAGTGGAACACAGATTCAGTCATTTCTTTGATCGAATCTTTCATTGACTCCTCATGTCACTGGATGTGAAAGATGAAGTACATGCAATGGCGTATGCGATCCAGCCTGCCGTATCGCTCTAGTATTGTCCTATTGGTCTCTGTCTTGCTCAGTCAGCATCAGCCACTCAACCTCTTGTAGTTCCTTGCATGTGCCTGGCATGCTGCTCCTGCCTTTGGATATTTGCACTATTTCTTCTGCCTGAAGGCTATTCCCAGTTACCTGCATGACCAAATCCTAAACCTCCTTCAGATCTTTTCCCATGTCACTTTCCAGTGAGACCACCTATTTAAACTCACCACCCTTTCCCCATTTGCCTTTGCCCTACTTTTTTTCCCCTTAGCACTTATCACCTCTTAATATACTATAGAATTTACTTCTCCCTACCCTCTAAATGTAAGACTCCACAAGGGAAGGGATCTTTTGTCTTATTTTGTACCCTGATGTATCTCAAGTATCTAGAACAGTACCCAGTATTTATTGGACACATATCAGTATTTGTTCATTGAATGAATGAATGAATGAATGAATGAATAGGCAATTTTCTGAAGAAGCAACCGGTGGCCAATAAGCATTTGAAAAACCTCACTAGAGATCAGATAAATGAAAATTGAAACAACAATGAGATAGCATTTAACACTACATAGATAGCCAAAAATTTTAACATCTGATAATATTATGGGGAAAATGTTAGCCTTATACAGTGCTGGTGGGGTCTAAATTGGTACCTTACTTTGGCAAATCTTATGACTCAGCAATGCCACTCCTGGGGAGGTAAGAAAATGGAATTAGAGAGGTACCCAATGATTATCTGTATCATAATCCTTATTACTTTTAAAAATGAAAATACTTATTTAAAATCTATTTAAGTGTGCTGACATGGAAATATCTTCAAGACATTATCCAGTGAAAAAATGCCTGTTTCAAAAATAAGGCCGGGTGCCTTGACTCACGCCTATAATCCCAGCTCTTTGGGAGGCCCAGGCGGGCTGATCACTTAAGGCCAGGAGTTCAAGACCAACCTGGCCATCATGGCAAAACTCCGTCTCTACTAAAAATAAAAAACTTAGCTGGACATGGTGGCCATCTCTGTAATCCCAGCTACTCGGGAGGCCAAGGCAGGAGAATTGCTTGAACCTGGGAAACAGAGGTTGCAGTGAGCCGAGATCACAGCACTCTAGCCTAGGAGACAGAATGAGACTCTGTCTCAAAAAAAAAAAAATTTATAATTTAAATGTATTACATATGACCATCAAAAACTTAGAGACATAGCTAATATATTTTATAATTGTATTATAAAAATATAGTTTTATAGTGTTATTACAACATAATTTTTAACAAAATGCAGACTAAGATAATAATAGACTATTACAAAAGTTTAAAACTTGCTAGCAAAAACCATTTTCAAATGTCTCCTATATATTCACTACTCTATAATTAAATTTTTTTAAAATGGCTTACTTTATTTTCAAAAGTGATAAGCAAACAATAACTTTTACATTTTTTCCTTTATATAGTTGATTTGATGCTATGGGCTTGTAACTTGTTTTCTGGATGTTATAAAGCATGATTTGAGTAGTGAGCTGGTAAAGCATTCACCTCAGCAGAAAATTTGGTAATGGTAATTTATTATTCAAAGGAAGGAACTAGAGCATAAAGCAATTTGTCAAGCTTAAAACACATTTCCTAGTACCATGCACTATGAGTAACAAATAAAAAAAGAAGCAGCAGCATTTATTAATGAACATCAACTTGAATGTGGTCGTTGATTTTTTTTTTCCTAATGTGTTCTCAGATTGGTGCTCTCCTCTGTCTCAGACTATTTTGCTGCCATGTTTACTAATGATGTCAGAGAAGCAAGACAAGAAGAAATAAAAATGGAAGGTGTAGAACCAAATTCATTGTGGTCCTTGATCCAGTATGCTTATACAGGTAACAAGTCTGAAAATGTAAATTAAAACCTCTTAGATTTATGTTGTATTATTAGATTTCGGATTTCTGTTTTTAGAAAGCATGCGATAGCTAACAGTTAAGTCTGCCATTGTCATCACTACCCTTTTGTATTTAACCTGGTGATAAATTAAAATCTCCGTATTAAAACCTTTAAAATTGTTATCATAATTAAGTTTTTGAATGGCCCTTTAAAATGCTAATATAAAAATTAAATTAATTATGTAGTGTCAGATTTTTACATTTAAAATTTGAGAGTTGGCCAGATGCAGTGGCTTACACCTGTAAACCCCAGCACTTCGGGAAGCTGAGGCGGGACAGATGATCGCTTGAGCCCAGGATTTCAATGCTGCAGTGAGCCATTGGTTACACCACTGCACTCCAGCCTGGACAATAGAAAAGACCCTGTCTCAAAAAAAAAAAAAAAAAAAAAAAATTGAGAGTTACACAGGTATATAGTAGATGTAAGTTACTAAGTTACTAACTAATGTATCATTTTAAAATTCTGAAAATAAGCCATTAGTTTTTATTTTAGTAGATGTCTAAAGGAGCTAATAATTTTTTCTCCATTTAGTCCTTTTTTTCGTTTTGGGATGTCTTAAACCATGTAGGTCTGTAATGCATGTAATGAGCTCTTACATGCAACCACCACTGTTAACATCAGTTATTTTATAAAATAAGGTTAATGTAGTTCCATAGCTAATGGAATTTCTTTTTATCATTAAGGCCGCCTTGAATTAAAAGAAGATAATATTGAGTGCCTGTTATCTACAGCTTGCCTTCTTCAGCTTTCACAGGTTGTAGAAGCATGCTGTAAGTTTTTAATGAAACAGCTTCATCCATCCAACTGTCTTGGAATTCGTTCTTTTGCTGATGCCCAAGGTTGTACAGATTTGCATAAAGTGGCTCACAATTATACTATGGTATGTATTTTTTGAAAGTATCCTTCAAATGCGTATTTCTTATTGTTGCAGGCTTATCTACATGTTACTGTTTTCCCATGGCTCTGCCACATGTCTTGAGATTGAGTTTCATTGCCTGGTGTGTCATATTTTCATTGAGTTATAATGGGAAAGCACCGAGTAATACTTCTCCTGGGTGTATGAATCAAGCCCTAAAGCAGTCCCTGGGAAACAGAACAGTGGCCTAGGCCTGTTCCATTAAGATTTTCAGATTTGCTGCTTTTTAAAATAGGACTCTTCCCAAACATTTTACTTTGCTGCACATAGATGAATTTCAGGACTGTATTCACTGATAGAAATTGGTGACAGAGGTTGCAGCATATTGGTAGAGGATGAATGGGAAGCTTTTTGTTAAGGATAAATCTGACTATGTATAAAGTATTTACAGCCATGTATAATGATGTTTTTATTCATTATAGCAAATTATGTGCTCAATAAATCATAGAGGAGGTTCTGATTCAGTAGCCTGAAGGATAATAAAACGAAATAATCTGTACAAACCCCCATGATAGAAGTGTACCTGTATAGCAAATCTTCACATGTACCCCTGAACTTAAAAGTTAAAAAATGGGTTGACCTAGGAGAGTAAGAAAATAAGGTCATGTTGAGAGCATAGTGTTAGGACCACCCTGTATGGTCTTAACAGTAGAGGGGTGCAGGCAAGGGAGGGTGCATGGGTTTTTGAGGAATGTTCATGTTGCCACACTGTAACAGTTAGTTCTTCACACCTGAGCAATGACTGAAAACTGTTGCTTTAAATGCTTCAGTTTAGGGCAATACAGTTTCTAAGAGAAGAAAAAATGTGAACATTCACATACATGTGTACAGTTGTGGATATTACTGATTTTATCAGCATTTAGGAAATGTTATTTTGCCTACCCTCTCCTTCATTGTTCCATTGAGTTGGGATATGAAAAGATTGAGAGTGCTTTAGGAATCTTTCATTAGAGAAATAGAGATTTGGAAAAATTTTAAGAATAGGTATTTACAAACTATTGGGAAGATCAATTCTGTCTACTTCTTGAGCTTGGTGTGAGGATTAGATGAGTTAATAGAAGTTTAGCAGTCAGAACATTGATTGGCATGTCATATATCCAGTCAGTGAGTCTCATTCCATTGTTGTCATCATCATTATATAGATTTCCTCTATCCAACACAATAGAAATTTATGAGAGGGAACAAAAGCACTCACAAAACCACAGCCTTTATGATTGGTTTTCCTTCCTGTGGTGTAATCATTTTCTCAGGAATGTTTCTTGTTTATGATAGTCACAGAGCCTCAACTGGAAAAATAAGAGATTGTACAACAGGACAATAATATATAGCCCTAATGTGCTATTATGTTGACGTTTTAAAAATTAAGTCCATTGAAATGTTTTTTTCCCTCAGTCTTTATCATTCTTTGTAGATTCTCATTTTAACCATATACCTGCGATTTCAACTACTTTTTTGAATGAGACGAGTATAAAGTTGGATTTTTTTCTTCATAATCAGTTTATAATTTGAATAATCATCTTTTTTCTAGGAAGGAGTTTTATTCAGGTGAAAACATTTGTATGCATTTAGGTCACTCCTGTTGTTTACAGTAGAGGCACGCTTGCTGCTTTAAGGCTTACACAGAAATTAAATTTAAATTAGCTGGATGTTTTTAAAGCTATTTTCATAGCCAATTAGTTGTGGTAGATTTTTTTTCTCAAGGCCATTATTTAACATTATTCAGTTTTAACAGAGACATGAAACTGAATTCTAATAACAATAAGTAATTTAGAGGCAGATTGTCTGATTTGAATTGTTGCTATGGGAACCAAATGAAAATGTATTGCAAAATTCAATCTTCAATTTAAATAAATCCCTCCATAATTTCATTTGCTTAAAAACTATTCCAAAGGGGGAAAGGGCACAGTGCTAGCAAGTGTTTGGTAGCATGATAGTTGTGTGTATTTTAATATGGATTTAAAATATACAGCATAATACCACGCCAGTGAGTCCAATCAGTGAATAGTGCATGGACTGGGGACGTTCACTGATCCTGCACGAATACAAGTGGTAAAGGATGAGGAGTCCTCCCCAGGATCCATGAATCTGGAAACCTGTTTTCTCATTCTCCCTGCCACTGAACATGACCTGGAGCAAGTCATATAACCTCTAAAAAAGTCTTAAGACTGGTTGTATCATTACAACTATTTATTGTCATTTCAAATTTATGACACAAATAAAAACATTTAATTTTAAAACTTAAAATTGTCTTTCTCAATCCAGAAGACTTATAAAAAACATTGAGATCTGCTAAAGTAGCTGCTTCAAAACCAAATTAATACCTTTGAAAAATACTTTGTAATCAACCTTGATTGAGTTCAGTAGTATTTCATAAGTTGTTGAAAAACTCAATTTTCACTTAATGTAAATTATACTACAATGGAATAGGCATTATTCTGAAATAGATATATCAACAAATAATTTGTCAAGTGAATATTTACATGATAGTCCTTTTGTTACTGATGAAATCCAGTTAATGCCATTTGAAAGTATGGCATAGTTATACCAATGTATGTATCTGTCGATTATACTTTATATGTTTAAGGAATTGGAAATACATGTTATTATTTCAGTTTCTTCACAGTCTCACCTAACATTTTATCATAAGTATCTTTCCATGTAGCTATGTGATCTTTGTCTTTGAAATTTTTAATGCTTATTTAATATACAGCTCCCCATAACTGAACATGTAGGCTATTTTCCATTTTTTACCATTGTAAATAATAATACAGAGAAGTATTGTTAGGTATTCGGCTTTGTTTTTTGCTTACAAATTATTTATTAAGGTTTAAATTACAAATGGGATAACTGGGTTGAGAGTTTCAACATTTTTGTAGCTCTTGCTATGTGTTACTAAAAGAATGTCAGTATGCAATTCAGTAGAACCTTTTGCTTGGAGCCATTCTAGCATTGAAGTTTTATTAAAATATGTTTCTGAAATGATGATCCATCATTTAAAATAGACTCATTTAGACATCCTTGAACAAATCATGATAAACTGAAGCAATTGAACTTCATTAATTATTCATGAATGGTTTTCCCCTTTAGAACTTCTATTGATAGGAATGCCAAGCTAATATATATTTTACATCAGTACCTCACTCGGGTTACCACAGGCTATATGGAAAATATAATTCTTATTTTAATATAGAAGATAGTTATTGATAGTCCTTATCTCTAGCTCTAATTTAAACAGCCTTAGCTTCTTCAGTAAACCTCTGCATGCTGAGACAGCGATAATACATCAGGAAATATGAGAAAAACATTAAGGGACAATATGTGTCTAGCATTTGCATTTATATTATAACTATGTCAACTATCCATTCATTAAGACTTACAACCTTTCAAATCAGATGGTATGTTTTCCTTCTCTCCTGATTATTTAGCATAATAGCCTATCAAGGTCATCTCACACCTAACGGCATTTTTATTTCCCATTTCCAATTATAGAGGATTTGATTCTAACGTGAGGCCAGGACTGAGTCATCTAATGTCCTGATCCCAGGGCATTGTAGGTCACTACTTTTTTCCCCCTCTTTGGTCCTTTTTCCTATGAGACCAAAAGAGCTTTGTAAATTATATTAGAAGAGATTAAAAATTTAAAAACAGACACTTAGAACATATAACAAATTAAAATCAGACCCTTAAAAGAGATTAAAAATTTGAAAACAGACCCAAAATCCTAGATGGTCTTATAAATATCATTAAAACGACCT
The DNA here is from genome assembly GCF_003255815.1 of Theropithecus gelada. Classification (NCBI taxonomy): domain Eukaryota; kingdom Metazoa; phylum Chordata; class Mammalia; order Primates; family Cercopithecidae; genus Theropithecus; species Theropithecus gelada. The sequence goes on from NC_037672.1 coordinate 38,028,789, forward strand.
TGAAGACCAATATGGTTGTAGTATAACCCTAAGGACAATACTCATTCCAGGGAGGATCTGAGAAGTCATCTGTGGTCTAGAAAGGTTCTGGAAAATCTAGCCACCCTGGAGGCCATTTCCTAGTTAGAGAAGTAACCAAGCTCTCCAGGTGTTTGGCTCCACTGCTGGCCAAATTCTTCAGCACCTACAAATCCAAACCACAAATCCAACCACTTCTCGTGTTAGAGTATCATACATCTCAGTGTCTAATTCATTTTTTCTCTCTTCCTTCAAAAGAATTGCCAAAAGTATTTCCTAACTTGAGTGAAGCAATACTTAAATGTCCCAGGTCCATTTTTTAAATGTAATAAGTGATATAACACTTTAATTCTACTTATATATGTTTAACAACATAATTGCAGTTTAATTTTTTTTTTCTCTGCTGTGTTTCTTTCCTAACAAGTAGTAGTACATTGTAAGGTCTAAAATATAAATTGGGTTTGGTAGCTAATACAAAAAGCTTTTACTTTCTTCTAAGTAAATTGTGATGGTCAGAAGGGACAATATTGTTTATCTGCTATTTCTTCCCTCTAGGAGCATTTCATGGAAGTAATCAGAAACCAGGAATTTGTATTATTACCAGCCAGCGAAATTGCAAAGCTCTTGGCAAGTGATGACATGAACATTCCTAATGAGGAGACAATATTGAATGCACTTCTTACTTGGGTCCGTCATGATTTGGAACAGAGACGGAAAGATCTAAGTAAACTTTTGGCTTATATTAGGCTACCTCTTCTTGCACCACAGGTAATTAATAGGTACTTTGTTTGTTTGTTTGTTTGTTTTTTGAGACGGAGTCTCGCTCTGTCACCCAGGCTGGAGTGCAATGGCCGGATCTCAGCTCACTGCAAGCTCCGCCTCCCAGGTTCATGCCTTTCTCCTGCCTCAGCCTCCCGAGTAGCTGGGACTATAGGCGCCCGCCACCTCGCCCGGCTAGTTTTTTGTATTTTTTAGTAGAGACGGGGTTTCACCGTGTTAGCCAGGATGGTCTCAATCTCCTGACCTCGTGATCCGCCCGTCTCGGCCTCCCAAAGTGCTGGGATTACAGGCGTGAGCCACCGCGCCTGGCCATAGGTACTTGTTTATAGGAATTTTTCTTTGCCTATTCTATCAAAGAAAGTAATTTTACATGTATTCCTATGAAACATGTAGGTGAAAAGATAGTAGCTAACAAAATTCTGCTTATGTTTTCAGTCCAGAAGATCTGGCTACCTAAATTGCTTCAATTAAGTAACATTGGTTTTTTTTTGTTTATTTTATTTTGAGATGGAGTCTTGCTTTGTTGCCCAGGCTGGAGTGCAGTGGCCCGATCTCAGGTCACTGCAACCTCTGCCTCCCCAGTTCAAGTTATTCTTCTGCCTCAGCCTCCCAAGTAGCTGGGATTACAGGTGCGTGACACCATGCCCAGCTAATTTTTATATTTTTTAGTAGAGGTAGGGTTTCACCATATTGGCCAGACTGGTCTCAAACTCCTGACCTCAGGTGATCTGCCTGCCTCGGCCTCCCAAAGTGCTGAGATTACAGGCGTGAGCCACCATGCCCATCCTCAGTTAAGTAACATTCTTGATTTGGGGTTAGTAATTTAATTGACTCAGCTACAAACCTATCCTACCAATTGGAGGAGAATTACTAAAACTGCTAATAAAAGGAGCACTGGACTCTAGACACCAGAAAATTTAGCTTAATTTATTTGCCACGTGTTTAATAAAGTGTCCACAAAATATTGGATTCTGGTGATATATAGATTAGTAAGGTATATTAGTAGTCAAAGCTCTGACATTTCAGAACTCTGTGGCTTGGCATATTCACACAGCTCAGTTTCTTCATCTGTCAAGTAGAGATAATGTCTTCCCTGACAATCTCACAGGATTATTATAAGGATCAGAAACATGCTCTATTACATAAAATGTGCTATGAATAAAAATATTATTTCAGAATTAAGAGCTATCTAGTTGGTGCATTCAAGGGAATCAGTCATAACATTTACATGCATAGTTTTCCCCTTTTTACAATTTTCACTGGAGTATATAAAAATTTTCCCTGCATACTTTGCTGCCTATCTCAAGGCCTTGAATGGTGAAAGAGGTTTTGAAAGCAGAAAAAGAATGAGCTGTTACTGTTCAAGTTCAGACTTTCTTTTCCTTTTTTTAAAGTGTCATAAATGTTCTCTTATTTGCAGTTATCTTGAGCATAATGCATTATTTCCTGCTGTTGTGAGCAAAAGTTACTGTTCTTTACGTTACAGAGACAGTAATCAATGTGGATGCTTTGTAAGACCTTCCTCTTCAGAAATAGAATATTGTATAAATACATAGGACTGAAACTGCATGAGTTGATAATTCAGGAAAAGTAACATGATAAAATGTTTCTCTTGAAATCAGATTTTTAAAAGGGAGTTACATTTTTACTGCTACTTAGCAGATTTTAAAAAATTCTTTCTAGATGAAATCAAACCAAATCTGAAAAATCCTATTTGACTTTGAAACGAATCTGTGCAATTAAGTAACCTGACAATTTACTTCACTTCTGTAGTTTCAAATATTCATGATACTATATTTGCACAACTCTCATAGACCTTTAAAATATCTCTTATCCGGGATACTATGGTAATCCTAGCCATAAGTTCTTAGGGTTGAAAGGCGTTTTGGAGATCATTTGTTCCAACACCTGTTGTGCAAATGAAGTGACAGACCAAAAAAGTAAATCCATATGTTCAAAATCACAGTGTGATTGCATAAATTCCTCTCTTTCTGCATTGTGGTTTTAGCTGGTTTTTGCTATTTGGCTAACATCATAGGGCTAATAAGAGGCAGAGGTGGGACTTGAACCCAAGAACAGTTCTGTACCTTATCCACTAAACCAACCATTCTGCCTCTTGAATGTACTGTGTGTAAAATTGCTGGAGGTAGCAGGGAGATGGTATCAGATGGAGGAAGAAATAGATTAAAAAATAAATCAGTGATTATAATGAGATGAAGACTGTGACAGATACGTGAATGTGGCATTCTGAAAATAATGGAAGTAACCCACCCAAAAGAGGGGGGTTGACGAGAAAGCAGGGAGAACTTCTTACAGTGTTATTTGATCCACATTATGAATTAGCCACCCAAAAGAGGGGGTATGATAACCAGGAGAAATAGGAGCTGTACTTCATCATGAAGTCATGAGCAAATGTATTGTATTTTGGAATGTGAAGGTAGTTTGCATTGCTAGAGTGCAGGAATAAAAGGGGATAAAGTCAAGAGATGAGGCTGAAGAGAGGAATGGACCAGAACATGGAGAACCTCTAGTTATGCCAAGGAGTTTGAATTTTATCCTGAAAGCAAGGAGGAAGCACTAAAGGATTTTTTAATAGGAATGGCATAATTATAATTTTATTTCAGAAAGGTTACTGTAACTGCATTGTGGAGAATGGATCTGAGGGGTCAAAGCCAAAAACCCATTAGGAAGGCTTTTGGAATTCAGACAAGTGAATTAGGCACACTCTGGCAGTGGATATAGACAGAAATTACCAGGCTCAAGAGCTATTTATGAGGTCAGTTTGACAAAACTTAATGATTGAATGGTGACAATCACAATGGTGACAGAAAGAGGAATTGAGACTGACTCTGATTTGTGCAATTAGGCTGATTAAAAGGTGCTCTCGATTGAAACAAGGAATATAGAATGAAGAGCTAATTCAGGGAATGGGGAAGGAAGTTGAAGAATCATGTTCCCAAAGCTTCTTGGCACCTTTAATTCTTTTAGAGTCTAAGGACTCTGAAGTCCTTAGACTTTTTTGAAAACTACTTCCTTAGATTGTTGAATCCAAAGGCAAGAGAATGACACTGGCCAAGGAGTACACAAGAGTGCTTGGGATGGAACCCTAGGAGACACAATATATAGAGGTTGTTCCCAAACCTGGCTAAATAACTGGAGTGTTATTAAAAATTGATATCATACTTCAAAAAGGATGAAGTTTTATCATCATCCTTTGCTACAGAGAAGACAAGGAAGGGAAATCCAGTGGATTAGCCCAGTGGTTCTCAAAGTGTGATCCCTAACAGGAAAATCAGCACTACTTGGAACTTCTTGGAAATACAGATTAGGCCTCACCCCACACCTACTGAATATGAAACTCTGGGGCTGGGGCCTAGCAAATGGTGTTTTAATAAGTCTTCAAGTGGCTTTGATGCATCCTCAAGTGTGAGAACCATTGTCCACCATAGTAGTGGTGATGGAAGCCACATTGCCTTGTATAATTTAAACAAGTTACTTTACCTCTCAGAACGTTTTTCTTTCCTACAGTGATAATACTGTGCTGCAGTACTGTGACATTTAGAGATACTGGCAGGGTTGTTTTTTTTCATTGCCAAAAGTGAATGGCAAGATTGCAGAATTAGAGTTATCAGATAATAAAGTTTTGAAGTAGACACTAAAATAATGAAGAAAGTGTTGGATTGTATCCTGTATGTTTTATTTTAAAAGGTAGGAAAATATAACAATTATTAAATTGCCATATGCCAATCAAATAATAAATGACTAATATTTTTAAAATTCAGATTAGGTCTGGTTACCAAGAGAATTTATTTTTATGAAATAGCTCCTTTTCCAGTGATACCAACTAAATGAGATTTTATCCTACTCTGTTAATATGAAACATTCCACTTACCCTGGCTAGAAGGGATTCAACTTACATGCAGTAATTTTATCATAGTGTCTCCAACAGTAGATTCTTAAAATAATATAGGAAATAATGCCTGATGATCATTTTTGTATGGCTTTTTTTTTTTTTTTTTTTTTGACGGAGTTTTGCTCTTTTTGCCCAGGCTGGAGTGCAGTGATACAATCTTATCTCACTGCAACCTCTGCCTCCTGGGTTCAAGAGATTCTCCTGCCTCAGCCTCCCGAGTAGCTGGGATTAACAGACACAAGCCACCATGCCCAACTAATTTTGTATTTTTAGTAGAGATAGGGTTTCACCATGTTGGCCAGGCTAGTCTCAAACTCCTGACCTCAGGTGATCCACCTACCTCAGCCTCCCAAAATGCTGGGATTACAGGCGTGAGCCACCGTGCCCGATCTTTGTATGACTTTTTTAAAAACTCTGAATAATCCAGAAGAGAAGTATTTATGGTCATTTTATTTTATTATTTTGAGGCAGGGTCTCACTCTATTGCACAGGCTGGAGTGCTGTGGTATGATCATGGCTCACTGCAGCCTGAATCCCCTGGGCCCAAGAGATCCTCCCACCTCAGCCTCCTGAGTAGCTGGAACTACAGACACACACCACCAACAGCACCATGCCCAGCCAGTTTTTAAAATTTTTGTTTGTTTGTTTCTTTTTGATACAGTCTTGCTGTGTCGCACAGGCTGGAGTGCAGTGACGCGATCTCTGCTCACTGCAACCTCCATCTCCTGGGTTCAAGCGATTCTCGTACCTCAGCCTCCTGAGTAGCTGGGATTACAGGCACATGCCACTATGCCTGGCTAATTTTTGTATTTTTAGTAGAAACAGGGTTTACCATGTTGGCCAGGCTAGTCTCGAACTCCTGACCTCAAGAGATCCACCCACCTCGGTCTCCCAAAGTGCTGGGATTACAGGTGTGAGCCACGGTGCCCAGCCAGTTTTTAAAATTTTTTTGTGGAAATAGGGTCTCACCATGTTGCCCTGAGTGGTCTTCGACTACTGGACTCAAGTGATCCTCCCATCTCAGCTTCTCAAAGTACTGTGATTGATTTTATCTTACTTTTGAAAGCATTCCAAACATTTCAATTTGATCAAATTTTAAACCATGTGACTAGAAATACTAGAACATATATACATTATTTAAAAGATTTTGACACCTAAATTGTAAATGTTTTCAATATTTAGCCTGAATTTATAAGTATCTGAGTCTCTGCTACTCTACTCTCAGTTTAGTATTGTTTTCTAAAGAAAGTCGGAAATATAAAATGAGTCAGTATTTACCTTTCGCATTCTTTTGGTTTACAAGGTCTTGATACTAAAACAACTTTTTTTTTTTTTGTACAGGGTCTCACTCTCTCACCCAGGCTTGAGTGTAGTGGCACAATCATAGCTCACTGCAGCCTCAAACTCCTGGGTTCAAGTGATCCTCCCACCTCCGCCTCTCGAGTAGCTGAGACTACAGTCGCTGTGCCCCATCACACATCTGACTAGTTTTTTTTTTTAAATTTTTTGTAGAGACAGGGTCTCATTTTGTTGCCCAAGCTGCTCTCAAACTCCTGGCCTCAAGTGATCCTCCTGCCTAAGCCTCCCAATATGCTGGGATTATAGACATAAGCCACCTTGCCAAGCCTCCAAAACATTTTTTTAACATGTATAGAGTTCATAAATTATTCACATTCTATTTGTGTTTGAGGGGACAGTTTTAGAGCAGTAGTCATAAGGTGAACAAATATGAATGAGGATAAAAATTTACAAAATGAAACTTTGTTCCTGTATTATGAATGCTTTCATTTTAATAATTTGCTCTTCTTTTATAGCAGAGAAGGCATTTAGTATTCACCAAAAATGCAGAGTACATGAGAGTATATATTTTGTAGTTTTCTCTCAGTGTCTTCTGAATAATTTTCTAAATGATATCTGGTTCCTCCCATTTGATTAATCTGATACTTAGATTAATGACTTTTTTAATTCAAATGTAATTAATCCTACTTATTCATAATTTATATATACTATCTGTATATTAGGAAATATACTTTGCTTCAAATTGCAGTTACTATTGAGTCTCCCAAGAGTTTACTTTCTACATTTTTTTCACATATTTTTATTTAGAAATGACTAAAGTAATTGTATATAATAGAATTAACATAAACATTAAAATTAACCTTAATGAGCCAACTTTATGCATATTCACTAATGGTTTCTGTGACAAGTATAACTATGTTTTGTATGCATAGAAAAAAATGTGGAGTAATTAATACCAAAATGTAAATTCTGGTGTAGGTCAGGGGACTTATGTCTTATTTTGGCTTTTTTGCCTTTGGTATGCAGTGCTAGTTCCCAAATGCCACCAACTTTTTTATAGTGACTCTTTTTAGAGACTGTTTCCCTCTTCCTCTATAAAAACATGAACATATCATCAACATCATTAGTCACTAGGAAAATGCAAAATAAAACCACATTTTCCACCTTCCTGAATGGCTAAAATAGAGACAAACTAACAATTGGTGAGGATGTGCAAAAACAGGAACCCTCGTACAATGCTGGTGGGAATGTAAGGTGGTGCTGCCACTTTAGAAAACAGTTTGGTTGTTTCTTAAAAAGTTAAACATAAATTTGCCATATGCCCCAGCAATTCTACTCCTAGGTAATAATTACCCAAGAGAAATATATCCACACAAAGACTTGTACATAAACGTTCTTGGCAGCTTTATCCATAATAGCTTGAAACTGGAAGCAACCTAAGAAGCATCTATCAACTGATGAATGGATAGATAAAATGAGGAGTAGACCAACAGTGGAATATTATTCAACGATAAAAAGAAATGAAGCACTGATACGAGTAGCTGCAGCAGGGACAAGTCTCAAAAGTATGCTAAGGGAAAGAAGCAAGACACCAGAGTCTCCATATTGTGATTCTCTGTATATGAAATGTCCAGCAAAAGCAAATCTGTAGAGACAGATTAGTGCTTGGGACAGAAGACGGGAATGAGGATCAACAGTAAATGGCATGTGGGATGTAATTGAGGTGAAGAAAATGTTTCAGAACAGTTTTATGGTAATGGTTCCACAACTTGGTAATTTACTACAAATCACTGAATTGTGTACTTGGAATGGATAAATTAGGACATGTAAAATATGCCCCAATAAAATTGTAAAGAAATATATAGTCAAATACAACCCGCAGTGTATCGAAAGTATACACTCTGACCAGAAAGGTCTTTTTCCAGGAATACTGAAATGATCATTAAGAAACCTATGAAGGGGCGAGGCATGGTGGCTCATGCCTGTGATCCCAGCACTGTGGGAGGCCAAGGTAGGAGGATCACTTGAGGTCAGGAGCTCAAGACCAGCCTAGCCAATATGGTGAAGCCCTTCTTTACTAAAAATACAAAAATTAGCTGGATGTGGTGGTGCAGGCCTGTAATCCCAGCTACTCAGGAGGCTGAGGCAGGAGAATTGCCTGAACCTGGGAGGCAGAGGTTGCAGTGAGCTGAGATTGCGCCACCACACTCCAGCCTGGGCAACAATGAGACATCCTGTCTCCTAAATGTTACAGCAACTATTGTCCTAAATAATGAAACACTAAAACCATATCAATTCAAACCAGAAACAAGATACTCTATCATCCTAATTATTTAACGTTCTTTAGAAGGCTTTAGCAATTGCAATAATAAAATAATTGGCATACACATTAGAAAAAGATATTCAACTATCCCTATTTGGTGACAGTTATGATTATTTGCATAACACATAGAGCTTAATAAGAGAATTTGGTAAAGTAACAGGTTAATACAAGTGTAATCAGTAGATTTTCTCTCCTGCAAAACATATATGAAATAAACTTTTAAAACCCATTCCCAATAGCAATGAAAATAATAAAATATATAGGAAATGTATAATCAAGAAAGGTATAATATGTAGAAAGCTATACAACAAATGGAAAGGCTTCTTGAACAGAAAGACTTAATATAAAAACATCAGTTCTCCAAAACTTAATAAAATTAATAAATTTAATTAATAAATAAATTTAAGTTCTTATTAGAATTCCAAGAGAATCAGGATTTAAAAAAACTGGAAAAATTTGTCTTAAGTTTACATGAAAAATAAAGGCACAATAATAGCCAAGAAAGCTATGAAAGTTAACAGGGAGGGAAAACCTAAAAATATCGGGTATCAGAATATGCTATAAAGACACTGTAATAAAATATGCTATTTAGAAATAGGAGTAGACAAATAGATCGATAGAACAGAATAAAGAATTAAAAAAACAAACCTCATATACCTTGAGATCTATTTATGGAATGTAATATATGACCAAGAATCAATTCAGTTGGAAATGAAGGGGGTTATTTAATAAGTAGTACAGAACTGGCTCTTGATCTTAAAGAAAATAAAAATGCTCCTCCACTCTTACTCTTTTTAAACATTAATTCCAAAACAAATGAATTTCACATGGATCCTTGGCCTAAATGAAAGAAAGCAATAAAATCTTGCCAGATAATCCAGGAGACTACATCTACAAACTGAAGCAGAAAGACTTTCTAAGAAGCAGGACTATGAAAAGAAAGACACATATTTGATGACCTAAAAATGAAAAATTATTTGAATAGCAAAAGTATTATGAAACAACCTTAATAGACAAATGATTAAAAATCTAGAAAAATACAGTTGAAAAATAAAGGATTAGTGTATGTATTATAAGGAACTCTTACAAATTTTTAATCAAAAGATAGTAGACAAAAGGAGGCAGATAAAGGAAGAAAAAAGTACAAATGGTCAAAATATTTTTAAATGCTTATATTCACTTATCAGAAAAATTCAAATTAAAGGGAAAATATGATATCATTAACAAAAAGAGCTAAAACACTTATTCCTGGCAGGAATGTTGTGGTCTTGTGCTCTTATATATGGCTATAATGGAATGTGAGCTACTTTGCTATACATGGCTGTCTCTATATATAGACACACATATATATGGCCATATATACATATATATGGTTATATACATGGCTATATGTATAGGGCGCTCTCTCTCTCTCTAGATATATATATGTATACATGGTTCTCTATATATATAAAAAATGGAATGTGAGCCACTTTATTATACATGACTATAATGGAATGTGAGCCACTCTGGAAAATAATCTGACAACATTGATCATACACATAGACACACACAGATACACATATATGTGCACACACATGCATACATACATACATATATACTTTGACCCACCTGCAATCAATTCAATTCTTAGAAATCTATCCTATAAAGGTAAAAATTAATCATAAGGACTTTTGTACTGGACTTGTTTTTAGTAGCAGGAAAAAGTATATTTACATATGCATGTATGTATATATACATATGAATATATGTATGTACATACTGCAACAAAGTTAATGTCCGTAATAAGGAAATGGCTAAAAAATGAGCATATCTATATACTATAGAGTATTATTCAGTTATTAAAAAGAATAGATCAGGCCGGGCGCGGTGGCTCACGCCTGTAATCCCAGCACTTTGGGAGGCTGAGGTGGGCGGATCACGAGGTCAGGAGATCGAGACCATCCCAGCTAACACAGTGAAACCCCGTCTCTACTAAAAATACAAAAAATTAGCTGGATGTGGTGGCGGGCGCCTCTAGTCCCAGCTACTTGGGAGGCTGAGGTAGGAGAATGGCGTGAACCTGGGAGGCAGAGCTTGCAGTGAGCCAAGATCGTGCCACTGCACTCCAGCCTGGGCGACAGAGCAAGACTCCGTCTCAAAAAAAAAAAGAATAGATCAGAACTATACCTTTTCAGAAGACCTGGAGGAATTTTCGTGAGATAATGTTGAGTAAAGATGGTAAGATGCAGCAAAGCATATAATAAAACAATTACTAAAAGAAAAAACTGTAAAAATTACTACATGTATTTATATATGTTATACATATAAATGTATGAGAATTATGTCAGCAGAGGATTGCATAAATATGAAGAAAATATGAAAGACTGCACACCAGGTTGTCTTTATAAGGCAGGGAAGAATTGCAGGATGGGGAGGGGGGATGGAGAACCAAGCACAAAAGGAAAAGATTTTAAATTTTTTTTGTTTTATTTAATTTCCAGTGTGATCGTATTTTCATTTTATTTTTTAAAAGACTATCATTTTTTAAAAGACAAGGTGTAATCGTATGTGTGCTATATAAACATATAAAAATTGTATTTGTGTTATATAAATATATAAAGTTGGATTCAGTGACACAAAAGGGATTTTAATGTTTTTAAACCAATCACTGTTTGGAGTTCTTTGTCCCTTGAGAAATTGGTAACTTTTGCTTTTGCAGTTGTTAGTTGGACATTGTTTAGCAAAGTTAACGCAGCATAATTAGTCAACTCCCACTTATAATTGTTCTTCCATTAGAATTAGTTCTGATTTTAATAGTAAAATTATTTATTTTAGAAAATCTGGAAATTATAGAAAAGTAGTAAAAAAAACTTTATTTAAAAAGCGCCAGTATTCCTACTACCCAGAGATAAGCACTACAGTACTGAGATTTTAGAGTATACCATTTATGCTACTCATGTTTTTTCAATGAAATTTAAAATGTAAATCTTGTAAATGTTGCATATTTTAGTTAAAAATAGTGCCTATGCTTGAATTTTTAAAAAATATGTAAAAATCCGTTTGATAATTATGTCATTTTTTTCTGTAAACCCTACCATTTTCTTAGTCATTCAGTATACATACCCACCGCTATTCTTTTCTAGTTCCTGGCAGACATGGAAAATAATGCACTTTTTCGGGATGATATAGAATGTCAGAAACTCATTATGGAAGCAATGAAGTACCATTTATTACCAGAGAGACGACCCATGTTACAGAGCCCTCGGACAAAACCTAGGAAGTCAACTGTTGGTACATTATTTGCAGTTGGGGGAATCGATTCAACGAAAGGTATCAAATAATCTTTTATTTGGGGGAGGGAGGAACAAAGAAAAAGATATTTTAATAAGTACATATATGGCCAAAGAACTCTTTGGAGAAATGGCTGGTTGCAGGACAGGGGCAGAAAAAGTACCAGACAATTGTGTAACATCCTCTAGACCGGAAAAAAGGAAGTGGTCAAAGAATGATGGAGACAGGTCAAAAGACACAGGAAACAGCTTGTAAGGGCTACTACTGTCCAAATCTGGGATAATCTGAGCATCAAAATAAATAATAGTAAAGGATTATAACCTATGAAATCAGTAAGTATTCATGGTTCCACACCTATACAAATAAGGGAGAAAGGAAAGCTCTTCCTTACAGAAGAATGCCAATGAATGAATATAGAAGGAAAGATGAGATTACAAAAGTTACCATTTAGTAACCACCAATAACCAATTCAGTCGAGAATTATCAGTGGATGTTGAGACTAGTGGGAAAAGTTTGACAACAGGATACTTAGTCTAAAAGTGTCTCTCAGCCACATGTTTACTAGTTACAAATATACAAATAGTATATTTACAGTAGAAAAACCTGGCACACAGCACTTAAGCAAATGATCAAAGATAATGTTGACAGAAATCAGACTAAGCAGCAGCATTGTGCAGGACAGGATGCACGGAGAACTCAGCCACGCATCTATGCCGTCCTTGCCAAGAGGTATAACCTGAATCTAATCATGAGGAGGAAACAAATCTAAGTTGAGAGATAGTCTACAAAATAACTTATCTGTCTGTAGTATTCAAAAATGTCAGTGTCATGAAATAAAAAAAAGATTCAGAAATTGTTCCAGATTATAGGAGACTAAAGAGATGTGACAGCTATTATAATGCATCATCTTGGATTTTCTTTTCCTGTAAAGGACATAACTGAGACAAATGACAAAATCCAAATAAGGTCTGTAGATTAGATAATAACGTGGCATAAACGTTAATTTCAGGCGGGTACTGTGGCTCACGCCTGTAATCTCAGCACTTTGGGAGGATGAGGTGGGTGGATCACTTAAGGTCAGGAGTTCAAGACCAGCATGGGCAATATGGTGAAACCCCGTCTCTACCAAAAATACAAAAAAATTAGCCCGGCACGGTGGCACACGCCTATAGTCCCAGCTACACTCGGGAAGCTGAGGCAGGAGGATCACCTGAGTCCAGGAAACAGAGGTTGCAGTGAGCCGAGATTGCGTCACTGCACTCCAGCCTGGGTGACAGAGCAAGACTCTATCTCGAAAAAAAAGAAAAAAAAAAAGTTAATTTCCAGATTTTGATTATTGTATTTTGGTCTTATAAGATAATTTCTCATTTTGAGGAAGATACACTGAGTATTAGGGGTATAATGCCATAATTTCTGCAAGTTACTGTTTTTTTGTTTTTTGCTTTTTTGAGACAGAGTCTTTTTCAGTCACCCACGCTAAAGTGCAGTGATGCTATCTCAGCTCACTGCATCCTCTGCCTTCTGGGTTCAAACAATTCTCCTGCCTCAGCCTCCTGAGTAGCTGGAACTACAGGCACATGCCACCACACATGCCTGACTAATTTTTGTATTTCTAGTAGAGATAGGGTTTCGCCATATTGACCAGCTATTCTCAAACTCCGGACCTCAAGTGATCTGCCTGCCTCAACCTCCCAAAACGATAGGATTACAGCTGTGAACCAGTGCACCAGGCCACAACTTACTCTTAAACAGTTCAGGAAAAAAAAAATACCTACATAGCAAATACAGTAAAAAGTAAACATTTGGGAAATCTGGGTCAAAGGTATCTTAAGAATTCTTTGTACCACTCTCACAAGTTATTATTAATATTAAAAATAGGCTGGGATCATGCCTGTAATCCCAGCACTTTGAGAGGCCATGGCGGGTGGATCACTTGAGGTTGGGAGGTCGAGACCAGCCTGGCCAACATGGTGAAACCTCATCTCTACTAAAAAATACCAAAAAAAATTAGCCAGGCGTGGTGGCAGTTGCCTGTAATCCCAGCTACTTGGGTGGCTGAGGCAGGAGAATTGCTTGAACCTGGGAGGCAGAGATTGCAGTGAGCAGAAATCATACCACTGTACCCCAGCCTGGGCAACAGAGCAAGAGTCTATCTCAAAAGAAAAAATAATAATTAAAAATAATAGCAATAAACACTATGCACAGTTCCTGCTGGTCGCCAGTGTTATGCTAGTAGCTTTCTGTGTATTATCCCTCAATATGCATTGATCTCCCCCTTTGAACTCCTGGCATTAGCAGTCTGCAATCTCCTGACAATCTCTCTTTGACTTCTGGCTACCTCTCTGATCTGATGTCAGCTCATTCTGTTAATACTTTTTCCCTTACTGATGCTTTTATTTCAACCCCATTGGCCTTTTCATTCATCTAACAGGCCAAACATTTTATCCATATCCAGGATATTACTTTAGCTGATGCTCTCACTGGCATGCTCTGCCCCTAGATATTGAAGTGCCTAGCAGAAATTATTCACTCAAATCTCTCAAATGACAACTTATCAAGGAGGCCTTCCATGACCATTCAATAGCAACCCCCTGACTACCACTTTCTAACCCAAATACATATAACATAGTGCTATTTATTTGTAGATGCTTAAGTTTTAGATATAGGCCTGATGACTGCATGGTACAGAAATAAATAACTGATTAGGGTTACAGTATAAATATTTCAACATTGGAAAAGATTTTCCATTGTTCAGATAATCTGCAAATACTTATTGTCATCTGTGTACCTGGAGCTGGTGCTAGCTTTTGTAGAGTCATTACTAGCACTCTCCTCCCTCTATCTTTTTCTCTCCTTTTCAAGGCTTTAACTGTTATCTCTATATTTATGTATAATACCCTCACTTTGATTTTATTCTCATATTTCCAACTTGTATGAAATATCTATTTGATGCTCAGCTTTTTAAATTATTATGATACCTTAAGTTCTAGGGTACATGTGCACAACGTGCAGGTTTGTTACATATGTATACATGTGCCATGTTGGTGTGCTGCACACATTAACTCGTCACTTACATTAGGTATATCTCCTAATGCTATCCCTCCCCCCTCCTTCCCACAAGGATTATAAGTCATGCTGCTCAGCTTTTAACTCAAACTTGGTACATGGAAAGGCAAGGAAACTTGCCTTGGTACATGGCAAGGAAAATGTGTATCTGTCTTTTCAGCTTTCTAGGAGATGAGTTCCTGCTTCCCATAAAGGCTCATACATACAGTGGAAAATTCCCCAAGCTTGGGAAGGGGACTAGATACTAAGCACCCAAAGCAAACAATTCTCATTCTCTCTCTCTCTCTCTCTGAAATCTTACATTCTGACAGTCGTCAGGTCTTTTTTCAAATGGGTCTTATATCTAATTCTTCCAAATTTCTGCTGCCATCCTTCTAATTCCAGTTAGCCTTTCGTCAGCCTACATATTTTGGCCATGTTAATTTAGAGGGAATAGCATCCATTACGTTGTTAATATGTGGCAGGCATTATGCTAAGCACTTAGCCTATATTATTTCATTTCATCTTCATAACAGTTCTCTTTTTATAGATAGGGAAACTAAGACTTGGGAGAACTTAAGTAACTTTCCAAAGATTACACAACTAATTGGTGATAAGATCAAGATTCAAAAAGGCATTTTGGCTTTGGAGATGATATTCTACTCCATTGACTCTTCAATGAACATGCCATTATTCTGCTCAAAAACTCCAGCAGTCTTTATTTCTTAGCACATAAGATGCAAATGCCTCATTTAAGACTTTCTCTAATCTGACCCTTCTGTTTGACCAACTTTATTTCTGAGTATTTTTTAATAATTAAATACTCTGACCTATCCTGTTCAAGCTATCTGCCTGGCCCTAATTTATTTCCCATCTTTATAATGAAGAGCAGTTTTCCTTAGTCGGATGGTAGTCTGACCATTGGACTCTTGGTTCCTTCATATATCTGTTTAGTATAGGGCCAAACAAATAAGTGAATACTGGCTCCAAATAGCCACTCAGAAAATGTTAGAGTATATTTGTGCTTACTTTTATAAAAGGTTAATTCTTTGGTATAAATTAGGGAAGCCCCAAGGTTTTACACAAAATTTTACAATTATTAGGCTTTTGTTAGTTTTGGATATTTGGATTTAAATATGTATATATTTAATATATATTATATTTAACATTATATTTATATATTATATATTATAATACATATTATATAATATATAATATATATATGATCTATATAATATATAATACATATAATATATAATATAATTTATATTATATAATATAATTTATAATATATAATTATAATATAATTATATAATTTTTAATATATATTTATATATAATAATATATATTTTAATATATAATTATAGTATATTATATATAATTTATAATATAATTTTTATATATAATTTATATTATATATCATATGTATCATATATTATATATTACATAATATATGTAATATATTATATAATATTATATATTACATAATATATGATACATATGATATATAATATATATTATATATTACATGTGATATAACATATACTATATATAAATATATAATTTATATATTATATTTAATATTATATATTAAATATATCATAATACATAATAAATGTATTATAATATATATTAAATATATATTAAATGTATTATATATATTAAATATAACATAATATATATTAAATATATATACCTGAGACTATGTTTTAATATTTTTATGTTTCAAATTAGCAAAATAACTTTTAGTTACCAATTCATATGAATATGATACTGCTTAGTAAACTAGATCTAAAAGAAATAACTTAAAATTCAAAAGAAAAGTATTCCCTAAATATATTTGTGAAGAGAGATGATTAGCTTTTTATTTGTTGGAGGGAATTTTCTAATTTGATTTGATTTATTTGATGGCAGGAATGATATTTTAAGATCAAATTTAGAGTAATTAAATATACTATTACTATGTCTGTTACTATTATAATGTAAGCATATGAGTAAAAAACCTCACTATAGCTAGAAACTATAAAGAAAAAGTACTCAAACATATTTTTGAATAGCTATACTATGTATAAGGGACTCTTATTTGGTGCTGTGAAAAATACAGAGGTGAAGGCTGGGCAAAGTGGATCATGCCTATAATCCCAGCACTTTGGGAGGCCGAGGTGGGAGGATCACTTGAGGCCAGGAGTTTGAGACCAGCCTGGCCAATATAGTGAAACCCTGTCTCTACTAAAAATACAAAATATTAGTTGGGAGTGATTGGTACATATCTCTAATCCCAGTTTGGGAGGCTGAGGTACAAGAATTACTTGAACCTTGGAGGTGGAGGTTGTGGTGAGCCAAGATCATGCCATTGCACTCCCGCCTGGGTGATAAAGCAAGACTCTGTCTCAAAAAAAAAAAAAAAATATATATATATATATATATATATGCATGCATGCAGAGGTAGAAAAAGACTTGCTGTCTATCCCAAATAATTTAGAATTCTGTAGGGTAAATAAAAACTTTAACATGAGAAAATCCATATGTATAACAAAACTATTTCTAAATTTTAGGAAATTATCAATAATACTAGTGCTCTGATGACCAAATTATAACAAATACTTTAGAATAAGTGTTAGTCATGATTATAATTCTGTAAGGTTAGCACTGCTTACTTGATGTGTTAGAAGCTTAGAAGAGAGAGGAGGGTTCTAGTTGAACTCTTCACAATTGGGGGTTAGGTTTATTTTAGAGGGTTTTTTTTTTTTTTAAACATCCGCTCATCTTAACTCACAAAGAGAACAAAGGAGTCCTGGAATCTTCCAATTCTTAAAAAAAAAAGAAAGGAAAACATAGATGCCTTCAGGCAGCAACTTCCTGAATTCCTTACCCTCATAGTTTCCAAAGTACCTGATCTGTACTTACCCTATCCTTGCTTATTGCAGTAGAATATGTTCCCCTCCTCCTGTGAAAGCCAGCTCTTCTGCCTGTGCCCTGGGTGCTGTGCTTTCCTGCCTCCCCACGAACTATAATGAACATGGTTCATTATGTTCATTCTGATCTCTTTCATCTCCTGTATTTTTAGCTGCTTTCCTCTCAACCAGATCCTTTTCATTCACATTTAAGCAAACTCTGAGTTTTCAAATTTTAAAAGCAAAACAAAACAAAACTTTCTTCAACTCTTCTAGTAATTTCTACCTCTCCTTACTTTGATAGCCAGACTTCTCAGAAGAATCTTCTACGCGCACTGTCTGTATTTCCTCACCTCCCAGTCACATCTCAACCACTCAATAAGGAACCTCCCACTGAAGTCATCAATGACCTCCATGTAGCTAAATCCAATAATACTTCTTAGTCTTCATCTTATTTGATCCTTTCAGTGGGATACTGTTAGCAGACCTACTGCTATAAACTTTCTTCCTTTGGCTTCCATGACACTTAACTAAGCCTCTGCTTTTTTTCCCCCCACTTCTGGGTGTTTGTTTCTCACCCTCCTTTGACAGATAATCCTTGTCCATTTGACCTTTTCTTACTGGGGCCTGTGTGTGCCCTGGAGAATAGTAAGAGTCGAGGACACAGAGTTAGGCAGAGGCTAGATCATGCAGGACCTTCATGAAATATAATAAAATTATTATTCTCAATGCTAATAAGATTATATTTTTGTATCTGTAATTTCATAAAATTACCAATTATGGTATAATTTTTATTTATATAACTTCTGTATATTACTATGAAGGAGCAACAAGTATTGAAAAATATGATCTCCGTACAAATATGTGGACTCCAGTAGCAAATATGAATGGAAGGAGGCTACAGTTCGGTGTTGCAGTGCTAGATGACAAACTGTATGTGGTTGGAGGAAGAGATGGACTGAAGACTTTGAATACTGTAGAGTGCTACAACCCCAAAACAAAAACTTGGAGTGTGATGCCACCTATGTCCACACACAGACATGGCCTTGGTAAGTATAACCGTGCAGATTCACTCAAAATATCACGTAGCTCCCACAGCACGTTTACATTCTGTACCAGGCAGAAGACCGGTGTGGCAGCCACTGCATCAGCAGCAGTCACCAAGCATTCCTCACATGCTGCAATAAAGAACTTGACAGGTCATCATAAAAGATGAGGCCGGATGCAGTGGCTCACGCCTGTAATCCCGGCAATTTGGGAGGCCACAGCAGGAGGATTGCTTGAGCCCTAGGAGTTCAAGACCATCCTGGGCAACCTAGGAAAAAACAGTCTCTACAAAAAATTTAAAAAGTAGCTGGGAAAGAAAATTTTTAATTAAAAAATTAGGTGGCTTGGGCCTGTAGTCCCAGCTACTCAGGAGGCTGAGGAGGGAGAATCATTTAAGCCTGGGAGGTCAAGGCTTCAGTGAGCTGTGATCTTGCCACTGCACTCCAGCCTGGGCAACAGATCTATCTCAAAAAAACAAACAAACAAACAAAAAAAACAAAAAAAAACAAAAAAAGATCAATACCAGTGAAGGTATGGTTGAGTTTAGATAGTATGGTTTATACAATACTCAGTTTATTAATACTGACCACCAGAGTAGAGGCTTCCGCTAAATAACAGTAGACAGTAATGAAAACTCTCTAGGGATGAAGATTGAAATGGGTATGGTGGTGGGTACAGTAAAAGTTCAAAGAGACATAGATTTCCACTAGTTGTAATTAGTTCTCAATGCAAGGTCATCTTAAGTTTGAAGTTTGATAAGGAAATAAAACCAGAGGGTTAAGGCAAAGACAGAGAGAAGGAGCTTAAAATTAACTATATGAAATTTAACAAAGTAAACTTGTAAAACATGACTCTTGAGTCCATAAAATCAACTATTATATAGGCACAGACTGGGAAAATGTGAGTTGAGCATGAATGAGACTTAGAAATTTGGGTTGACCATAAAATCCAGGGTAGAGTGAGTCAACTGCGTGCTTCCCCTCCCCTACAATGGGGAAGAAAATGTAATTCTAACACAGGCTAAATCCTTATGGATATAGTACATAGAATGTGATTGCTCATAGTCCAGTTATTCTGTGCAAATGACACTGTGCATTGAATACTGTCAGTGGTTCTAGGTGCCATACAGAAGACTTTACTGAACTGCAGCAAGTTGAAAGGAAAATGATCACATGGCTCAAAACTGTCTTCTTTAAGCCCTAATTTAAAAGTTTTGTGTCATTCAACACAGCAATGTTCTTACTAAATTACCTTGTAATTAAATAACTGTTACAAATTTGAACTTACAAAATAAACTTTTTTTTTTTTTGAGACAGAGACTCGTTCTGTTGCCAGGCTGAAGTGCAGTGGCGCAATTTCGGCTCACTGCAACTTCCGCCTCCCGGGTTCAAGTGATTCCCCTGCCTGAGCCTCCCTAGTAGTTGGGACTACAGGCGCTTGCCACCATGCCCAGCTCATTTTTGTGTTTCCACCAGTAGAGACGGGTTTCACCATGTTGGCCAGGATCGTCTCAATCTCTTGACCTCTTAATCCACCCACCTCAGCCTCCCAAAGTGCTGGGATTACAGGCGTGAGCCACCATACCTGGCCTAAAATAATCTTTTATTTAAGAAACATTCCTTTTATCTCTTCATATGTGGGAATTTTATGGACATTTCATTCAAAAAAGGAGTTCTGCTAATTTTTTTTTTTTTTTTTTTTTTTTTTTTTGAGACAGGTTCTTGCTCTGTAACCTAGGCTGGAATGCAGTGGTACATTTTTGGCTCACTGCAACCTCTTCCTCCTGGGCTTAAGCAGTCCTCCCACCTCAGCGTGTCTAGTAGCTGGAACTACAGGCATGCACCATCACACCTGGCTAATTTTTGTATTTTTGGTGGAGACAGGGTTTCACCATGTTGCCCAGGCTGGTCTGGAACTCCTGGGCTCAAGCAGTCTGCCTGCCTCAGCCTCTGAAAGTGCTAGAATTACACTTGTGAGCTACCACACCAGGCTTAAAATTTCTTTTCAAATCCATTTTTTAATGGGTTGAATTAGGTGAACCCCTTAAGTTTTCTGCCCCCTTTGACATATTACGCATTACATATACATGTATATATGTAAAATTAGAGAGATATACATATATCATAAACAAGTATATACAGTATGTGTATATATTATACATGTATATTTTGATATATTTTTGTTTATAAATAAATATATACACATATAACATGTGTATATGCACGTATAAGCATATAAATAACATGTATGCATATTTATGTACACATATATGTGTGTATATATGTGTACACACACACACATATAAAATCTCCAAAAGCTAGTACTGGTGGGGTACAATATGTAATAAATGAGTGGAATAATACGTTGATTTGGGTCATGCATGAATGATAAGTATTTTTCTTATCTGGCTGTGATTTCACAAATTAAAATATATCTGTAATACAGGGGTTCTTTTGGTCCCCAAGTGAGACATTTTATGTCACCTGGCCATGATCATGTCACACCTCTTCTCAAATCCCCCTACCTTAAAGCCATCTCAAAGCCATCTCAAATCCATCACGGAGACCGTTCTCCATCTCATTCAGAATAAAATCCAAAGTCCTTACAAGAGATAAGATCAGAGTCCTTATCTGCAGTCTCTGCCCTGCATGCTCTGGCTCTACACTCTCCCTCATCTCTTATATTTTCCCCCTCACTCACCCTGCCTAGCCAGACTGGCCACCTTGTTGTCCCTCAGACACAGTGAGCATACCTCAGGACCTTTGCACTGCCATTTCCTCTACCTCACCTTCTCTTCCCCTAGCTATCTCCAAATCTGGTTTCCCAACTTCATTCACATTCCTGCTTAAATGTTACCTTACCAGAAAGGTCTCCCCTGACCCTCTCTATCCTTTTACTCTGCGCCACTTTTTAAATTAGCAATGGTTATTAACTAAAATATATTTTATGTCTGTTTCCTGACTATAAGATTTATGAGGGCACAGCCCTTACCTGTTATATTCTGTTGAGTGCCTGGTACTTAGTAGACATGCAGAAGATATTTGTTGAATAAATTAACAAATGAATCTAGCTCAGCTCCCTGCTGATGAATCATACCAATAGATTATGGTATCGAATCTAACTATAGTAAAATCTCACGAATTTGAATTAATAGGGGAGAAGGTATAAAAATACTTTTCCAAATATATCTTAAATCCAAATTATTGAAAAATGTTTTAAATAGTAGCAGTGTATGCATCTGGTGCAATTTTAAAATAATTTTACACTGTTGTACCTAAAAATATTGCCTGTAAAATTTTTAATTTTTTTTAGAGACAGGGTCTCACTCTGTCATCCAGGCTGGAGGTGTGATCATAGCTCAGTGCATCCTGAAACTCCTGAGTTCAGGGGATCCTTCACCTTAGCTGGGACTATAGGTAATGCCACCATGCCTGGCTAATTTTAACAAAAAAATTTCATAGAGATGGCAGCCTTCCTGTGTTGCCCAGGCTAATCTCACAGAGATCCTTCCACCTTGGCCTCTCAGAGCTCTGGGATTACAGGCTTGAGCCACCTCGCCCACCCTTTAGAACTTTTTTTTTTGAGACAGAGTCTCACTCTGTTGCCCAGGCTGGAGTGCAGTGGCGCAATCTTGGCTTACTGCAACCTCCGCCCCCAGGGCTCAATCAATCCTCCTACCTCAGCCTCCCAAGTAGCTGGGATTACAGGCACCTGCCACCATGCCCAGCTAATATTTGTATTTTTAGTAGAAAAGGGATTTCGCCATATTGGCCAGGCCTGTCTCGAACTTCCCAACCTCAAGTGATCCTCCCACCTTGGACTCCCAAACCACTGAGATTACAGGCATGAGTCACCACGCCCGGCCAGTCTCTAGAACGTTTAAGACCAGAACTCCCATGCTATTTCAACTTCCCACCCACCCACCCACCGACCTACTAAGAACACTGAGGACACATGTCTACATTATAAATGTTTACTCAGTTCCATTTGTATGTTTAAGGCTTATTGTACTTATACTTCAATTAAAATGTGATTTTTAAGACAGCGGCCAATCTGAAGTCATTGTTTCCTGTCTCCTTATAGGTGTGGCTGTACTAGAAGGTCCCATGTATGCTGTAGGAGGACATGATGGCTGGAGCTATCTGAACACGGTGGAAAGATGGGACCCTCAGGCTCGCCAGTGGAATTTTGTTGCCACTATGTCTACCCCCAGGAGTACAGTAGGTGTGGCAGTACTAAGTGGAAAGTAAGGAAGTACCTAAAGTTCTATTTAAAATGCAGTACACCAAATTTATTAAGCTATATCATTTCTAATTTAAAGATATACATAAATACAGTGATTTGAAGAGACTTTTAAGACAGTGTCTTCTATAATAGTTGTAAATATAAACAGTTGATTGTTAAGCTAGGCTTTCATTTTAATATGCAGATACTGTACATTTCTAGTTATTTTGAGTGAAGACATTTTATATTAACGTTCAATATTAATAAGTTGTACTGTAAAAATCTGGTATATCTATATTAAAATATTTTATTTAATATACTTTAAAAGTATATTATCTGTATTATGTTTAAAAGCATGTATGGTCTTTTAAAAGTAGTGTAGTCTCTCTCAGTGTTTCTCTAAAAATTCCTTCCATCTTTTCTACTGATTTATCCTGACTTTCACCTCTTTCTTATCTTGGAAAACTGGTGAAAACGAGAATGGATTTATAAAGAGGTGCTCTCTTGCTTCTTGTCTGCTCTGAATAAATAAATATAGGTAGAGCCATCACTAATAGCTCTGTTACTCGGAAAGTAAATGTGTGTCTTTTTTCAGTCCTTTCTTCTTCCATAAAATGAAGCCGTCTGTGGTTGTTAAAGAAAAGTTATTTGTGGGGTACCTTTTGCTCATTTAGAATGCTTTATCATTGTTTCCAGAAAAATAAATGAATCAAGGTTAAAATAGAATTAAAATTATGTATAGAATTTTGTTATTGATTATTATAAGAAAAATGAAAAATTAGTGAAATGTTTTTTATTTTAGGACCTAAGATCTTGTTTCTTCAGGACCCATCAGTTATGTTCTACTTTTTGGTACTTTTTTTAAAGCACTGTTACATGTGATAAGATGGATAAATGGAAATCACTTTTTAGATGTTTTTGATCTCCATGCCCCTGCCCTCATTTATTTTAGCTAAATAAATCACTTCAAAATTCATCACTACATATCTTTCTAAACTCTTTGATAAGAGTCAGCCATTAAATAATCTAGTAAATACAGAGAAAAAGAAAATGAAACAGTATCTTCTCGGCTTTGACCCTTTGGTTTAAACCTTTGGGATTGATTCATTGGATTAATTTTTGTTCAGCAGCATATTTCTTAGCCCTTATTTCTAATAGAGGACAAAACAATAATTGCCTTCTCTGAAACCTGATTTCCGGACCTACAGTAGCTTAGCTTTCTAGGCATAGAAACATCTTACTTTCTTACCTTTTCTTGCCCTCTAATGAGAAATATTTCAATCCTTAACCCACCTAAAGTACAGTTAATTGAATATAATTCAGAGACAACCTAATTAATCATATCAGAAGCTAAGGATCTCTAATCTACTAACTATTAAGAAATTTGATTTTGAAAGTATAGTATATCTAAAGAATCTGGAATAAGTAGAAAATATGCGGTTGGTTGAAAAAAACTAACGACGCATCTTATCATTGCTTTGTGGTTTAGAACAAATCATTTCTCTGTGCCTCAATTTTTTTATTCTGTAAAATGAAGAGCTTTGATTTTTGTGGTTTTTGTTATTTTAACTTATTTATTTATTTATTTTGAGAGAGAGTCTCACTTTGTCGCCCAGGCTGGAGTATAGTGACACGATCTCAGCATACTACAGCCTCCTCCACCTCCCAGGTTCAAGCGATTCTCCTGCCTCAGCCTCCCAAGTAGCTAGGACTACAGGTGTGCACCACCACATCCAGCTAATTTTTGTATTTTTGGTAGAGACAGGGTTTCGCCATGTTGACCAGGCTGGTCTCAAACTCCTGACCTCAGGTGATCCACCCACCTTGGCCTCCCAAAGTGATGGGATTACAGGCATGAGCCACTGCGCCTGGCCTATTTTAACTTATTTATAATTTCTTTTTCTTTTCTTTTTTTTTTTGGTGGGGGGTGGTGGGGGAGTAGACAGAGTCTCGCTCTATCTCCCAGGCTAGAGGGCAGTGGGCAATCTCAGCTCCTCCTGGGTTCCAGTGATTCTCCTGCCTCAGCCTCCCAAGTATCTGGGATTATAGGTACCCGCCACCATGCCCAGCTAATTTTTGTATTCTTGCCAGGGTTTCACCATGTCAGTCAGGCTGGTCTCGAACTCCTGACCTCAAGTGATCAGCCCACCTTGGCCTCCCAAATCTTAAAATTTTCCTACCGTGTTTGACAGAAAGAAACCTTATTTAGACTTCCAGTTGCTCAGGCTACCTTTAAGGCACTGGCTGGCAAATATTTTTAGCAGTTAAATCTCTCTTTCAAATGAAATCTTAAAAATACCTCAATATTTAAAAGGCAAATGGAAGTTCAAGTTTATTTTAAGCTTACTTAAAATGTATCACAAGTTCAAGCTTATATTTACTTATTATAAAAATCTGTGGAGAAGAGTAAGTGCTGAAGAACAGAAGAATAAATTTTAAAGAGCATTCAGCTTATTTCTGTGTCTTGTCTTGATTGTCTAATATGAGGAAAATCTTGATTCACAGATAAGAGGCTGAAATGGTAACAGTTATTTTAACTACTAGAGTAATTTAATTGGAATTTCAGGAAATTCTTCAGTTCAATTGCCCAAACAGTTTGAAAGTAGTAATAAATCTTTTTTCTAAGTTGAATCTCAAACAGTATCTGCCAACTACTTGCATTCCTTTTACTTTTGAGACAGGGTCTAGCTCTGTTGCCCAGGCTGGAGTGCAGTGACACGATCACAGCTCACTGCAGCCTCAACCTCCCTCCCAGGCTCAAGCTATCCTCACACCTCAGCCTCCTGAGTAGCTGGGACTACAGGCATGCACCACCATGCCTGGCTAATTTTTAAAAAATGATTTTTTGTAGAGATGGGATCTCACTGTGCTGCCCGGGTTGGTCTCAAATACCTGGGCCCAAGTAATTCTTCCCATCTTGGCCTCCCAATGTGCTGGGATTACAGGTGTGAGCCACCATGCCCAGCCTACTTGCATTCTTGATCATAATTTTAAAAGTCAGGCAAGACCTAAATCTTACTATTAAGTATATATAGGTAGTACAATACTTTCACAAGTTGACATAATATTTCTCTTTTTATTATAATAGACACTATCATGGGGAAGAGAGATGAGTTCTGAGTCTTACATGACATTTAATTGAGCAAGGTGATATTTTTGAAAATTAAAAATAATTTTTAAAATTTGAAATTCAAATGAACCATTTTTAGACTCCCTCAATTTCTTCATAGAATCCTATTCTTAGAACACAGTTTGAAAATCATTGCTTGAGATAATGATTATTTAGGAAGTGTTACCAATTGATTTTAACCCTTAATATTAGCTGAATATAAACACTGTTTGTACACTTAAGATCTCCTGTAAGTGCTATTTTCTATAAGAACACAGAGACAATTAATTTTTCTCTGTAAATGTTTACACCATGATTATCATGTACTAGGCAGTGTTCAAAGTACTTTAAATTTAATTATCAAGAATCCTATGAGGCAGGGTTTATAGATGATGAAATTTAGATGGAGGTTAAATAACTTGTCCATAGTCACAACTAGTAAGTGGTAGAACCAGAATTGTCTGGTTCCAGAGTTCATGCTCTTAATCGTTGTACTGTACCATTCTTTACAATTAAGACCCACGAGTCCACTGTTCAAGAGGGTAAGAGGCTTTAAAGCCTATTGTGTGTGGGTATGTGTGGGTGTGCACACATGTGCACACACATATGCATGTGTGAATTATTTTAAATTACTGATCCTCCCTAATTGTTGAAGGCTTCTTATGTTCTGTGATCCATATTTAGATAACTCTTCTACCAAGTATTAGTTGAAGATAAGAATAATATTAAGAACTAGAACATAAACAAGTTACTAATAGATAAAAGTTTTTAACAGATAAAAGAAGTTTTAAGATAAACTTTAATAGATGTTTCAAATAAATTTCAATTTCCATACTATTAATATAGTTTAAGTTTAGAACAAGATATTGCTACAACCATATGTTGCTGTTTAAGATATGGTCATCTTATTATTTAAGAAACAGTTTCAGTGACATAGTGGCATACCTTAATTAGGAAATCTGTGGTTAAATATGTAGATTTACCTAAATATAAATACCTAGAGTTTTAATTGGCAGAAATTTGGGATAATTAAAATATTATTTCTTGAGAAATGATAAAAACAGTTAAGTATTAACTAACATTTGTAAATTCAAAATGTATAATGTTTTTGATGAGCAACAAAGTAAATTTACTCCTTTAAAAAACTAGTAGAAAAAATATTTATAGAGAGCTTCCCAAATGAATAGTAAATACAACAAGATTTTTGTTTAACAAGAAATACTGTGTTCAAATATTTAAAATATTTTACAAACGTTTTAGGTTCAGAGTAAAAGACTATTTCAAATTAGTGCAGTGTATTGATTGATAATGAATTTAAATTGATCTACTAGGTAACATTTAGGTCGTTCACGTGATAACCTATATCCTTTTCTGCAGTAATTTAAATTAATGAAGGATCATTGTTCATATGTAACAAATGTTACTTTTTATGCCATTGTTTCAAGCTATATTTTTATTCTCCTATTTCACTATTACAAGTACATTCTACATGACTGTGTTGACTGTCCAACTGTTTGTTCATTAATAAAACTATGTGTCCCGATTCTGCTTCTTACTGGGTGACCCTGTGCACGTCTCTTACTCTCCGTGAACCCTTGTTTCTTTACCTGTGAAACAGGGATTCAAACAGTTTCTTATATCACTGTGATGATTAAATTAGTACATATAAAGTCCCTAACCTATGGTAGGTGCTCAGAGAAGGTTAGTTTCCTTCCTTGATAATAAAGTCTTAACTATTAAAAAAAAAATAAGCCATGGTATATTTATACACCATATTTTGTCTATTCTAAGACACACATTTTAACACCTCCAGAATTTCAGTGCATATTACAATCAATGGTGACTTGTCAAAGAGATGGCAGTGGTGAAATAGTTGTCAGTGCCTTCATGTGCAGTTTGTTTTCCTTTTCATGTTTATACAGAGTGATATAAGATACTTACATGTGTCATTTCAAACATAGCATATCTTCTTTAATGACACACACATTGACAGTGTGTTTTATAACTGATGGCACCTTAAATTCAATGAAATAACATAAGAAGAGCCACTTTGTTCTAAGCATAATGGCACAATGTCTTATTTATCATTTCATTTATTCTTTTTACAGACTTTATGCAGTTGGTGGTCGTGATGGAAGCTCTTGTCTCAAATCAGTAGAATGTTTTGATCCTCATACTAATAAGTGGACACTGTGCGCACAGATGTCAAAAAGGAGAGGTGGCGTAGGAGTGACGACCTGGAACGGACTGCTGTATGCTATAGGGGGGCACGACGCTCCCGCATCCAACATGACTTCCAGACTCTCAGACTGTGTGGAGAGGTAATTTCCTGCAAAGAAAAACTAGGAACAAGAAAAATATATATATAAGTCTCTGATACTTATGTCTATTTGGAGAACATGTTGGAGAACTGGAAGGGAAAGTCAGCATTCAAAAATGCAAAGCAACTTCACTTTATAACAGCCTGCTCTCACAGGAACTGATACTTCCAGAAAAATAAGTTTGTGTTGAGCATGCACTACACGCAAGCAATTTTACTTTATATGGGATATTGGACCTAATAAGAAGAGGAGCTTGATGAATTTTATGCAGAATGACTTAAGGGCTGTAGGCTAAATAAAAAGCAAAAAGATAGGGACATTTCTGTGTGTTTTGATATAAAATAAAAAATTAATAATAAGGCTTACAAACTTAAGTCATCTCAGCTGGCCTGGCAAAACTCAAGTATGGTACCAGGTAGAGAGCCGAAGAGCAGTGGGAGATTTGGATGGTAGGTCAGGTTCCCATTTCTTATGTTTAGTCTAGTACAAGGAATAGTGAGAATTGAATGGATTTAGGCGGTACAATCAATAGGAGTTTGTCTGAACACTCCAAAGCAGAAAGAAATACCGTTCATACAGGAAACTGAAAGGTAGCCATTGTGGCTGGAGAGCAAAGAGTCATGGGGAGGGAATGGCAGGAAAGGAGGCGGAGTGGGCAGGGTGGGTGCAGATCATCTAGACTCCTTGAGGCATTGTTAAGGGTTTTGGATTATAAAGAAAAATAGGAAGTTAATGAGCGCCCATGTGTGACAGAGAGTGTGTGTGTGTTTGTGTGTGTGTATGTCTGTTGGACGTGATCAGATTTTTTTTAAAGATTAGTTTGATTTATTTAAGTTGTACATGACCAAGTGACCATAAGAAGGATAAAAAATAAAGTCAAAGTTTGTTGATGATAATGAGCACTCTCTTAGTCTGTTTCCCATTGCTATAACAGAATACCCAGGACTGAGTAATTTATAAAGAAAAGAGGTTTCTTTAGCCCACAGTTCTTCAGGCTGGGAAGTTCAAGATTGGGAGGCTGCATCTGATAGGTTCTGGCGAGGGCCTTGTGCTGTGTGATAACATGTTGGAGAATTGGAAGAGAAAGTCGGCATTCAAAAATGCAAAGCAACTTCACTTTATAACAACCTGCTCTTACAGGAACTAATGCATTCACACAAGAACTAACCAAGGAGAAAAACATTAATCCATCTTATCAACCTAATCACCTCTTAAAGGCCCCACCTCCCAACACTATTACATTGGCAATTAAATTTCAACATGAGTTTTGGGGAGGATGAGCCACATCCAAACGATAACAAGTGCTCTCTGTATTGGTGTTGTTTGAGAAAGCGGGAAAGTTACAACTGCATTTCACTTATATTGGGGGGAAAACAATTCAGACCTATGCTCGTTTCATGTTGTAATCCAGGAAAGGAATGTGGAAGTGTTTATATACTTTGCCCCATGAATTATGGGCTTGCTGTTGTACTACACTCAGTGGAAAGCTGTTCATTGATACAACAGATTTAGGAGCAATATCAGTCATCCTAGCATGATGTATCTGCTCTTAGCTATACAACTGTGGGCAATTCTAGTTAAGATACCTCATGAAAGGAGCAAGAAAGCCCAAAACTGGACAGCTACAATGATTGAGGCTGTGAGCCATCTTACATAGAGCTTAATGCATTGATTTCCCCAAATTTTCAGTAGGTAATCTAAGGTCTGAAAGCAGTTTTCAGTACTGACCCTAGCTCCTTTTAAGTGTTATACATCTGTTAAGTGGATCTGTTAATATAATACTGTAAGTTAAAGTTGTCAGAAAAATATTGGTATTTTTCTCAAAAATATGTTCAAATGTATTTGATTTACATAGTAGATAATAAGTCAGAAGATAGACTTGAAGAACAAAACTGTTTTTACATAAATATTTTAAGAATAATGTCAGCTCTGGTTCTAAAATTTTCTTTCAGATATGATCCCAAAACAGACATGTGGACTGCAGTAGCATCCATGAGCATCAGCAGAGATGCAGTGGGGGTCTGTTTACTTGGCGATAAGTTATATGCTGTTGGGGGGTATGATGGACAAGCATACCTTAATACCGTGGAGGCTTATGATCCCCAGACAAATGAGTGGACCCAGGTAGGGCACTTCATGTTTCATTATTACACTGACTATCTTTATTAAAACAATTCTTATGGTAAAACGGATCCCCTCAATCTTGTCCAATACTGAAATATATGGCATAAATATGACAATCACCTCTTGATTAAAGATGAGAAAAAGAGGCAATGTTTAATTTTATCACATAATTAAAATCCAGAATTACCTTTGAGATGTAAGTTAATACTCAGAGAAATTATAATTATCTGCTACCACTTGCATGATGAGGTATTCTAACCTGATTAAAGCCGATAGGACTACACGCAGGCTGTAACAATGGGAGGGGAGACTGGAAAATAAAAACAAGGATAGTAGTCAGAAAACTATGAACAACTTGCCCATGCATGAGCAGTGATTTTTAAATACTCAACCCATTGATATTTGGGAGCAGATTAAAGTCCTGATAACCTAATGAAGATGGCAACCCTAAATTACACTAAGTAAGAAACCTGATCTGGCAATCTTACTAACAGAAAGAATTTCACCCTTGTGTATTTCTGGGAGGGTCTAGCACTTCTAAGAATGATCTTTTGAGATCTTTGCTTCCGTCATCACCAAGAACAGAATCAGGAATTTGTGCTTATGACACCGAATTCAGTACTTGGTACATAAAAGACAATAAATGTTTAGCTGAGCCAAGATTGTATTGTATACAAGGAGCAATGGTAAGTATTGTCAAGAAAACAAAGCTTCTGTGAAGCCCCACGGTCATGTAACCTAAGGTCTTGGGTAGGTAAGATCTACATGTGCAAGGGGAGAATGCACCACACAAGGCAGTGGGTATTTAGTGTCCCGTGGTACAGGCGCCAAGTGATACAGGAGATAAGAGAAAAAAGAAAGTGGTTATGGGGAAAGCTTTAGTGAGAAAGAAGTGGGATTTAAACTAAGCCTTAGTGAATTGATCCAATTCAAAAAGATTGGAAAGAAGAAACTGTGAGAAAATGTGAAAGAAATGTCACCAAAGCAGAATTATGTAAGACATATTGAAGTATGACTGGTTATAAGGATCTATGCTTGAGAGGAGGAGGAGTGCTTACTGGAGAAGATTGGGGTCAGAATGGAGATCTGTGAGACCAAGGTGGGAGGATCACTTGAGGCCAGGAATTCCAAACCAGCATGGGTGACAAAGTGAGATGCTATCTCTACAAAAATTTGTGGGTTTTTTGTCTTGTTTTGTTTGGTTTTTCAGATGGAGTCTTGCTCTTGTCGCCCAGGCTGGAGTGTAATGGCACGATCTCAGCTCACTGTAACCTCCACCTCCCATGTTCAAGTGATTCTCCTGCCTCAGCCTCCCGAGTAGCTGGGATTATAGGTGCCCACCACCACACCCGGCTAATTTTTGTATTTTTAGTAGAGACAGGGTTTTGTCATGTTGGCCAGGCTGGTCTCAAACTCCTGACCTCATGATCCACCTGCTTCGGCCTCTCAAAGTGCTGGGATTACAGGCATGAGCCACCATGCCCAGCCCAAAAAATTTTGAAAAATTAGCAAGGTGTGGTGTCACGTACCTGTAGTCCCATCTACCTTGGGAGGCTGAGGCGGAGGATTGCATGAGCCCAGGAGTTGAGGCTGAAGTGAACCATGATCATGACACTGCACTCCAGCCTGGACAACAGAGCAAGACTCTGTCTCTTAAAAATAAATAATCATTTAATAATAATTTTTTTAAAGAATGGGGATGTGTGAAGGCCAAACTAAAGAGTTTGGTAACAAGAATCCAGCAGAAACTTTCAACCAAGTGAATGATGCAGTTGGGGTCACATAGGTTGGGTTAGGGGCAGGGGAAGTGAGGGCTGGATAAAAGGAAAAATATTTAGAGGATTGCTTCAGTTGCAAGGCTTGAAGCATTCAATGTAGATGGATTCAAGAGATATTGCCAAGTCTTGTTGATCTTTCTTTATAAACACACACTTGCTGGGTTGAATTGGGAGGTGTGGTCTCTGAAGAAAACAGGAAAGGAATGATGAGAGAAGTTCTCAGAAGACAATGGAATAGAGCATCTAAACGGAGGAGTAGGAGTTTCAACAGTATAAGAAAGAATGAAGATTTGTCATTTGTAAAGTTATGGGATTCTCTGAGAATCTGATAGAAGCAGAAGCCAGTACACAGTTTCAAAAGTAAACAGAAGAGGCCAGGCACATAGTGGCTCACACCTGTAATCCCAACACCTTGGGAGGCTGAGGTGGGCGGATCTTTTGAGGCCAGAGTTCAAGACCAGCCTGGCCGACATGGTGAAACCCGTCTCTACTAAAAATACAAAAATTAGTGCTCCTGTAGTCCCAGCTGAGGCACAAGGCTGAGGCACAAGAATCAGTTGAACTCAGGAGGTGGAGGTTGCAGTGAGCCAAGATCGTGCCACTGCACTCCAGCCTGGGTGACAGAGCGAGACTCTGTCTAAAAAAAAAAAAAAAAAAAAAAGTAAACAGAAGAATAGGGGGTAGGAGCTAGAGAGGCATGCAGTTTTTAAATGATGATGATAGAAAGTGATTATTTATTCAGCACATCTTACAGACCAGGCTCTGTTTAAGCACTGTAAAGAATTTAATCTTCAACAACCCTATAAGGTTGAGTTCTGGTATTTTCCCACTGTACAGGATGAGGAATATGACACAAAGGTTAAACAGCTAACCCAAGGCCACATAGCAAATAAATGGTAGAGTTAGAATTTGAGCCAAGGATTTTTTTTTCCACAATAGAGATGACAAGAGGGTAGAGAAAGATTCTAGATACTAGAAAGAAAGAAAGCAAAACTTGAAGGGCACCTTTCTGAGAAAAGGGCAGGAAACAGAACTAGGAGCAAAGACTGGGGGGCAGGCGCAGTGGCTCATGCCTGTAATCCCAGGACTTCAGGAGGCCAAGGTGGGTGGGTCACCTGAGGTCAGGAGTTCAAGACCAGCTTGGCCAACATAGTGAAACCCCATCTCTACTAAAAATACAAAAATTAGCTGGGTGTGGTAATGTGCACCTGTAATCCCAGCTTCTTGGGAGGCTGAGGCAGGAGAATCGCTTGTACCTGGGAGGTGGAAGTTGCAGTAAGCCAAGATCACACCATTGCACTCCAGCCTGGGCGACGAGAGCAAAAACTCCCTCTCAAAAAAAAAAGCAGACTGGTCACCCTCAGACTAGAAGAAAGATCTTACCCTCCAAGGCTTGGGAAAAGATGAGAATTTGAGTGTAGTGTGAAGAAAAAGATAGAAAAACAGGACTTAGATTGTGT
This sequence comes from Theropithecus gelada, assembly GCF_003255815.1. Lineage (NCBI taxonomy): Eukaryota > Metazoa > Chordata > Mammalia > Primates > Cercopithecidae > Theropithecus > Theropithecus gelada. The sequence goes on from NC_037672.1 coordinate 38,062,397, forward strand.
GGGCTTTATTCTGTTTCTTAAGTGAGATCACTTGATGGAGGGAGGAAGGGATAAGATTGAGAGCTACAAGATTTCATTGGAAATTAGATGATTACCTAGTATCAGCTTCCCACTATGGCAAAAACAGTTGTGAATGACACCCAAGGAGCTCAGAAAGATAAGAATCTCTTTCTGACATGCATTTAAGCCCTAAGTCCAGTTATATACATGATTTAAGCCCTATCAGCCAGTTATTTGAGACTTGTTATTATTTATAATTAATACTTTATGCTAAATAATCCCATGTCAAAATTTATCATCAGTGTCCACATAGCTATTTTTCTTGTAAGCCACCTCTATTACTATGTTAAAGCACCTAAAAATGTGAACTCATTTTCATAGTATCTGAAAAATGTAAGTTTTCCTGGGCCAGGCATGGTGGCTCACCCCTGTAATCCCAGCACTTTGGGAGGCCGAAGCGGACGGTTTGCCTGATTTCAGGAGTTCGAGACCAGCCATGGGCAACATGGTAAAACCCTGTCTCTACTAAAATACAAAAAATTAGCCAGGTATGGTGGCGTGTGCCAATAGTCCCACCTACTCAGGAGGCTGCGGGACGAGAATTGCTTGAACCTGGGAGGTGGAGGTTGCAGTGAGCTGAGATGGCACCATTGCACTCCCGCCTGGGTGACAGAGCAAGACTCCGTCTCAAAAACAAGCCAAATAAACAAAAAAATTTTGAAATTTTCCTTTCAGTGTTCTGACAGATGGACATTTGTATAGGCACTAAAACAAGATGACAAAGTCCTAAGCCACTACCCCCTCACTACCAGCCTTACCTCAAAGCAAGAGGTGATTGTATTGTATTGATTGATTGTATTGATTGATTGATTGATTGTGATTGTATTGTATACAAATTCTCTAAGCTACACTTTCTAGCTGGTTGTCATGACAGTGTCAACTATTCACAGTGTAGAGACTAAATGTCTTGGGTGATTTGAGAAGAGCTACTAATTACAAACTGACATTTTGATATAAATGATTTTTGAGGTCAGTTTGATAATGCTATAAATAGATACGGTTTTAAAATTGGTTATTTGATTGTTCCAAGAGACTTACAGTGATCAAAACAACTGATTCAGATGGAAAACTGCTAAGTATTCTCTTATAACTGAAATCTGACCTGTTCTTAAAATCTACTCATTGGTCTATGGGGTCAAACTGATTAGGAAGTCATTTTGGCATTTGACAAAAATACTTTAGTATATACCCTAACATATATAAGTACAAAGCAAACCTTCCTAGTACTTTTCATTACTCACCCCCGCCAATCCATGTTAACATTTTAACTCTCCTGGGTCAAATGCATAGATTCTTACTGCGTTCAGAGTAATTCTTCAAAAACTATTTTTGTTCACACTTTTATTTCCACTATAAATTACCCAGTGTCTAGAGTTCCTATTGTTTAAAAAAGAGGTGAAAGATTTAAGAATTGTTCTTTATCCATAAATTTAGATTGTATTCCTTCCTAGCAACCCTCCCCCGACTTCTCTCTCACTGTAACAGAGCTCATTCACTGAGTTTGTTTCCACTCCTAGGGGAGTTGGATGGGTAGCATTTATTATTTATTTAGTCTGCTAAAAAGTAGTAGAATGGGTTTAGACTTTTCAGCCGTGCACATAGAAGGTAGTCAAAAAATGTGAGGTTACGAGTTCTTCTAGAATAAGCAGATCCCCAGGCATTCAGAGTATTTTGTGTGCTATCTCTGAGACAGCATGGCTGTTAGAGGACCTCTCTAGATAAAACTTGATCTTTCCTCCATATTGGTCACAGTGTTACTGTAAGTGTTCAGCATTTCTTCATATCCATACTGTGCATCATTTTGGCTAAAACAGAGTGTTTCATGTAGATTAATTCTTGAGCTGTTTTTAAAAATCACCTTTAAAGAAGAGTGAATGCTACACAATCAATGATATACCCAGAACAACTTAGGCTGTGAAGCTTTGCCATGGAGAGTGGTTCTTGGGAAGAGGACCAGGCCAGAAACAGCACTGATACAGCAGGGGCCAGGGCGGCAACCCTTTGCCAACAAGTACAGGCTGCTTCAATATTTCACCAACTGGTATAGTAGAGTCGACATTTTAACCTACAAATCCAATACATATCTCTTTTTCTTTTTCAGGTTGCTCCACTTTGCCTAGGAAGAGCTGGAGCTTGTGTTGTGACTGTAAAATTATAATTTAGTGCTCTGTTTTCTACATGAAGACACCGTCTTCCTTTATTAATTTAGTATAATTATTCTATCAATGGATACATTTTTAGTAAACGTGCATTGTCACAATCCTGGGCACAAAGTGCCTGATCTCAAAGTGAAGATAGTAAAACAAAGGAGGAAGCAGTGGATGGACCAGGATTAATTCCTTTCATTTCTTAGTAAATTAAAACATGCAGCTGGTGGATTGTGAACACACATTCCTGATGTAATATGTGAGGACAAATGCACTGCCCTGGAACATAACCCAGTGCTAACTGGGGGTTTCACTTAATTCAGTCAAGCACATCTTACTCACATCCAGATTTATTTTCCTACAGTGCAGACACACCAGATGAAACTTTAAAATGCTACTGTTTGTAAGCTTATCATACATGAGTTGCAGTAATTTGTTTGCTTGTTTAACCACAACCACTATTTTAATGATACACTAAAGATAACACTATTTAGTTTTTTCAGAAACATCTGCATTATATGTGTGTTGGTTGTGGATTTTGTTTCTAAAATTGGCTTAGTCCAATAAATAAAGAAAAGCATTAAGGACTTAAAGCAACAATAACCAAATAAAAACTTGATAGGATCTTTGAAGTCTATTTAAATATTCATTCCATTACATCTAGACTCACCAAGAACTACATGTTATGATGTTAAGTTGAAGTTGAAACATGATGTTTTGCATTAAATTTAAGATATGCAAATTTATGTAGAGAAAATAAATGTTATATACCCTATAATGTTCTTTCACCTAATTAGTATTTAATTATATGGATTTGTTTTATATTATAAAAGATGCTTTGATTTTGTCTTTTGATATTGACAAAATTTTTTGGATATCCTTATGTTCTCAAGTCTGTATCTGCCTCCCCTGCCTTATTTCTTATGTTTTGCCACAGTTAACCCATTGTGCTTCTTTGTAATCAAAGTTTGTGGGGGAATGGGCTTATTGAATGTCTAAAAACTAAGTTTAAAGTGTTTGTTACCCTAAGTTTTTTACATTTGTAAACTCTAATTACATATGTGAATGTTATTACTCTCAGTGAATTGTTATTGTTTGCAAAAATGCACTGGGCAGTAGCATTTTGTGATAAATCCTACAAGATATAAGTCATTGAGATGTCTAAGATGCTTTTTATTTTAACCCCAATTAGTAACCACCTTATGGAAAATAATATTTGCTAATATTGTTTATTGTGAACTAAGAATCAAAGTTTTTGTATGCATCAATGCACTTAATCCTCACAACAACCTTATGAGGTAGTTCTATTACCTTTTTATAGCTAAGGAGATTGGGGTACAGAGAAGTTAGCCCCAAGGTTATATACCACAAGTAAGTGGCAGAGCAGGGATTCATACAAAGGCCATCTCACTCAGCAGTCTTCACTCTTACTATTCCTACCACTAGGGAGAAAAAGAAAGATTTCGGCTGGGCGCAGTGGCTAACGCCTGTAATCCCAGCACTTTGGGAGGCCGAGGCAGGTGGATCATGAAGTCAGGAGATCGAGACCGTCCTGGCCAACACGGTGAAACCCCGTCTCTACTAAAAAAAAAAAAAAAAAAAAATCATGAACCCGGGAGGCGGAGCTTGTGATGAGCCAAGACCGCGCCACTGCACTCCATCCAGCCTGGGTGACAGAGCAAGACTCCGTCTCAAAAAAAAAAAAAAAATTTCATTTTATGTGAGGAATTATTTATTTTAATTGTTTAAATCTCTTATGGAATTTTACAGATTTTGCTTTAGAAAAGTAGATGCAATATAATATATTTCAAGTTTTATACATATTAGATGAATTGCATGGTATTTTAGGCAACTTAACTATAAACAAATTTATTCATAAAAACAAGCATTGTTGCCAACAATTTAGATGACCTAGATTAAAAAACACACCAATTGACAAAACAGGCTCAAAAGGAAATAAAAATTCCGAACAGCCCTATAACAAGTAAAGAGATTGAACCACTACTCAAAAATCTCCCAGCAAAGAAAGTCCAGGACTAAATGAGTTTACTGGCAAACTATGCCAAACATATGAAGAAGAATTAACACTAATCCTTCTCGAACTCTTCCAAACAATGGAATAGAAAGGAGCACCCTGTGACCCATTCTCCAAGGCCAGCATTACCTTAACACCAAAGCCAAAGACCTCACAGGGAAACTACAGACCAATATCCCTCATGAATATAGATGCAAAAAAACTTCAAAATACTAGCAGGCCAAATCTAGTAGCTTATTAAAATGATCATACAGCATGACCAAGCAAGATTTATCAAAGAAGTGCAGGGAACATGGTTCTACACACAAATGTCAATCGATGTAATATACCATATTAATAGAATGAAGGGAAAAAACAGCATAATCACCTCAGTTGATAAGAAAAAGCATCTGACAAAATCCAACACTCTTTCATGGTAAAAACACTCTGCAAACTAGGAAGAAAAGGGAACTTTCTTAATCTGATAAAGACATTCATAAAAACCCACAGCTAACAACATAATAGCAAAACATTGAAAATTTTTCCCCTAATATCATGAAAATTCCTGGTTTCCCCACTGCTATTCAGCATTATACTAGAAGGTCTAGCCAGAGCAATTAGGCAAGAAAAAGAAATAAAATGAATCCCAAATAGGAAGAAGTAAAACTACATTTGCAGAAAACATGGTCCTATGTACTAAAAATCCTAAAGAATCCACACAATGATTCCAGCTGATTTTAAAAATTCAGCAATGTTGCAGGTTGCAAGATCAACACACAAAAGTCTAAGAAAAACCTGAGAGAAAATTAAAACCATTTATAATAACATGAAAAAGAATAAAATACGAATAAATTTGACCAAGAAAGTGCAAGACTTGGACACTGAAAAGTACAAAACGTTGCTGAAAGAAATTAAAGAAGACCTAAATAAATGGAAGATATCCTGTGCTGGCAGGTTGGAAGACCTAACATTGTTAAGATGGCATTACTCCCAAAATTAGTCTATAGATTTAATAAAATCCCCATTAAAATTCCAGTGACCCTTTTACAGAAACAGAAAAGCTGACCCTAAAATTTTTACAGGATTGCAAGTTACTGAAGGCACTCAAGTTTGTTCAAAACAATCTTGAACAAGAATAAAGGTGAAGGACTCGCATTTTCCAGTTTCAAAATTTACTGCAAAGCTACTTCAATCAAAACAGTGTTGTGTTGGTATAAAAATATATAAAGCAATAGAGTAGAATGGAAAGTCCGGAAATAAATTACGTCAATACACTATGGTCAATTGATGTTTTTGACAAGGGTTCCAAGACCACTCAATGAAGAAAGAACAGTGTCTTCAACTAATAGTGCTAAGACAAGTGAATATTCACATGCAAAAGAATGAAGCTGTACCCGTACTTCATACCATATATAAAAATTAATTCAAAATAGATCAAAGACCTAAATGTAAGAGCTAAAACCATAAAACTTTGAGAAGAAAATATAGGAATAAGTCTTCATGACCTTGGATTTGGCCATGATTTCTTAGATATGGCACGAAAAGCACAAGCAACAACAGCAAAAAAAAAAAAAAAAAAAAAAAAAAATTTGGCTTTGTCAAAATTAAAAGCTTCTATATATTAAGGGACACTATGAAGAAAGTGAAAAGACAACCCACAGAATGGGAAAAAAATCTTTGTAAATCTTAAATATCTGCTAAGGAACTAGTATCTAGAATATATAAGGAACTCCTATGCTCAACAAAAAGACAACCCAATTTTAAAGGGGCAAAGAACTTAAATAGACATTTCTCTAATGAAGATACACAAATTGCCGACAAGCACATGGAAAGATGCTTAATGTCATCAGTCATTATGCAGATCAACACCACAGGAAGATACCACTTCACACCTATTAGAGTGACGATAACCTTTAAAAAAGAAAATAGACCTAGGATCTAAACCCATAGGTAAAAAATAAATAATAGAGAAAATAAGGGTTAGAGAGGATGTGGAGAAATTGAAAACCTTCATTCATTATTGGTGGGAATGTTAAATGGTGTAGCCACTGTGGAAAACAGTTTGGCAGTTCCTCAATAAGTTAAAGAATCACCATATGACCCAGCAAGTCCAGTCCTGGACATATACTGAAAAGAACTGAAACAGGTGTTCAAGAAAAACTTTCACACAAACATGCTTCGCAGCACCAATCACAGTAGCCAAAAAAGTGGAAACAACCCAAATGGCCATCAGCTGATGAATGAATAAACAAACTGTGGTATCTACACATGGCAAAATGGAATATTGAGCCATAAAGAGAAATGAGGTACTGATACATGCTAAAACATGGATGAGCCTTGAGCACATTTTGCCAAGTGAAAGAAGGCAGACACAAAAGGCAATGTATCACGTGAGTGCATTTATATGAATATCCAAAATAGGCAAATCCATGGAGACAGAAAGCAGATAAATGGTTGTAAGAGGCTGAGAGAAAGGAGGAGTGGGGAGTGATTGCTAAAAAGGAGTTTCCTTCTAGGGTGATGAAAACGTTCTGGAATTACTTATTGGGGATGACTGCACAACATGGTGAAGGTACGCAATGTCACTAATGGTAAATTTCACATACGCTTTACCATAATGTTTTAAAAGCTTTATTAGCTACATTATGTTATGATACTTAAATGTCATAATAATAGCATTCTGTACGCTTCACTAGGATCAAAACACTGGATTTATATACATCCGGAAGAGAATTTTTTCAGTGTAATTTGCAAATAAATTAATTTCTAAAAATCTGACAGAAAGGCTCTTAAATCTTAATTTCAACCTAAGAAGGGAGTGAGAAACACTGAGAGCCATGAGGGGAGAGTTAACAGGAACTCCCCCCCATCTGGTGCATGGCAGGCATTCCACAAATGTTTTCTAAAAGTTTAAATAGATATCTTTTCATGAACTCTGTAATATTTGGAATTGTTAATAAGTCTTACTCAAAAACAAATATTCAATAAAATGGTATTTAATTTTACTGTGACTAGATAATAAATTTTCATGTAATTTTTTTATTTTTTAACTGGAGTAAAACAAAATCAAATGCCATGAAAAATTATAGGCTACTTACGGCATTTTCATCATTCTGAGTCTTAAAGAACTTGTAAGAACACACCACCTCTCCCATCACAGCCTTTGTCCTCATTCCTAAGGCATAGGAGAGTATCATGTTTATTTTGTATCTTCTCTTGGGGCTGAACAAAGCGCAAGCCTCTTGAAGAAATGCCGTATTGACTGATGTGGGTATTGGCATCATCGCTACACTTCACTGCCACCCTCATTTCCCCCTAGTCCTGGGTAATTATTTGGGCTAACGAGGTACAATTTAGAGAGCAAACCCAGGGAAGCTCGGGAAGCAAATCTAGTGCCCTGGATCTTTGCCCAGGCTCAAGCTGGTTCCATTTCACCATATTTCTTTGTGGATAATAAACAATTATGTTTAATTGAGGTATTTTCACATAGTTTTGAGGACAGCAAAAATCACCTGGTGGCCATCAAGCAGACCATCCAGAGGCAAAACTCCTTATCTGAGGAAGTCAGAAGTCATTAGACAGGGCGCCCTATTATCTAAAGCCAGCATCTGGTACTAGGCTTTGTTACCAAAAATGTATTTAATATAAGTAATTAGAACTTTTTATACATCTCCAGAATGAATGTGTGTGAAAAGTTACTGTGCAACCCTTGCTAACATCAAGGCACCAAAATGTCTACAAATGTAATCATTTACCATGGCTTGTGTAACAAATGTGGTCAAAATTACCCTTAAGGTCCATAAATACCTTGTTATTAGTCCATTTTCACACTGCTCTAAAGAACTCACACCTGCAATCCCGGCACTTTGGGAGGCTGAGGCGGCGGGGGGATTGCTTGAGCTCAGGAGTTCGAGACCAGCCTGGGCAACATCTTGACACCCCTGTCTGTACTAAAAATACTAAAATTAGCTGAGAATAGTCCCAGCCACTTGGGAGGCTGAAGTGGGAGGATCATTTCAGCCCAGGAGACGGAGGTTGCAGTGAGCTGACATTGCACCACTGCACCCCAGCCTCAGTGACAGAGACCTTGTGTCAAAAAAAAAATAGTTCAACTTAAATGAGTACTGATTTTCAGGGAGACGTTCACCTTCAGGGAAAAAAAGGAGAAACAAAAAGGATGTAGAGTAAATCTGGGGGTTGATTGGTTGATTTTGTTTTGAGACTGGAGTGTAATGGCCTGATCATAGCTCACTACGTCCACAACTTCCTGGGCTTAGGCAGCCACCCCAGCCTCAGCCTCAGCCTGTCAGCAGCTGGGACTAGAGGCATGCACCACTACCTTTGGCTAATTTTTTTTTTTTCTGTTTTTATTTTTTGTAGAGACAGGATCTCACATTGTTGCCCAGGCTGGTTTCAGACGCCTGGGGTCAAGCAATCTTCCCGCCTCCTCTTTCCAAAGTGCTGGGATTGGAGGCCTGAGTCACCACACTGACCTGGCGCAAATTTTGTGGAAGGAAAGAGGTCCCAGCTTAGTGGTAGCTGGAGTGATGAGGTTAGGGAGAAGCTGTCACTCAGAGCCATCCCTGCAGTGACAAGAATAACTGTGTTGTGTGAGAACTTCAGAGAAGAAAAATGTTGGGTAATAAGTTTGGCAAAAGCTGACCTACTTATTTCTGATTCCGTATCAGAAACTCAGTAGCAAAGCAGCAGAGAAGGACCGGGAGAGTGAGTTAATCCAATAGAGAATCCCTTTACCTCAGAAACTTGCTGATCTTACGCATTGAGCAAAACAGTAGGGAGACTGAGATCCTATACAGTAATAGATGATAAAACAAAGGAGGGGAGAGAATGGTAGTTCCTTAAGGCCACATACGGGGGTATATTGAAGCACTTACCTTTTTATCTATTGTTACACCTTCACATAATTCGCTTCCACTAATTATTCATTGAATATAAATAGCAAATATATGTGGTCTTTGAGGTAAACCATCTGCAAGGTATTGGAGTGTGCATTTATAGTATCACAGATTCTGAAACACAGAACGGAAAGAATCCTTGCGGCTTCCTTGTTCACATGTTGGTGGGGGTGGCCTAGGAGAGTGGACTAGGGTGGAAAAGCTGGGCATGGAAGAGGGAAAGCCGGGATACCTTCAGAAAGTAGTGAGCGGCCCAGGCTGACTGCAGCATGGAACATGTGCAGAGGGATGGAGGGAACTGTCCGCCAATTTACTGGTTTTAAAATTAATTTTATCGTTAAAGTTTGTAATTCATTGTTTCAAATTTAAAATGCCAGCCATTCAGTGCTGGGATAAAGACTGCTAGCAGAATACATAAAATAATAATAAAACTAATTTTTAAAATGCCAGTCATGCCTTCTGTCTGTACCTGACTAATATTATGGATGCTAGATGCAGTGGCTCAGGCCTGTAATCCCAGCACTTTGGGAGGCCACGGCAGGAGGATCACTTGAGGCCAGGAGTTCGAGACCAGCCTGGAAACACAGGGAGACCCCCCGTCTCTACAAATAATTTTTTTAAAAATTAGCCAGGCGTGATGGTGTGCACCTGTGGTCCCAGCTACTCAGGAGGCAGAGACAGGAGGACTGCCTGAGCCTGAGAAGTCAAGGCTGCAGTGAGCTGTGATCAGCCTGGGTGACACGAGTGAGACCTTGCCTCAAAAAATAAAAAGTAAAATAAAATATATGGAGACATAGCAGCTGGTCATAAAACTGCAAGAGATGCAATCAGCAAGCAGGCCCCCGTTCACTCAGTCTACCTGCTCCTCCCTCCCGACCTCGTTTAAGTAGCCATACGGACTGCTTCCAGCTAAAATACATTAATACATTAACTAAGCAGTCGATTTTCTCTTTTTTCTTAAAAAAAAATTACAACATATTTTCTTAAAAAAATATTACAACATATTTTCTTAAAAAAAAATTACAACTTTTTTTTTTTTTTTGAGACGGAGTCTTGCACTGTCGTCCAGGCTGGAGTGCAATGGCGCGATCTCGGCTCACTGCAAGCTCCGCCTCCCGGGTTCAAGTGATTCTCCTGCCTCAGCCTCCTGAGTAGCTGGGATTACAGGTATGCGCCACTACATCCGGCTAATTTTTTTGCATTTTCAGTAAAGACAGGGTTTCACCATTGTTGGTCAGGCTGGTCTCAAACTCCTGACCTTGTGATCTGCCCGCCTTGGCCTCCCAAAGTGCTGGGATTACAGGCGTAAGCCACTGTGCCTGGCCTCAATTTTTATTTTAGAGTTAGGGGGATACAAGTGTAGGTTTATTACATGGGTATATTGTGTGATGCTGAGGTTTGGGGTACGGATGATCCTGTCACTTAGGTGGTGAGCACAGTACCCAATAGGTAGTTTTTCAGCCCACAGTCCCTACCTACCTCCCTTCCCTCTCTGGGAGTCCCCAGTGTCTATTGTTCCATCTTTATGTCCTTTATAACAGATTTTCAAATGCTATTGATATTTTACCCAATATTTGGGTTGTGGAGGAATTTTATAATTTATTTACATTACATAAATCCAATGATAAGAAAGTAATTGAAAGAAGAGACCACGAGGTGAAAGACTGAGGAATGTGGGCCTGAACTCCACATGTCAGGGTTACCCTAAGAAAGTCTCTAAGAGTCTCTGAGAAAGTTTTCTCTGGGTCTGAAAACAATTAGGGAATATCTTAGCTGTGGAAGCACTGAAGTGAAATTGAGTTAAAAATTCAAGTTTTATTAAATTGCTTTAGACTTGTTCATTTGATTATTTTAACATAGGGAGGATGAGTCAGCTTGATTATGTGACAAACACTGTGCTAAGCATTTCATATGTATGTTAACTCATTTAATTTTTACCACAGCTGTATGAAGTAGATATGACTATTCCCAGTTAATGATAGGGAAACTAGCTAGTAAATGTCAGAGTCAAATTTCAAAACCAACCAGATCTGTATGACCTTAGAGCCTTTTAAAAACTCTTTGCAAGATTGCTACATGGAGATGAGTTTAAGCTGTCTACATTACACAGGATGATACATACTTAATGCCAAGATACGTCCTCACCACATCTGTGTTACATTTTAAGTTTTTACTTTTAGTGAGTAGAAACAGGCTATATAATTCTGCCTATTGTGTGCATGAATGGATACACACACAGAGAGCTTTCATAAGTGCCTTTCTATTTTCTTTTTAAATATGTTCTGTGAAAGGACAAAAGAAGGGCATTTTAGAAAGCATGGCATAGTTAATGACTTGGGTGCGGAGGGCTGTTGCTGTCAATAGAGCAGAGAGCAGGGATGCTGAGTTGAGCAGTCAGGAATGGAAATGAGAGGATGAGCCATTAGCAGGAAGTCATAAACCCATTATTAGAAGTTTCATGTCATTGAAGGCAGCCAAATGCTTCGCAATTCTAAGGACTATGCATGGCCACCTAAGGAGGATGCGTCTGCTGCTGTGATGTATCAGACAGGGTCCAGTCGGGAGACAAAAACCACATGGTCATCTGAACAGGGAAGATTTTAAATAAATAATCATGCCCCATAACAGAGGATTGGACTCAGAAAGGATTGGCTAGTTATCAGGATCTGAGATTTGCTTTTGCCCTACTGGAGCTAATAAGCTGACCTGTTATGGTTTCATGGATGCTGGCAGAAGACATCCAGGGGTTGAAGAAAAAGGATTTTATTACTGAAGGCACAGAAAGCAGTAGGAATATCGTGCTGGGTTCACTTCCCTGTGCCCTTCAATTTCCCCAGGAACAAGACAGAGAATTCCAGGTGGCAATCCACGGAGCTTGGGAATTTCATTGCTTTTATAGTAAGTGGTAGGCTCTCCTGCTCTTTGTCCTCGAGATTTCTCGCTGCAAACACAACTCTGAGAAATGGCCCAGGTAAATAGTAGTGGGCGGGGACGCTCAGAACCCACAGCAGATTGCCTCTCCCCTTCCTTCTGCAATGTCTCCAGCACCCTCTACCGACAAAATTTAGCACCGCGCAGGCTGGCGAAGGAGAAAAGGGCTCGTGTCCACTGAACCCAGGAGGTAGAGGTGGCAGTGAGCAGAGATCATGTCATTGCACTCCAGCCTGGGTGACAGAGAAAGACTTAGTATTAAAATATATATATATATACATAAAAAATTAAGGAAGGGAAATGATTTTTTAAAATAAACTTTAAATTACTTAAATACTATCTATGTTTTGAGTAGACTTTTTTCATGTCTTTTAGCTACCTTAGCTCTGAGAACATAGTGGCGATCACACACACACACACACACACACACACACACACACACACGTTAGAATGAACTGAATCACTGTCCCTTTTCTTCCCTGTTTTTGGACCATATCATAATTCAGCGGTGTCTGGTTCTGCTGATAAACATATATGCCAGTTTGTTTTTTGAGACGGAATTTTGCTCTTGTAGCCCAGGCTGGAGTGCAATGGCGTGATCTCGGCTCACTGTAACCTCCGCCCCCAAGGTTCAAGCGATTCTCCTGCCTCAGCCTCCCAAGTAGCTGGGATTACAGGTGCCCACCACCAAGTACAGCTAATTTTTGTATTTTTAGTAGAGACGGGATTTCACCACCTTGGCCAGGCTGGTCTCGAACTCCTGACCTCAGGTGATCTGCCTTCCTCGGCCTCCTAAAGTGCTGGGATTACAGGCGTGAGCCACCATACCCGGCCCCTTCCTTCATAATTCAATCGTAAAGCTATTAGGTAGATTATAGGAAGGATGGCATTCACAGTGGTGTCGAGAGGACTCACAGTGACCCAATGTGGGATACTGGAGTACAAGTGGGGTGAGGAGCATGGGGCTACAGGGGGGTGGCCTGGCACAGGGTCTCAGACCCCCATCAGAGTAAGGACAGCATCCACACAGCACGGCAGCCTGGCCCGGACTGTCAGAGCCTGAGCAGGATGAGGGAGATATCCACACCTGAGAACAGCCCAGCACCTGGGGGATTAGAGCCTGGGCATGATGGGGAAGGTGCCTGTCCAGGGGATAGCCTGCGGTGGCGAGTGAGCCAGGGTCCAGGAGGGAGAGGACAGCACCCCTGTGCATGGTGTGGGCTTTCAGAGCCCAAGCGGTGTGAGGAGGCCATCTGCGAGGGAGAACAGCCTGGAAAGGGGAGTGAGAGCCCAAGCAGGAAAACATGGGCCTCTGGGCCGGGGTGGGTGTGGTAGCAAAATTTGGAGATTGTTTCCATAGAAGATTGATCAAACTAGTAATTACCTTAAGGAAAATGAAAGACAAGGTTTTCACTGTTGGAGAAGGAAGTGACAAATACAGAAGAGGAAAAAACAAGGATGATCCCTATGGCATTGAATTGGAATTTGGCATATTGTTGTAAACTCGTGGTTTTCAAGATAGAGAGAGATAATAGATAAATAAATACATATGCAAATGTGTGTGTGTGTGTGTGTGTGTGTAGAAAGATAGGTATACAGACCAACAGATATTCCCTAACTCTGAACTGAGCCAGCCTGAGAATAGCAATAAATACACCTTATGTCCAGGTCTTAGCTTCTAAATGCCACTTTTTACCAAAAAAAAAAAATCTTCACTTTGGGAAACCAAAGTGGGGAGGATCACTTGAGCCCAGGAGTTTGAGACCATCCTGGGCAATATAGTGAGTCCCTGTCTCTATAAAAAAATAAATAAAAAATTATGTGGGCATGGTGGTGTACCCCTGCAGTCCCAGCTACTTGGGAGGCTGAGGTGGGAGGATTGAGCCCAGGAGGTCAAGGCTGCAGTGAGCCATGATCATGTTGCTGCACTCCAGCCTGGGTGATGGAATGAGACCCTGTCTCAAACAAAAACAAACAAACAAAGAATAAAACATCTTGGAGAAATGGCTGATTCCAGAGCTGGGGCATGGAAAATACAAGGTGAACTGGGAACATCTTACCATCTAACCAAAAAACAAGGTTATGCTCAAAGACTGATGAAGATATGTGTGAAAGACATTGTGGCCCAGTTGGATGGGCTTCCACTGGCCAAACAGGAGACAATTTAAGCATAAAAATAAATAAGATCTCATATCCAGCATCTATATGGAACTTAAGCAAATTTACAAGAAAAAAACAACTCCATTAAAAAGTGGGCAAAGGACAAGAACAGACACTTTTCAAAAGAAGACATATATGCAGCCAAGAATCACATGAAAACAAAAAAACTCAGCATCACTGATCATTACAGAAAAGCAAATCAAAACCACAATGAGATACCATCTCACACCAGACTATCATTAAAAAGTCAAAGAATAACAGATGCTGGCAAGGTTGTGGAGAAAAAGGAACACTTACGCACTGTTGGTGGGAGTGTAAATTACTTCAACCATTGTGGAAGACGGTGTGGCGATACCTCAGAGACCTAAAGACAAAAATACCATTCAACCCAGCAATCCCATTACTGGGTATATACTTGAAGGAATAGAAATCATTCTGTTATAAAGACACACGCACGTGTATGTTCATCACAGCACTATTCACAATAGCAAAGACATGAAATCACCCTAAATGCCCATCAATGATAGACTGAATAAAGAAAATGTAGTACATGCACACCATGGAATACTATACAGCCATAAAAAAGAATGAGATCATGTCCTTTGCAGGGACATGGGTAGAGCTGGAGGCCATTATTCTCAGCAAACTAACACAGGAACAGAAAACCAAATACTGTATGTTCTCACTTATAAGTAGGAGCTAAATGATGAGAACCCATGGACACATAGAAGGGAACAACATACACTGGGGCCTAATGGAGGGTAGAGGGTGGGAGGAGGGAGAGGATCAGGAAAAATAACCAATGGGTACCAGGCTTAATACCTGGGTGATGAATTAATCCGTACAAGAAACCTCCAAGACACAAGTTTGCCTGTATCACCAACCTGCACATGGACCCCGAACTTAAAATACGTTTAAAACATTAAAGTAAAAAATGAGAGTCATGAACTATAACCATTTGAATAAAATAGGAACACATATATATATAAATAAAATAAATACATAGATTGGAAGTTTGATGAGGAACAAGATGTTTACATCGTTTTAAAGTAGCTCCCCCCAAATATTTACTTTTTTCAAAGGTCAGAGAGTAACTTTCAGTTGAAAAGCCTTTCAGACATCACCTTAATTAAGTGATCAAACTGTACACATCGGCCGGCACGATGGCTCACGCCTATAATCCCAGCACTTTGGGAGGCCGAGGCAGGTGGATCACCTGAGGTCAGGAGTTCGAGACCAGCCTGCCCAACATGGTGAAACCCCCTCTCTACTAAAAATACAAAAATTAGCCAAGCATGGTGGCAGGTGCCTGTAATCCCAGCTACTTGAGAGGATGAGGCAGGAGAATCACTTGAATCCAGGAGCCGGAGGTTGCAGTGAGCTGAGATCATGCCACTGCACTCCAGCCTGGGCAATAAGAGTGAAACTCCATCTCAAAAAAAAAAAAAAAGTTCATCATCAATAATGGGGCAAATGAAAATCTTGCCTAAACTATGGAGACAGTAAAAAGATCGGTGGACACTAGAGGTTAGGGGAGAGGGAAGGATGAACAGACAGAGCACAGGGCTTTTTCAGGGCAGTGAAACTATTCTGTATAACACTATAATTATGGGTACATGTCATTATGCATTTGTCCAAACTCGTAGAATGCATCACACCAAGACTGGACCCTAGCGTAAACTGTGGACTTTGGGTGATGATGTGTCAATGTGGGCCTCAGTTGTAACAAATGTAGCACTCTGGTGGGGGATGTTGACAATGGGGAAGGCTAGGCATGTGTAAGGCAGCGGATATATGTGAACCCTCTACCTTCTGCTCAATTTTGCTGTGAACCTAAAAAACACAATCTATTTCTTTAAAAGATCTTACCCCACGTGACAGGATGCAATGAGAACACAGTATCACTTCTGCGATGTTCCTGCCAAAGATGCATAATCTGGATCTAATCATCATAAAACATCAGACAAACTAAAATGGCAGGTTATCCTACAGAATAGCTAGCTTGGAACTTTCAAATGTGCTAAGAGATGAGATTTGAGGAAAGACTAACTGTACTAGATTGAAGAAAAAAGAGACATGAGGCCGGGCGTGGTGACTCACATCTGCAATCCCAGCACTTTGGGAGGACGAAGCAGGTGGATCACTTGAGCTCAGGAGTTCGAGACCAGCCTGGCCAACACGGCAAAACTCCATCTCTAAAAAATATACAAAAATTAGCAAGGTGTAGTGGTATATGCCTGTATTCCCAGCTACTTAGGGGGGCTGAGGCAGGAGGATTGCTTGAACCCAGGAGGTCGAGGCTGCAATGAGCCAAGATCTCCCCACTGAACTCCAGCCTCAGTGACAAAGTGAGACCCTGTCTCAAACAAAACAAAACAAAAAAGAAGCATGACAGCTAAAAGCAGTGCAAAATCCTGGATTGAATCCTTTTGCTATAAAGGACATTATTGAAACAACTGTCAACTTGAATGGCTCTATGAATTAGACGATAGTAATGTATCAGTGTTTACTGCCTAACTTTTATGATTGTATTGTGGTTTTATAGATGAGTGTCTTTGTAGGAAATACAAACTATTCCAGGGTGATGGACCAGCATGCTGGCAACTTATTCTCAAACAGTTCAGGGGTAAAGGTCTATTTAAACTATACTCTCAGTTTTTCTATAATTTTCTGATTGGTTCAAATTTTGGTTAAATAGTAAAAAAACAAAAATAGGTCCATTTTCAGCTTGATACATGTTCTCCACATCCTAGGCTTCCTCCTTCCAGCTTCCACACAGCAAATATTTTTGTCTTCCTCAGATGCATAAGAAACATTAGTAGAGTTGAAAATAATCTACAAATAACTGATTATTGAAAACTGTACATCTGATATCAGAACTGCCAGTGAAGGTTCTCTGCACATTACCTCATCAACTCTTTCATCCCAGGAGTATGGGATGAATTTTATGAAAATGATCCATATTTGTGACATTGCAAATGAAGCAGATGAATTGTATTTTCCATTTGTTCCTTTTGGGGAATTCTTAGAAGTAAATTGATACCCTTCCCTGTGGAAGAGATAAGAGAAAGTGAATGAAGGTTTGAAAAGAAGCACTGAGACCTTCAAAATTATCATTTTTATGAGTTTAAGGTGATGTTTACATTAAAATAGCTTGCCAGTGATGAGCCAATGAAGGGAAAAGCTTACTTCTCAGTCAGTTATGATTTCCAGGGCAGAGGAAAAGTAACAAGGAGACAGGGTCAAAGGAAGTGAGAAGATGAACAGAACTTTTAAAGTTTAAACTTAAAGAATAAAAACACAAGATAACCAGAAACAGGTTCATTTATGCTGAATACTCTATTTCCCAAACTTATCTTCTACCTGTCTCATTAATGTCTGTATTTCTGAGCTGTATTAAACATTCCATCTCCTTCATTCCCGCCTTCATTATTTTTCAGTCTTAAGAGAGGGTTGAAGGTGGTGTGGTGGCTCACACTTATAATCCCAGCAATTTGAGAGGCTGAGGCAGGAGGACACTTGAGCCCAGGCGTTCCAGTCTGGGCAACATAGCAAGACACTGTATCTATTTTTAAAAAAGAAAGAAAAAAGAAAAAGAGGGTGTTGAGGCTAGCAGCAGCCACAGTTCGACTATATGAAGGTGGGGTTGTGCTACTGAATCATGAAAGAACATGAGCAACTCATTTAGAATTTAGTGGGCAAAAAGAGACAATTATATTTTCTTCTTAGTCTTTCTTTGAAAATATTATTTTCATGATTCTTTTAACCAAAGTACCCCATAAACAATTATTTTTATCTCTGAGCCATTATCACTCACAACCAACCCCACCATTCTGCTATATTTAGCATGCCGTGAAATCACAAACTACACAGGATCAGCTGCTTTTTGACATCTGAATCATGACAGAGAAATTAGAAAAATTAAATGTCTGAGTTCCAAATAAAATTTAAAATACAGCATATTAAAACTCAGTATTTTAAGAAAATAATTGTATTTCCCTTTTCTTTTAAAAATTGATTTATTTATGCATAAATTAGCTGGGCATGGTGGCAGGCGCCTGTAATCCTAGCTTCTCCGGAGGCTGAGGCACAAGAATCTCTTGAACCCGGGAGGCGGAGGTTGCAGTGAGCTGAGATTGGGCCATTGCACTCCAGCTGAGCGACAAGAGCAAAACTCCGTCTCAAAAAAAAAAAAAGATTTAGAGAAATGTGGGAGGCTTCTTCGGCAAGGTTAGTATTTCTGAAAGAGAGTACTTTCTCTCTTAAAAGACTGCATCCACTCTGGAGAAGCACCCAGCTGTTCCTTTTGAAACTAAGCATGGACTCATCCTATGATCCAGCAAGGGCACTCTTGGTGTTACTCATGGTGCTCCAGAGGAAACGAAGACTGACTCCCAGCAGCTTCATTCATAACAGTCCAACACTGGGAGCTACCCAAGTGTCCTGCAATGGTGAATGGTTAAAGAACCTATGGGACATCCATACCATTGAATACGATCCAGTCATAAAATGCAACAAACCCTTCATACAGGCAACAACTTGGAGGAACCTCAAGGAAATTATGCTGAGTGAAAAAAAAAAAAAAAAAAAAGCCAGTCCCAAAAGGGTACATACAACATGGTTCTATTTTTGTAACATCCAAAAACTAACCTAATTATAGAGATGAAGAACAGATTAGGAACTGTCAGAGGTTAGAGATATGGGGAGAGGATGAATGTGGCTGTAGAGGAATAGCTCTAGGGAGTCTTGTGATGGTAGTATAGTCTCTTGATTGTGGTTGTGGTTATGCAAGGCTATGGATGTGGCAAAATTGTATAAAGTTACACACACACACACAAGTGCATATGTAACTGGTGAAATCTGATTAAACTGTATGTTTTGGACCAGTGTCAATTTCTTGGTTTTGATATTATATTACAGTTGTGTAAGATGTTTATATTTAGGAGGCTTAGAAAAAGGTACGTGAGAATTTCCTGGACATTTCTTTGCAACCTCCTATAAATCTATCATTATTTCAAAAGAAAAATTTAAAAAAGCCCATGTACACACATTAAATCTTTGTATTTAAGGTGACTTTTTTGAAGATACAAAGACGAGCAGGGGAGCAGAGGAAGGAATTGCTAGCTGTTTGGTATGGCCATAGCAATATGGCAGCATTTCCTATGAACAGCATATTTTTAATATCTTAACCAGGAAGATAAAAATGTGTTCTGTATTCAGGGATAGTCACAGGGTTTCAAAGACCTGATGTAACCAGAGTGTGTTAAGGCCTCAGCTCTGTGTTATACCTGCCAACCTTCTAAGGGTATGGGTATCACATAGAAGAAATCTAAGGACAGCTTTCAGGGTCTTTGATCATTCCTCCTCTGTAAGTCTGATCCTGAGTGTTTATTAAAGAATGTTTCAGTAAATCGGTTACATTACTTGCCCACCATTTTCACTCCTCCAGAAGATTATTTCTCAAACAATAACAAGTTTTTTCTAGGTTCCAAATATATCCATTTTTAAATACCACTAGAGTATTCTTATATCTTTTTATTAAGAAAAATTCAGATTTCTGGTATGTTTTCAAAACCTGAAGTCTCTAGCTACTTGTGACATTTTCACATCTCTTATGCTGATTTTTCCTATTCTCTTATTTCCTTAATTTTTAAAAAACTTTTTTATTTCACTAGCTTTAGGGCTACAAATGGTTATTGGTTCCATGGATGAAGAGTGGTAAAGTCTGGGCTTTTAGTGTACCAGTCATCCCAATAGTGTACATTGTACCCAATAGGTAGTTTTTCACCCCTCATCCCCCTTTCACCCTCCCCCTTTCTTATTTACAGAGTCTCGCTCTGTCACCCAGGCTGGAGTGCTGTGGCATGATCCTGGCTCACTGCAACCTCCATCTACTGGGTTCAAGCGATTCTCCTGCCTCAGCCTTCCGAGTAGCTGAGATTACAGGTGCATGCCACCATGCCCAGCTAAATTTTTTTGTATTTTTAGTAGAGATGGGATTTCACCATGTTGGCCAGGCTGGTTTTGAACTCCTGATCTCAAGTGATCCACTCAAAGTGTTAGGATTACCAGCATGAGCCACTGCGCCCAGCCCATCCTCCCCCTTTCTGAGTTTCCAGTGTCCTTTATACCACTCTGTATACTTTTGCATACCCATAGCTTAGTTCCCACTTGTGAAAACATGCGGTATTTGGTTTTTTATTCCTGTTACTTCACTTTGGATAATGGCCTCCAGTTCCATCCAAACTGCTGAAAATACATTATTTGGTTCTTGTTTATGGCTGAGTAGTATTCCATGGTATATATACATCACTTTTTTAAAAACAGAGACAGGGTTTCACTTTGTTGCCCAGGTTGGTCTCAAACTTCTGGCTTCAAGGGATCCTTCTGCTTCAGCCTCCCAAAGTGCTGGATTACAGGCATGAGCCACTATGCTTGACCTGTATACACCACACTTTCCTTCATCCACAAGCTGATGGTCACCTAGGTTGATTCCATATCCGCAATTGTGAATTGTGCTGCAATACATATACGTGCGCAGGTATCTTTTTGATATAATAATTTCCTTTCCTCCTTTTGGCATGCTTCTCCTCTGTCCTTTTGGGGAAAGTAGTATCTTCAATTTTTTATTTATTTATTTTTAAGACAGAGTCTCACTCTGTCGCCTCAGAGACATGGCCAGAAGTTTTGAAACCACCAGCATGAATTTTTGAGACAAGGGATACCCTTTGGTCCATGAGAGCTCCCCAGTGAAGACCTAAACACAGAGTTTTAAAGAAATTCAGATTTCCAGATAACAGTATCTTCTTAGATGTTTTCAGAATGTGGGCAAGTCACAGCTTCTTCCTAAGGCTGTTTATGAGACAAACGAAAAGCCTGGACCACAGAATTAAGTCAATTCAACTGGTGTTTTATGACAAGCTTTAATCTGATTTCCTAAAAAGCTAGTTTTGTTTGTTTTGTTTTTGTATTTTTGTTTGTTTGTTTGTTTGTTTTGAGATGGAGTCTTGCTCTGTCACCCAGGCTAGAGTGCAGTGGCACGATCTCAGCTCACTGCAACCTCTGCCTCCCTGGTTCAAGCAATCCTCCGCCTCAGCCTCCCAAGTGGCTGGGATTACAGGCGCCCGCCACCATGCCCTGCTAATTTTTTTTTGTATTTTTAGTAGAGACAGGGTTTCACCATCTTGGCCAGGCTGGTCTTGAACTCCTGACCTCATGATCCACCCGCCTCGGCCTCCCAAAGTGCTGGGATTACAGGTGGGAGCCACCGTGCCTGGCTGAAAAGCTAGTTTTCTTTAATCAAGAAAATCACATTAAAAGTAAAGATGTAATGTTTGTAGATGATAGGGTTTTTTTTAATTGAGGCAAAATTCACATCTCATAAAATTAACCATTTTAAAGTGAACAATTCAGTAGCATCTATTACATTCATATTGTTGTGCAACCACTACATCTAGTTCCAAAAGATTTTCACCATCCCAAAAGAAATACCCATACCCATTTAGCGGTTACTCCCCATTCTTCCCTCTTCTCAGCCCCCGCGACCACCAATATGGTTTCTATTTATAGAAATCTACCTATTCTGAATATTTCATATAAATGGAATCATACAGCCGGACCCTTTGTGTTAGGCTTTTTACATTTAGCATGTTTTCAAGATTCATCTATGATGTAGCATGAATCATTACTTCATTTCTTCTTGTGGCTGAACAATATTCCATTGTATATACCACAGTGTGTTATTCAAGGACATTTGGATGGTTTCCTCCTTTTAGCTATTGTGAATAGTGCTGCTATGAACATACATGTACAAGTATTTGTTTAAGCATCTGTTTTCAATTCTTTGAAGGTATGTCACCTATGAATGGAATTGATGGGTTATATGGTAATTTTACAGTGTTTAATTTTTTGAGAAACTGCCAAACCAGTTTCCACAGCAACAGAGCCATTTTACATTCCTGTGCATTGAATTTTAAAAAAAGAAGCTATGAATCTTCAGAAATGAAGTAGGCTTTCCATCTGCTTCCTTGGATTTGGCATACTCTAGAATAAATCGGTGGTTCTCAACTCTGGCTCGACAACATAGGGAGCTCAAAAAGAAGAAGGTAGCAGGCTCCATCTCTAGAAATTCTGTTTATTTCTAATAAATCTGGGTTGAGCCCATGCCACTCCAAGTGACCCTGAAGTAATTCTAATGGCTGCCAGGATCGAGAACTACTACTCTACATGAACTCAGGGGAAGTAGTGCAAGAATGTTTTCCCTACAGAATAAGAATCATTAAATTGTCATGGAAACAGAACTCATTTCCATTTCTTAATTCCCTTGGCTGTTTGATTCATAGCCATGTATCTGCACCTAGAATCATTCTTGGCACAGAATTGAACAAAAATATTGGCTTAATGTTGAATATCCAGTTTTATTTTAAGCTTAAATGGATCATATAAAACAGCAATTAATAATTTTAAATGACATCAGCATTTTTAGCTACCAATAGTTAGAAAACCAGAAGGAAACCTGAAATTCTCTGGTTAGATATTATTTTTAAATACACTATCTTTCTCTAGTTATTAATTACATTTTTTAGACTTTCTATGTAATATTGGTAGAAAATGATTTATTTCCTCAAAAAACTTTATTTTATTTTATTTTTTATTTATTTTTTTATTTTTTATTTTTTTTGAGATGGCGTCTCACTCTGTTGCCCAGGCTGGAGTGTAGTGGTGCAACCTCAGCTCACTGCAGCCTCCACCTCCCAGGTTCAAGCGATTCTCCTGCCTCAGCCTCCCAAGTAGCTGGGATTACAGGCATGCACCACCACACCTGGCTAATTTTGGATTTTTAGTAGACATGGGGTTTCACCATGTTGGCCAAGCTGGTCTTGAACTCCTGACCTCAAGTGATCTGCCCACCTTGGCCTCCCAAAGTGCTGGGATTACAGGCATGAGCCACCGTGCCCAGCCTAAAATAGCCTTTATTTTAAAGTCTGTAAGGCTAAATGATAAATTGGAAGCAAAAATATAAGATGACCAAACAATCTTGACATTTTCTAGAATTGTAGTATGCAATAAAAAACCCTATATTTATATTTATTTATTTTTATAATGTGAATTCTATCTAAATTTCCCAGTTCTGTACTTAGTATTAAATGTTATTTTTCTCCATCCCCAATCTCATAGCTATCCCCCTTTCCCTTACCTTGGAAACTCTTCCTCCTCCACTTCAATCCCTGTGAATACATTTTTCTGATTTGCAGCAAACCATGCTATTAATTTTTTCAGTATCTTTCTGTTGAGTTTCACATAATCTTCACCAGTTTTTATAACAGATTCTGACAAATATTACTTTTTATAATGCCATCCTTTCCCAAATAAATTAGAGGTTTCTGAAAATTACTATAACAGGTATTTATTCATACTTAAATAATCAATTTTAAATAGCATAGCTATTAAAAGCTCTGTGCTCTTTAGAATTACCCTTCCTGCCCCACCCCCCTCCACACACACACACACACACACACACACACACACGTTGTATAATGGCTTCACTAACTCTTCAATGAATATCTCCCAAACAAGTGGATGCCAGATTCCTTCCCAGAGGCCAGGTTGCATCATGTTCCTAGTTCTTACATTTTAGAATAGGAAGCTGAATTTTCCTTTTTTTCCAGAAATTATATTTACAAAAGATTATTCAGATAAGGATATGACCATTTGCAAAGGACACAAGTATTTTCAAAAGACTAGCACAAAGAAAAATATCTTTAAGTTTCAAATAAATTATATTTCAAATGACTTAAAAATAAGTGTTTTGTAAGTTGGCCAAATCTGAAGCTATTTCTCCAATTAAAAACAGAAACTAGACCTGGCACAGTGGCTCACTTCTGTAATCCCAGCACTTTGGGAGGCCAAGGCAGGAGGATCACTTGAGCCCAGGAGTTCGAGACCAGCTTAGGCAACATGGTAAAACCCTATCTCTACAAAAACATACAAAAATTAGCCAGGTATGGTGGTGCGTGCCTGTGGTCTGAGCTACTTGGGAGGCTGAGGTGGGAGGATCACCCAAGCCTGGGAGGGCAAGGCTGCAGTGAGCTGTGATCGCACCACTACACTCTAGCCTATGTGATAGAGTGAGACCCTGTCTCAAAAAAATAAATAAAATTTAAAAAAAAAGAAAGAAAAACAAAAACTATATACTTATTTGTTGGAGAACCTAAAACACATACATCAACAAGGACATCTTCCTCCAATGGATCATCATCATCCAGAAGATACTGACTTCGAATATCTTACTACAAAGAGAGTGTGAGAGAGAAACGGAAAGAGATAATGTCAGACCCAGATAAACACAATCTTTAGCAAATCTGGCCACATTTGCTGAAATAAGAATTCTGTCCATTGAACTTCAGTGACCTCCTGCCATTTCTTCCTCCTGATTAAAGGTTAACATATCTAAAGTATTCTAGCAAATAGATCTTGATGACTTCATCAAGGGTAACTGTATCTTGATGCCTTGGCTATATTAAATAGGAGGTACTAACCACAGAAGGAATGAGAAAATGAATGAATGAACAAATAGACCCAATTGCTTTGTCCTAGGACTGCCCAGAGAAGGTGAAACAAGTAGAATCCCTGGCAACGTGTAAGCATAAGTAGCAGATCCTAACCAGATTTCTCAAATTAAGCCTTGGTGATCAGATGGAAGACCCCAAGGGGAATGACAATGACAGATACAGGGAATCCCCAGACCAGGGGTTGGGGTACACACAAGTGGGGGTTACAAGTGGGCTGACCTTGACAATGTGGTCACTGGATACAGAGGCATCAGGTGTCATGCTCTGAGGTACATGGATGAAGCTGCAAACCATCATTCTCAGCAAACTAACACAGGAACAGAAAACCAAACACTGCATATTCTTATTCATAAGTGGGAGTTGAACAATGAGAACACATGGACGCAGGGAGGGGAACATCACACACCGGGCTCTGTTAAGGGGTGGGGAGCAAAGGGAGGAAGAGAGAGCATTAGGACAAATACCTAATGCATGCAGGTCTTAAAACCTAGATGACGGGTTGATAGGTGCAGCAAACCATATGGCACATGTATACCTATGTAACAAACCTGCACGTGTATCCCAGAACTTAAAGTAAAATTCAAAAAAAAAAAAGAAGTATAGACTCTCTGAATGTCAGGCTGGACTTCACAACTAGGATACTGAGGTTAGAAACTAAGTTATTTCATGCTCTTAGCAAAAATGGGCAGGACCAAGACACTGATCATCAGAGCCCACTGACTGTCAGAAGGTAGGGAGAAAATTCAGCCACTTGAGCTGCATCACCCAGTCTCTGAATGCTAACCAACTCAGGGCTTCAAGCATGTAGTTCAAAGAAGCTCACTTTGAAGGATATGTGGACAGACAGGAGGGAAATGTGGACAGTTAGCATAGCACCAGGCATAGAACTGGCCCTCAAAAAATATTTAAGCTCATGTGTCAGAACTAGAAAGGAACCAAAAGTCATTTAATCCAGTTCCACCAGTATCAGTTAGAATTCATGTAGGCTGCTTGTAATTGAAAGCAGCATGACTTAAACAAGAAAATGGTTAACTTTATCTGTGTAAAGTAAGCCCATACAAGCGGCTTTTCAAAATTGATATAACAACAATGAATGTATATAATTACAAAAAGATAGGTGCAGCACCAGACAGGATCAAATTCTTAGCACTGAAACAACCAAGGGAAACTCTCTACCTAGTCAGTGACAAACCAGTTCAAACTTCTGAGATCTTAATTTCTTTCTATCCTAATCCTAAGGAGTCTTGCTCTGAAGATTAGGGTTCAGTCCAAGTGGGGGTGGGGGATGGGGAGGGAGGAAGGGAACAACAGCTCCCATCTCCAATCCCTCCTATTCAGTTACTATGTCAGATCTACCCAGAGGAACTCTACTGTCAATCTTCAAGTACAGATATCTTGGACAGAAATCAACTTTCAAAAATTTTCACTTTTGATACAAGAACCATAGGTAAAGTCCAGGCACGATGGCTCACTCCTACAATCCCAGCACTTTGGGAGGCCGAGGAGGGTGGATCACTTGAGGTCAGGAGTTTGAGACCAGCCTGGCCAACATGGTGAAACCCCGTCTCTACTCAAAATCCAAAATTAGCTGGGCGTGGTGGTGCTCGCCTATAATCCCAGCTACTCGGGAGGCTGAGGCAGGAGAATTGCTTGAACCCGGGAGGCAGAGGTTGCAGTGAGCTGAAATCGCACCACTGCACTCCAGCCTGGCTGACAGAGCAAGACTCTGTCTCATTTAAAAAAAAAAAAAAAAAAAAAAAAAAGGCTATTTCTAATAAGAGAGACAACTTTGGCCACTGGAGAATGTAAAGGAGGGGAAAAACACCTCAGTTTACCAAATTATGCTTTAAAACGACAAATTAAACATCAAAGAAGTTTCCAGTGATGGTTGTTCCTCTTCTCAAATGTGCTATTGGAATTGATTTTTTTTTTTACCAGCCTAGGGCAAAGAAGAGCTCTGCTTAAATGGGCCAAGCACATACAAACATGCCAAATGGACACTCTACCCCACCAAACTGTGAATTTAAAACAGCACTAGGTCCCAGGGACAGTAAATAAAATCACAATTATATACACCTATTAACTTCTCCCTTTTCATACATTAGATAGGCTGCTCCAAAAGACAGAGGAATCCAGGAACATCAAATATAAATTACAGGAAATAAAATGGGGATCTGGCAACTGTAGTTACTGTTGTATCAGACATAGTTTCTGTATTAGATCTTTGTAAAATGCTCCTTGAGTAGTATGCCATGATTGGACTTACTTAGCAAGTTACTTACTAACTTTAATTTATTGGTATTAAAATACCAATAAATTTCAGCTTCAAACAATAGTCAGAATAAAGACTGCACTTTACTTTCATTGTACTGCCATAAAGATATTTAAATTCTCTAATGTGTGTTATAATCTGATAAATAGTGTTTAAATAGGTTGCAGTTTCTCATTTTATGGATGACAGGCTCATTAAGGATGATTCAGAAACCATAATATTAGAAATTCTGTCTTCCTTCATTGCTTTCATGACTGAAGGGAACAGGGCACTAAAGAGAAGAACAGAGAAGTAATTTGCCCATAGAGACACAGCTCAAATCCAGAGAAGTAATTTACCCATAAAGACACAGTTCAAATACAGGTAATGTGGCTCTAGCACCCTGGCTCCCAACCACTCCTCTATGCCACATTAGAAATAAGAATGTTGACCAGGCACGGTGGCTCACGCCTTTAATCCCAGCACTTTGGGAGGCCAAGGTAGTCGGATCACGAGGTCAGGAGATCGAGACCATCCTGGCCAACACGGTGAAACCCCGTCTCTACTAAAAATACAAAAATTAGCCGGCGTGGTGGCACGTGCCTGTAGTCCCAGCTACTTGGGAGGCTGAGGCAGGAGAATCGCTTGAATCCGGGAGTCGGAAGTTGCAGTGAGCCAAGATCACCATTGCACTCCAGCCTGGCAACAGAACACCACCCCATTTCAAAAAAAGAAAAAAGAATGTTTGGTTGGGAGCAGTGGCTCACGCCTGTAATCCTAGCACTTTGGGAGGCCAACGCAGGTGGATTGCCTGATTTCAGGAGTTTGAAACCAGCCTGGGCAACATGGTGAGACCCTGTCTCTACTAAAATACAAAAAAAATTAGCCGGGCATTGTGGTGTGCACCTGTAATCCCAGCTACTTGGGAGGCTGAGGCAGGAGAATCACTTGAACCTGGGAGGCGGAGGTTGCAGTGAGCCAAGATAGCGCTACTGCAGTCCAGCCTGGATGACAGAGTGAGGCTCTGTTTCAAAAAAAAAAAAAAAAGAATGTTCATTGTTGCATTTTCTAATTTAAATAACCTTGCTGGAAACTAAATGTCCATCAAAAAAAGAATGTATAAGTATATTGTGATATAGCCATACAATTGAATACTGTTTAGCTGTTACAAAGGTATGTGTCAACATGAGTCCCAGAAACATAATGTTGCATTTTTTTTTAAAGGTATGTGGCCAGGCACAGTTTCTCATGCCTGTAATCCCAGCACTTTGGGAGGCTCAGGCAGGAAGATCACTTGAGCCTAGGAGTTCCAGGCTGCAGTGAGCTATGATCATGCCACTGCCCTCCAGCATGGGCAACAGAGTGGGACTCTGTGTCTAAAGAATAAGTAAATAAATAACTAATTTAAAAGCATGTAAAACATGATTCAATATAAAACTATGTATATATAAAAATTTGTCAAACAATTCTATATAGTCTATATATTCCTTCCATATATTCCACATAGTGTTTCCAGATACACACATACGTAGCAAAAGTATGAAAATATTCATAGCAACAATAAATACCAAAGTTGGGATAGTGGCTGCCTTTGAGAAATAGAATCAGGAAAAATAGGCATGGGGCCTTAAACTTACCTATAAGGTTTTATTTTTAAAAATGTATTAGGCCGGGCACGGTGGCTCATGCCTGTAATCCCAGCACTTTGGGAGGCCGAGGCAGGCAGATCACCTGCGGTCAGGAATTCGAGACCAGCCAGACCAACATGGTGAAACGCCATCTCTACTAAAAAAAGATACAAAATTATCCAGGCATTGTGGCGCATGCCTGTAATACCAGCTACTTGGGGGGCTGAGGCAGGAGAATCGGTTGAACCTGGCAGGTGGAGGTTGTAGTGAGCAGAGATTGTGTCATTGCACTCCAGCCTGGGCAACAAGAGCAAAATTCCAACTCAAAAAAAAAAAAGTATTAAAGTCCTTATCAAATAAGGCACAATGCTAAGACTATTCCGAATCTGGGTGATACGCGTAAGAGTATTTATGGTATTTATTTTTTTATTGTTCTGTGTCCCTGAAATTTTACATGATAAAAGTCCAGCATTTGTTCACATTAAAATGGTTAATTTTATGTTATATGAATTTTACCTCAATAAATATTTTCTTTCTTTCTTTCTTTCTTTTTTTTTTTTTTTTTTTTTTTGAGATGGAGTCTTACTCTGTTGCCCAGGCTGGAGTGCAGTGGCGTGATTTCAGTTCACTGCAGCCTCTGCCTCCCAGGTTCAGGCGATTCTCTGCCTCAGCCTTCTGATTAGCTGAGATTACAGGCATGTGCCACCACACCCAGCTAATCTTCGTATTTTCAGTAGAGATGAGGTTTCACCATGTTGGCCAGGCTGGTCTTGAACTCCTAGCCTCAAGTGATCTGCCCACCTCCCAAAGTATGGGGATTACAGATGTGAGCCACTGCACCTGGCCTCAATAAATATTTTCTTAATATTTAAAAATTCAGTTCAGGTGGAACTTAAAGCTCTCACAAACATCAATGACATTTTCTTTGACCATATCTACATAATGAAAAAAAAACTTGATAAAAAGATGTAAGTTTATTTTGTATTAATTACACCAATGTGGGCCAGACAAGGTGGCTCACACCTGTTAATATAGTTTGGATTTGTGTTCCCACCCAAATCTCATGTGCAATTAGAGAAGGGACCTGACTGGAGGTGACTGGATCACGGGGTGGATTTCCCTCTTACTCTTCTCATGATAGTGAGTGAGTTCTCAAGAGATCAAAAAAAAGTGTGTGGCACTTCCCCCTTCACTCTCTTTCCCTCTTTTGCCACCATCTGAAGAAGGTGCTTGCTTCCCCTTTGCTTCCACTATGATTGTAAGTTTCCTGAGTCCTCCCAGTCTTGTAGAACTGTGAGTCAATTAAACCTCTTCTTCATAAATTACCCATTCT
Source organism: Theropithecus gelada (assembly GCF_003255815.1). NCBI lineage: Eukaryota > Metazoa > Chordata > Mammalia > Primates > Cercopithecidae > Theropithecus > Theropithecus gelada. The sequence continues at coordinate 38,092,408 of NC_037672.1, forward strand.
CAGGTAGTTCTTTATGGTAGTGTGAAACAGACTAACACACCTGTAATCCCAACGCTTTCGGACGCCAAGGCAGGAGGATCTCTTGAGCTCAGGAGTTCAAGACTAGCCTGGGCAATACAGTGAGCCCTCATCTCCATAAAAAATTTAAAAATTGATCAGGCATGGTGGTGCATGCCTGTAGTCCCAGCTACTTGGGGGCTGAGATGGGAGGATCGCTTGAGCCCAGCACTGCACCATCACATTCCAGCCTAGGCAACAGAGTGAGACCCTGTCTCAAAAACAAACAAAAATTATATCAGTGTGGTCCCCATAAGTGTGATTTTTAATAGGTGTACGGTTCCATATTCAAATCATTCTGGAAAAAGAATAATTAGGACCCTTTAAGTAAAATATCCTTCATTCAGTGTACTACAAATAATAACTTGTCATTATCTACCTTCCTTACTCACTGGGTGACTTCATGTCATCTCAACCTTGTCTGAGACAATTAACTAGATTTAAGGGATTAACACAAATTGTTCACAATTTTTCTAAGCAGTCAAATATCCTCCAACTGAAAAAATGTTCCTAATAAGAATGTTTTTAATTTAGCTATTGACTAATTTTCCCACCAGTGTAGTATCACATTTATAATTTAGACATTATTATTCTAAATGGCTATTTGAGGGCATATTAAGAAAGGAGCTACAATATAAAGAACAAGTATTAGAGTTAAAAAAATAATAATAATAATTACATAGTCAGCCTCTTTAAACCTTTAAGGCCCTCATTTACAAAATGTACAACAATGCTTAGCAAAAACGATAAATGAGATAATTATTCAAGAAGTATAAATAAAAGCTTTTTATAAATTCCAAATCACCCCACAAAAGTGGGTAAATTAATTTAAATTTAAAAACCAAACGATTGAATCAAAATATCAGTTGGCTTCTTTGCGGAAATCAATAAGCTGAATCCAAAAATTAGTATGAAAATTTAAGGGACCCAGAATAGCCAAAACAATGCTGAAGAAAAAGAAAAAAGTTGGAGGATTCACACGTTTTCATTTCAAAATTTACCGCAAAGCTATAGATATTGAGACAGTGCTGTATTGTCATAAGGATAGACATGTTGATCAATGGAATGGAATTGAGAGTCCAGAAATAATCCTTAACACTTATTATCATTTCTGACAAGAGTGCTAAGATAATTTGATGGGGAAAGAATAGTCTTTGCAACAAATGATGCTATACACATACAAAAAAATGGATTTGGACCCTACTAAACACCATATACAAAAATTAACTCCAAATGGATCAAAGATCTAAATGTAAGACTTTTAGAAAAAAAAACACAGGCATAATTCTGAATGAACTTGGATCAGGCAATCATTTCTTTTTTTTTTTGAGTTTCACTCTTGTTGCCTAGGCTGGAGTGCAATGGCATGATCTTGGCTCACTGCAGCCTCTGCCTCCTGGGTTCAAGCAATTCTCCTGCCTCAGCCTCCAGAGTAGCTGGGACTACAGGCACACGCCACCACACTCAGCTAATTTTTTTGTATTTTTAGTAGATACGGGGTTTCACCACATTGGCCTGGCTGATCTCAAACTCCTGATCTCAGGTGATCCGCCCACCTCGGCCTCCCAAACTGCTGGGATTACAGACGTGAGTAATCCAAAATTTTAAAAACTTCTGTGCTGCAAAGCACATCAAAAAGTTGAAAAGATAACTCACATATTGGGATAAAATATCTTCAAATCATCTATCTGATAAAGGAAGGATTTGTATCCAGAATATATAAAGAACACGTACAACTCAACGATAAGAACTTAACCCAATTTTGAAAATGGACAAAGGATCTGAAAAGCCAATTCTCTGGAGAAAATATACAAATGGTCAATAAGCACATGAAATGATACGCGACATCATTAGTCATAAGAAAATGCAAGTTAAAACCACAATGAAAAAATCACTTCACACTCACTAAGATGGCTATAATAAAAGGAACAGATAAGTGTTAGCGAAGATGGGGAGAACTGGACCCCTCATAGAGTGCTGATGTGATTGTACAATGGTGCAGCTGCTTTGGGAAACAGTATGGCAGTTCCTTAAAAGACTAAACATAGAGTTAACACCTGACCCAGCAATTTCACTCCTAGGTATCTACCCAAGAGAAATAACACACAAAAATTGTGTACACCAGTGTTAACTGCCGTAATATTCAAAATAGCCCCAAATGGAAACAACCCAAATAGCCATCAACTGATAAATGGAAAAAGAAAATGTGGTATATCAATTCAATAAGATATCATTTGGCAATTAAAAGGACTGCAGTACGGATACATGCTATGACATGGATGAGCCTAGAAGACATTACACTAGGGGAAAGGGGCCAGGCATGGTGGTGCACACCTGTAGTCCCAGCTACTCAGGAGGCTGAGGTAAGAACCTGGGAGCTAGAGGCTGCAATAAGCTGAGATCATGCCACTGCACTCCAGCCTGGGCAACAGAGAATGACTGCCTCAAAAAGAAAAAAAAAAAAAAAAAAGGATATGCAATCCAAATATTAAATTATCTCCAAGAACCAAGTGTTTTTCGGGAAAACATGGAGCATCTTTCTTTCATTCAGTTGCCAACAACTGTCCATCATTTACCATCCACATGGTAAAATATTAATGTTTACAAAAGAAAATACTTTTATTGTACCATAGAACTTGATTTTTAAAATACAGGGCCATAAATTCCGTACTACAAAATGATCTTAGCCAGGTAGTTATAAACCTTCTATTTTTAAGCCAAAAAAAATCAAATAGCACTTACATATTGGTAGAAATATATGTCTGTGAGTGACCTATTACATATTGATTTGTATTATACATCATGTTAGACATTGTCAATGTCTTGTGGTCAGGAACACACCTATAGTTGAACAAGTTGTGTTTATTATTCACACACACACCATGAGGCTGTGATCCCAGCTACGTGGCAAGCTGAGGCACAAGAATCCCTTGAACCTGAGAGGCACACCATGAGGCTTGGGGCACCTCAGTAAGAGGGTGTTAGAATCTGTCATGGATTTGGACTCTGGTTGTGATTTGGGGGAGAGTTCAAGGAAGCAGGGGTTCACTGTATACTGAGTGCTGGCAGAATATGAGGACAATTCTGTGGCTAGCTACCTCAATAAATCTTATCTATAGGGAGGGCACTAGAGCATAGCTCAAGCTATAATTGGTAGAGAAGCAACTGTCACTAGTATTAGCTGGGAAGGGGGATGTTTGGTATTTTGTAGATGACACAGTAACCTTATTTTTGTGTGCATTTAGAAAAAAATGTGTGTTTATCTTGTACTGCATCAAGATACCTTGTATTTATTATCTTGTATTTAGCATGGTCTCAGATTGGCCTTGCCTAATGCTGATGTTTTGTGAAACTATGTCCAACAGGAGAGCGCCAAGGCCTACCAGTGAGTGCCAGGCTGGCCCCACAGGTCAAGGGCTGCCCTTCTCTTTCTCAGCATCCCTAATATGTTACATATGATTTTAATTGCCAGCACTTGCAATGAACTTGTGATAAAATAGCTGTTTGGAAGGTAATTGTGAATAACTGTCATCAGAAAACGTTTAATAATAAACAGTATGTTTAATACACAAGTCTTTTATTAAGAAATTTTTATAATTCAACACACCAATTTGAAATAAAAACTTATGACAATAATAAAATATTCTCAAAAATAATGATTTTTTTCTAAGATATTTTTGTGGAGGTTACTTTCTAATAAAATATCAAGAATAGCACAAAAAATTCACATCTACCTTTTACTTGGATTTACCAACTGTTTACATAAAGTGTCTCTTTGGCCCTAAACACTTCAATATGCATTTTCCTAAGAACTAGGACCTTTTATTATATAACCACAGCACAGTCACTGAAATAAAGAAATCTAATGCTGACACAAAATGGTTTTGAGACAGTCTCCCTCTGTTGATCATGCTGGAGTGCAGTGGTGCCATCTCAGCTCACTGAAACCTCCGCCTCTCAGGTTCAAGTGATTCTTGTGCCTCAGCTTCCCACGTGGCTGGGATCACAGGCGTGTGCCACCACGTCCACCAAATTTTTGTATTTTTAGTAGAGACAGGATTTCGCCATGTGGACCAGGCTGGTCTCCAACTCCTGGCCTCAAGTGATCCACCCGCCTCAGCCTCCCAAAGTGCTGGGATTACAGGTGTGAGCCACCACGCCAGGCCCTATTTTCTAATCTATGGTCCATATCCAAATTTCATCACTTGTCCTAATAATCTTTTTTTCTTTTTTTTTTTTTTTTTTTTGAGATGGAGTCCCAGGCTGGAGTGCAGTGGCACGATCTCGGCTCACTGCAACCTCTGCCTCCCAGGTTCAAGTGATTCTCCTGCCACAGCCTCCCAAGTAGCTGGGATTACAGGTGCCCACCACCATGGCTAATTTTTCTATTTTTAATAAAGACGGGGTTTCACCATGTTGGCCAGGCTGGTCTCAAACTCCTGACCTCATGATCCACCTGCCTTAGGCTCCCAAAGTGCTGGGATTACAGGCATGAGTCACCGCGCCTGGTCCCAATAATGTTCTTATAGATGTCATCTTCACCTGGAGCAGGATCCAATCCAGGTTTATGCACTGCATTTAGTTATCACATCTTCGTTTTTAAAAAACGTGCAAGTCTCTCAGCCTTTGTGTTGCTTAGCCTTGACATGTTTAAGGAATCCAAGCCGGTTATTTTGTAGAATGTCCCTCACTTTGGGGCTGTCTTATGTTTCCTTATGATTTGATACAGGTTACACACTTGTGGCAGGAATGCATTTTTATGTTATATCTGATTCTTGCCAACAAAGACAACTCAAATATAGTTGTATAAATATAGAGAGAAAATACAGTCCCGAGAGTCATTTATTTGTTACTTCTTTCAACTGCTAATTGTTTATAACTTAAAACTCTAGATCTAGAATATGATATGGTGTATGTCTGTGGTAGCAAATAGAGTAAGAAATCTTTCTTCATTACATGATTATTTCGATGCAGTATTTCCTTACAAAATAAACACTCGCATCAAGTTGATTTAGCAGTGTTGAGAGAGAGGAACTTTTACTAATTTCTAACGTAGGCCTACGGTTTACTTTGTGGCAAAGCTGCACTCCAGGTAAACTCCAACTAGGAAGCCCAACAAAGGTACCTGATGTGAAACAAGACTGGGTTTAAGGGATCTAAGTCAATTCAACATATTATTCATGATTTCTGCCACGTGGCAGCTTCTCTAGGTCCTTTTGTTAATAGAGGCCTCCTGAAATCAATGTCTTGGTTATTCTAATTGTGCTGGTATTTCTACCCATTTATTTTCTCCTTATAGACATATTCTAGTTGTAATATACCAAGAGGATCTAGAAATGTGGTATGTTCTTTTTTCTAAAACAAAGCATAACTTATGGCCTTCTAGTGTTGTAGGGGGTGGGAAGAGAGAGAGAAAAAAAAAAAAACAGAGAAACTCCACCTAAAAAAACACTACCTACACAGATTCTATGATTAAAAAAAAAAAAAAGTTTCTGGGCGCAGTGGCTCATGCCTGTAATTCCAGCACTTTGGGAGGTCGGGGTAGGCAGATCATCTGAGATCAGGAGTTCAAGACCAGCATGGCCAACATGGTGAAACCCCATCTCTATTAAAAATACAAAAATTAGCTGGGTACGGTGGCACGCGCCTGTAATACCAGCTACTTGGGAGGCTGAGGTGGGAGAATTGCTTGAACCCAGGAGACAGAGGCTGCCATGAGCCAAGATTATGCCACAGCACTCCAGCCTCGGTGACTCCGTCTCAAAAGAAAAAAAAAAAAAAAAGTTTCTACATGTCAACAATATATACTTCCCCCAAACATCTAATAATGCAAAATATTTTGGGAAATAGGTTTTAAGCTTCACATTTATGAAATTGTCTTAAATGTTAAGCCCAAAAGATAATGATGATTTTATATCCACAAGTCATAAGAAAGTAAATTATTTTTTGTTTAAAAGAAAGGAGTGTGTGTAGATGGACACACACAAAAGGAAGAAAGGAGAAAGGTGAGGGGGAATAAATGGATCAATAAAAGAAAACAGCCCCAGAAAGCACAATACTAGTCTTTATAAAAGCTGAACCATGAACTTGAAGAAAAGATGCTCAGGTGAGAAAAATCATTCTTCAAATGCTTTCAGCAGAAGCGGAAAAAAAATTCTAGTTATTGCTATTTTATATGACTCACAGCAACTTAGTTTACACTGTGGAGGACAGTATAGCTCCCTACTTCAATCCTAGATCAAATTCCTACCCAGAAAATGTCTTGAACTTGTCTTCACCCTTCCATTTCTACTGCCAATACTCATAAAGTTCTTAAATTAGTTCTTATTTCAATATGTTCTAAGAGTATCCTAACTAGTCTGTCTCTAGTGTCTTATCCTTCCAATCTTTTCTCAGACTCGTAATCAAAGTTATCTTTCTTATGTCTATTACCTTGATTGTGTTGATAGTTTTACAAGTACGTGCATATGTCCAAAGTCAGCAATTGTATGTGTAGTTTATTGTATATCAATTATACCTCAATAAAGTTGTTTTCTCAAAAAGCAAAGTTATCCTTCTACAACACATATCCAATCACATCCCTCTCCTACTCAAAAACCTTCAGTTGAAGAAATGTAGTCCCGACTTCTCAGCATGACATACAAGGTCCTTCCAGCCTCAGCTCCCACAGGCCTGCATATTAGAAAAGGCATCGATCATGGAAAATGCCAAGATTTGCATATCGCTGTGCCTTTGTTTAGATTGTTGTCTCTCTGGAATGCCCATTCTAATCTCTTTTCCATCCAACCAAACCCTACTCGTTCTTCAAAGCCCATATCTTCAACATTGTAAAGCTTTTCCCAATTCTTTCCACATACCCTCTATCCATTGATATTAAACCCTTCCTCCTATGCTCCACACTTCCTTCACACCTCAGTAACAGCAATAGGACTGAAGGACAGTTCAATGTAGAGCAAGGCACTTGATAAATGCTCAAAAAATGTTTGTTAAATGAGAGCACTGATTTTAAAATAACTTTTTTGGGGTTGTTTTGTTTTTATGAGACAAGGTCTCACTGCAGTCACCCAGGCTAGAGTGCAGTAGCATGATCTTGGCTCACTGCAACCTCCACCTCCTGGGTTCAAATGATTCTCCCACCTCAGCTTCCCAAGTAGTTGGGACTACAGGCATGACCAACCACATTCAGTTAATTTTTTCTTTTCCTTCCTTCCTTCCTTTCTTTTTTTTTTTTTTTTTTTTTTTTTTTTTTTTGTACTTGTTGTAGAAATGGGGTTTCGTCATGTTGCCTAGGCTGGTCTCAAACTCGTGAGCTCAAGCAATCCACCAGCCTCGGTCTTCCAATGTGCTGGGACTACAGGCATGAGCCGCCATACCCAACCCACAGCTAATTTTTAAATTTTTTTGTAGAGGCAGGGTCTCACTATGCTGCCCAGGCTGGTTTTACATTCCTGGGCTCAAGCAATGCTCCTGCCTTGGACTCTCAAAGGGTTGGAATTACAGGCATGAGCCACTGCGTCCAGCCTGAAACTTTTTATTATGAAAACGTTCAGGCATACATAAGAATAGGCACAATAGTATAATAAATTCCCATGTGATTATCCCCCAGCTTTAACAATTATGAACATTTTACTCTGATCTTGTGTAATCTCCATTGTTTCCTGTTATCACTGTCTGAATATTCTCCTCCATATATTTTTTTTTTAACAAATTGCATCTGTCATTTTTCAACCTAGAAAATGTATTTTATTAGTTTGATGGGTATTATACCTTTATTTTTATTAAGATTTATTACAATATATACAAATTATAATGTTGAAATAAAAAACAAGTTCAAACTTGAACTTCTCATTGCTTAATAACAGTAACAACATTACCTCACCTATTACTTATTGAGTGCTTACTATAAACGAGGCATGGCTAGCAACCATCATATATGTTATCTCATCTTTTTAACAACCCTCTAAGGTGGATATCATTAGCTGTATTATAGATTAAAAAAAAAAAAGCTGAGAAAGTATATTATCCAAGTTATTAAAGGATTATTACTGAGTTCAAATCAGCTTGTCTGTGTTTTCCACTCTACCCAATTACCTCTAAATATCCCTTCCCTCCTATCTACCTACTGAAATCCTCTTATCTATTCTGTCAGCCTAATGAGAAAAACAGAATACATAATAAAAATCAGAAAATGAGGCATCAGGGTCCCTAATTTTAAAATTATAAAATTATATAAAATAACATCAAATGCATCTTGCAGCTTGAAAATAATAAACTGAAAAGTGACTTTCAAAAGGCATATAATAGGAAAAGATTTGTTGCTTCGTAAACAATCAACATTAAAAAATACATGCTGTTTTTCATATAACTCATATGACAAAAAGTGAAGGGGATTTGGGAAACAATTATCTAGGGATCAGTGACCTAAAAGTGTGCTCCCTGGACCAGCAAAATCAGCATCAGCCAGGAACTGCAATTTGAAATGCAAGTAAGTTGACTTATTTGTTATGAGAAAACTAAAAATCTATTTTATTAAGATTATATGCTTTTTTTTATTGCTTGATACTGAACAGCCTAATAAAAGTGTTCCTTTTTTTATTTGACCTAAATAAACGTGTTAAACATACACATATACCATACTCATAAATACATAGTAAAATAGATATACATAAACCAGAAGGAAATATGCAAAAAAGTAATATATATTGATAGTGGGATTTTGTTTTCTTTTCTCTTTTTAACTAATTAAATTGTCTCTAAAACCAAATTCCGTGAACATTTTTATTCCTATTTATACATGGGAGCACAGATTCAGAGATAATTTTCCCAAGGTCAAAGAATGAGTAAGTGCAAAGACCTGGGTTTAAAGTAGGAGTTCATGACCAAGTTCAATTTGCTATTACACCATGTGGTCCTTCAGCAAGTCTTATTTTACAATAGAAACACTTAAAATATAAATACGTATTGTGAGGCAATGCAAAAAAACAAATTTTTTAAGAACCCAAATGTGATGTTTAATATCATGTTTAAAGATTACATGTGCAATGGTCATTATATACCAGTTTAGTTTAGTTACCAGGTTTTTGGAATGTTGAAAAAATTATGTTCACAAGCTTGAAAAATGTCTCAGCCAATTTCTTGAAAATATGTTACATTGACCATATTATTATATAATTTTTATCAAACTGGAGGTAAAAGTGAATATTAAAAATGAAAAACTAAGATAGCAGAATTTTATGATATAATAAAAAGATAACAATGGTTATAGTACATCAGTAAGTTCTAGCATTCCTAAAAGACTTCCAAAAAAAGTCCTTGGTAGGACTAAGGATTGTTGAGTGGGCAATATTAATCATAAAGAAAATGACTTAGAAGATGGAGAGATGTAAGGTTAGTTATTAAAAATAGAATAAAGTCAGTGAAAGCAGGGGAATTATGTAAGTTACTAAGACCTTATAGAAAACCAAAAACAAAATTCAACCAAAAAAAAAAAAAAAAAAGACAAAATAAAGAGGAGACTAATGTGGAATGTTTACATTCTTGCTTCTACCAGAATTCTAGGCCAAACGTAGAGCATCAGTTTAACATTCTGGAAAGAATAATCTGAGACTGAACTAAGTGATATAGTTTGGCTGTGTCCTCACCCAAGTCTCATCTTGAATTGTTACTCCCACAATTCCCACGTGTCGTGGGAGGGACCCAATGGAAGGTAATTGAATCATGGGGGCGGGTCTTTCTCATGCTGTTTTCATGATAGTGAGTAAGTCTCACGCATTCTGATGGCTTTATAAAGAGGAGTTCCCCTGCACAAGCTCTCTCTCTCTGCCTGCCACCATCCACTGAAGATGTGACTTGCTCCTCCTTGCCTTCTGCCATGATTGTGAGGCCTCCCCAGACATGTGGGACTGTAAGTCCATTAAACCTCTTCTTCTTCCCAGTCTCAGGTATGTCTATATCAACAGCATGAAAACGGACTAATACACTAAGTAAATATAAGGTGTCCTGGCTATAGGACCCCCTCCTGAGTATAATAAAAATATATGTGTTACTTTAACACAGTTAGGAGGTAGCAAGCTCTCTACCCTGAGTGAAGGTCTGAAGAGGAGTTTGGGCTGAGTTTAGTATAAAAGAAGATCTGCATCTTATACCATATGTAAAAACTACTTCTCTCTATATTAAAGACTTAAGTGTAAAAAAAATTAAAATCATTCAATAAAGCCTTCTATAAGCAGATAAAAACTGCAAAGCCAAGCCTAGAAACCAAGTAGCTATTTTTTAAATAGACATGTTTAACTATACAAGAATATGAAAAAGAGCTCTTACAAATTGACAATAAAAAAAGAAAAACCACTCCATAAAGTTAGATAGCAGAAGAACAAATTTAAATAGCCAACAAATATATGAAAAGTGTTTAAATTCATTAGCACTCAGGGAAATGCAAGTTAAAGTAAGAATGAAACCTTATTCCTATCAGACCAGCAAAAATTAAGAGAACCTATGAAAACTGTTGCTTGTTTCTGGTGAGAAAGTGAAGGAAAAGTACTTTCATAAGTTGCTAGTGGGAGCATTAAGCATTGTAATCTTTTTGAAAATCACTCTGATAAATCTATTAAAATTTAAAATACATATAGTCCTCAGCCCAACAATTCTACTCATGGGAATTTATTCCAAAGAAATAAAAGTATGATTATGTTAAAAAAATATCTAAAAGGACCTCAATGTTCTAGTAGCAAAACCCTGAGCATAAAGTGGATGCCACAGGGAAAAGATGAAATGGGATTTGGAGAAATATCCAGAAGATATTGTTGAATGAGAAAAGTAAGATCCAAAAAAAAAAAAAAAAGCGTATACATTACCATTTTTCAACAGTGCCAGAAAACACATGTATATGTGTTTTGTGTGTGTATTACATATATGGATACACATACATAAACACATATACATGTGTGTGCCACATTAATGATTTATGACCATGGAGGAAAAGTATGACAGAATTCATATTAAGTTGCTAACATGTATTGTCTTCTTGTGGGGAGGGGAAAGGGTTTATGAGGAGGAAGAAGGGAGGGGAAGAAATGGTGGAAAAAAAGGAAGGAAAAAAGCTACACTAAAAATCATTACACTCTTTCTAGTAAATCTTACTGCTACCCCTATTTTCCCTTCTGCTGACCAAGGTGGTCCACCACATTTCATAAGAAACATGAAACATACTACACTAAAAATAAGTGCTGCAAAAGCACTAAGCAACTGGAAAAAAAATATACAGGTTAAAGAATAGTTAATTCTTACATGAAAAGAACAAAATTATATGCATTTTTTCCTTTTTTAGCTAGCTAATATAAGAAGTTTCTTATATCAATAAGTATCTTATTGATGGCCAATTCCTAGGTAATAAATGCCATCAATTCATATTAAAACATAAACTGAGTGTTTATTCTGTGTAAGGCACTACTCAAGGTACTGTAGAAAACACAAATCAAGGTCCCCCACTTTCCTTTCTGTTTTAACATGTGGAAGACTGGAAGACTTCCATCCTCACATCTTCCAGTCTGCTCAAAGCACTATAGAAAATTCTAAATGCAAAAAATAGCATCCTCTTTTTCACAAGAATGGGAAATGTCATTCAGTGTAGAGCTCCCATTAGTTACGACTAGTTCTGAAGGTATTCAGCATCTTTCATGTTGTAGCACTGCCTGTGTTCTTCCAGTCAAGCTAAATTGTCCTCAGCTCCTTTGGTGTCTCTCCTTGAAAAGATTTTTCCTGTGTGCTCCTTGAAGCTACCCCATGAAACTTAACCACCCACCTTCCCCTGGCTAAGGGTCTTTTCTCATTCAAAAATCTCCTATACTCTATCCGAGCTTCAGTGAATTCAGTTTCACTTCCTAATGCTATTCAGTTCTGTTACAAGCCTTCCATCAACATTTAAGAAGAGGAAAAAATAAAGACAAAAACCAACCCCCCAACCCCCAAATCAAACCAAGTGAAACACACTTTTCTTCTTTTTATTGCCCTCTGGGGAGAAACATTACTCACCCTCATGGCTTTAACTGCCAATGACTATATGCCAATGACAACATGTCTAGCTGTGACCCCTCGTAAGGCCCACTTCCAAGTTAGATATCTCCAACTTGATAACCCATGAGTCCCTCATGATTTAATATACTCCAAACCAAACTGATAGTCCCCAAATCTCATCTATCTGTATATCTTAGCTACTTATTTGGCTGCAGAAGTCAGAACCCTGAGTCCTGCTTGATTTATAGTTTTGTTTTGTATTATTGTTTATTATCTGTACAACTATGTAGCTTCTTGAAGACTGATTGAGTCTTTGATCTCTGTAACTGGCATGATACTGTATCTGGCGCATAAAAGTTGAACAAGTCAGGCATGGTGGCTCACACCTGCAATCTCAGCACAAGGGCAACAAAGCGAGACCTCTACCTCTATAGATAAATACATAAGTCAGCCAGATGCAGTGGCATGTGCCTGTAGTCCTAGTTACTCAGGAGGCGGAGGCAGGACGATTACTTGAACCCAGGAGTTTGAGACCAGCCTGGGCAACATAGCGAGGCCTTGTCTCTGCTAAAAATCAAATAAACTAGCCAGGCATAGTGGTGCATATTTGTTGTCCCAGCTACTCAGGAGGCTGAAGCTGGAGGATTGCTCGAGCCCAGGAGATCAGGGCTGCAGGGAGCTGTGATTGTACCAGTGCACTCCAGCCTGGGCAACAGAGCAGAGGCCCTGTTTCAAAAACAAAAAAAGTGCATTATGAAAAATGCATATATGGATTTCAAGATTATTTTGCACCAAAATAAACTTGTACTAGCTTGTTATAACATGTCTGAACAAGATCTAGTTTGAGGCAGTAAAAAGAAGAAGACATCAGTTTTAAAAAGATCCCTATCAGAGCAACATGCTACTGAAATTGAAGCAGAAACAAACATCAACTTTATGGTGAGGCACGGGTGGGAGACTGGTGAAATCACTGATGCTTTACAGGAAGTTTATGAAGACAATGCCTCAAGGAAATCAGCAGTTTACAAATGGATCAATCCTTTTAGGAAGGAACAAGACAAGTTGAAGATGAAACCCACAGCAGCAGACCACTCACATCAATTTTTTAGAAAAAAATTATAAAAATTTTTGCAGTGGTTCACACCTATAATCCCAGTACTTTGGGAGGCCAAGGCGGGTAGATCACAAGGTCAGGAGATCAAGATCAGCCTGGACAACATGGTGAAACTCCATCTCTACTAAAAATACAAAAATCAGCCAGGCATGGTGGTGTATGCTTATAGTCCCAGCTACCCAGGAGGCTGAGGCAGGAGAATTGCTTGAACCCGGGAAGCGGAGGTTGCAGTTAGCCAAGATTGTGCTGCTGCACTTCAGTTTGGGCAACAGAGTGAGACTCTGTCTCCAAAAAAAAAAAAAAAAAAAATTATGTGGATCAAGATCCTGAAGTATTGCTTTGAAGAACTGCAATAGGAAATAAAATATGGCTTTACCAGTACAATCCAAAAGGCAAAGCACAATCAAAGCAATGGCTACTAAGAGATGGAAGTAGTCCAGCCAAAGCAAAAGAAGACCAGTCAAGAGCAAAGGTCATGGCAAAAATGTTCAGGGATGCTCAAGGCATATTGCTTGTTGACTGTCTGAAGGGCCAAAGAACAATTAGATCTGCTTATTATGAATGTTTTAAGAAAGTGAGCCAAAGCTTTAGTTTAAAAAGAAAATGCCTGGAAAAGCTTCACCAGAGTCCTTCTCTACCATGACAATGTTATTGCTCATTCCTCTCATCAAACAGGGGCAATTTTGCAGACGTTTCAATGGGAAATCACTAGGTTTTTGCCGTACAGTCCTGATTTTGCCCCTTCTGACTTACTTTTGTTTTCTAATCCTAAAAAATCTTGAAAAGGCACCTATTTTTCTTCAGTTAATTATGTAAAAAAGACTGCATTGACTTGGTTAAATTTACAGGATTCTCAGTTCTTTAGGGGTAGACTAAGTGGCTATCATGGCTTACAAAACTGTCTTGAGCATGATGGAGTTATTTTGAGAAATACATTTACATTTTTAATTTTTAATCTTTTAATTCCATCTTTCAAAACCTTTTTGAAGTCCCCTTGCATAGTACACTGGATTCTTGATATTAGTGGCCTCAGAGAACTTTTTTTTTTTCCTGAGACAGAGTCTTGCTCTGTCACCCAGGCTGGAGCGCAGTAGTGTGATCTCACCTCACTGCATCCTCTACCTCCCAGATTCAAGCGATTCTCCTGCCTCAGCCTCCCAAGTAGCTGGGATAACAGGTGCATGCCACCACGCCCAACTAATTTCTGTATTTTTAGTAGAGACAGGGTTTCACCATGTTGAACCACTCATATTCATGAGTATGTCAACATTTGTACAGGCTTCTGGCTTTCTACTGTCACAGTTTGGCTCTGTATTTTTTTCCTCTTGAGAATTATTTACCACAAAGAAACAAATGTATTAATACTTATTAATACAAATGATAACATGTAGAATAAAGCAAATTCCAAAAAGTTGCAAATGCCAGATAGAAAACTAAGCTCACTCACTAGATAAGTGATCTGATGGCACTACACATCAGCCTCAAAGCTTGTAATTCAAATACTCCATGATTTTCACAGCCATTTGCAAGCAGCTGACACTCCAAATGTTAGATCTGTAATTGTTAATGGAGTCTGTTTTTACATGTTAAAAGAAAACAAATGTACTATGCACAATAATGTCATTGATTTTTAAAAATTCTTTGTTGAAAGAAAATCAATATTTTATACTGTTTATGTTTAAATATAATACTTCTCAGGTCTTTCTACATAGTAATTTTACTATTTGTTTTTAATGAAGCTTTCAAAGAAAAATTTTGGTCTCAAACTTTAAAATGGGTGAATTGCATAGTTTTGAATCTTTGCAGTTTGAGAAAAATTACTGGTAATTATTTGTTTAAAATTAGAACTGGTTGCATTGTGCTTTGCTTCTGATTTCTGTTGGCGCTTGTGATCGTTTTTAAATGACCATAAATTCTTTGTGATTATGTGCATTGAGAGGTGGAATATTTTTCCCTTCCTCTTATCTCTGGGCTCAATCTGTGAATTGGTTACCCAAAAGAATGTGGCAGATGTGGGCATCATGCCAGTTGACAGCTTCCAATTTTACCTCTTCAAGTTTATTCTTAGGATGCTTTCTCTCAGAATCCAGCCACCACGTTCTGAGAAGCCCAAGCCACATGGAGAGGCCACATATTAAGTAGCCACATGTAAGTAAGCTTTGGCTAATAGCTCCAGGTGGGCTCCCAGCCAATAGCCAGCAGCCAGTAGCAAATATCAAATGTCAGCCATCTGAGTGAGCCATCTTGAACATTCCAAACTAATCAAGCCCACAAATGACAGGAGCCTATGCCAACATCACACAGAGGAGAAAAAAACCATTGTGAAGAGCCCAGTCAACCATAGAATTGTGAAATAATAAAGTGGTTATTAGACTATTAAATTTTGCTGTTGTGCAACAACAGATTTATTTATTTATTTATTTATTTATTTATTTATTTATTTATTTATTTATCTGAGACAGAGTCTCACACTGTCACCCGGGCTGGAGTGCAGTGATGCAATCTCAGCTCACTGCAACCTCTGCCTCCCGGGTTCAAGCGATCCTCCTGCCTCAGCCTCCCAAGTAGCAAGGATTACAGGCGCCCGCCACCATGCCCAGCTAATTTTTGGTATTTTTAGTAGAGATGGAGTTTCACTGTGTTGGCCAGGCTGGTCTCAAGTTCCTGACCTCGTGATTGCCCACCTCGGCCTTCCAAAGTGCTGGGATTACAAGTGTGAACCACCACGCCCGGCCAGATTTTTTTAAAATGCTACTGCATGCTTTCATATCAGTTGGCCCTATCGAACACTACCATTGGGGGATGACGGTTTGTTGTTCCTATGGTCCACAAATATAGGCTTAAAACTTGCTTCTTAAATGTGCTATTTTAATTCTTCTGATAGCACACACACCATCTCAGACTGTACTGCTACCGACTTCTTTCATAACAACTGATGTGGATATATTTGCATGACCTTGTGAAATGAAACCACATTCTTTCATATTTAAAAAAAAAAAAAACTTGCTTGTTATGTAAGCACTCAGTTTCCCTACTCTAGAACCTCTCTGATCATAGGTGTATCTCACACTCTGTCTGATCATACGCGCTTCTCATACCCTCTCTGATCATACACTTTTCATACCCTCTGATCTTCCTTGGAGAAATGGCTATTCAAATCATTTTCCCATTTTCAATGGGTTATTTGTCTTTGTTTTAGGGTTGTAAGATTTCTTTATCTATTTTGGATATAAATATTTTATCAGGTATATGATTTGCAATTATTTTCTTTCAATTTATGGGTTATCTTTTTACTTACACGATGTTGTCTTTTGAAGCATAAAACTTTTTAGTTTTGATGAAGTACAAATTGTCCTTTTTTTTTTTTTTGTCACTTGCGATTTTGGTGTCAGATCCAACAAATAATTGTCTAAACCAAGGTCAGGAATTCTTTGGCTTTTTCTAAAAATTTTATAGTTTTAGCTCTTACATTTAGGACTTTGATCCATTTGAGTTAATTTTTGTATATTCTGGGAGATAGGGGTGCAATTTCATTTTTTGCATGTCTCAACGCCAATTGTTGAAAAAATCTATTATTTCACCCACTGAATTGTCTTGATAATCATTGAAAATCAATTGGCCTTAGATGTATGGTTTTATTTCTGGACTCTCAATTCTGTTCCATTGATCTATATATAGTATCCTATGCCAATACTACACTATTTTAGTTGCTTCAGCTTTATAGTAAGTTTTGAAAATGTGAGTTCTCCAACTTTATTCTTTTGTTTTGGGTATTCTGGTCCCTTAAAATTCCATCTTAACCATAGTGATACATTGGTTGAACTAAGCACAGTTGATGAATTATTTTTGTCATTCGAAGTCCATAGTTTACATTGGGGTTCACTCTTGAAGTTGTGCAGTCTATGGGTTTTCACAAATGTATAACGATATGTATTCACCATAGTAATACAGTATTGTATAGAATAGTGACACTGCCCTAAAAATCCTCTGTGCTCTGCCTATTTCTCCTGCCCTCCCTCCTGGCAACCACTGACAGTTATATCCATAGTTTTGCCTTTTCCAAATGTCATATAGTTAGAATCATACGGTATGTGGCCTTCTCAGAACAGCTTCTTTCACTCAGCAATTTGCTGCTAAGGTTCCTACATATATTTTCATGGCTTGATAGTTCACTTCATTTTAGTGTCGAATAATATTCCATAGTCTGGATATACCATAGCTTATTTATCCATTCACTTACGAACAAACATCTTGATAATCTTGATTGCCTCCAACTTTTAGCAATTATGAATAAAGCTGCTATAAACATTTTTGTACAGATTTTTGTGTGGACATAGTTTTCAATTCATTTAAATAAATTATAAGGAACATGACTGCTGGACTGTATGTTAACAGTATGTTTAGTTTTGTAAGAAACTGCCAAACAATCTTCCAAAGTAGCTGAACCATTTTGGATTCTCATCAGCAATGAGTGAGAGTTCCTGTTGTGCCACACTCTCACTTGCATTTGGTGTTGTCAGTGTTCTGGATTTTGGTCATTCTAAGGGGTGTGTAATAGTTGTTGTTTTAATTTACAATTCCCCAATGACACATGATTTTGAACATTTCTTTATCTTGCCATCGGTATACTGGCTTTGGTGAGGTGTCTGTTCAGGTCTTTTACATATTTTAAAATCATGTTGTTCATTTTCTATTGCTGGGTTTTAAGAATTCTTTGTATATTCTGGGTAACAATCCTTTATCAAATGTGTTTTTTACAAATATTTTCTCCCAGTTTGTGGCTTGTCTTATTCTCTTTACAGTTGTCTTTTGCAAAGCAGAAATTTCAAATTTTAATGAAGTCCAGCTTATCAATTATTTCTTTCAGGGACCATGCTCTTAGGTGGTATCTAAAAAGTCATCATCATACCCAAGTTCGTCTTAGATTTTCTCCTATATTCTAGAAGCTTTATAGTTCCACATTTTCCATTTAGGTTTATGATCCACTTTGAGTTAATTTTTGAAAAGGTTCTGGGTCTACATTCATTTCTTGCTTGTGGATGTCCAGTTGTTCCACCACAATTTGTTGAAAAGACTACTTTTGCTCCATTGTATTGCCATTACTCGTTTGTCAAAGATCAGGCAGGGCACAGTGGCTCACACCTGTAATCCCAGCACTTCGGGAGGCTGAGATGGGTGGATCACCTGAGGTCAGGAGTTTGAGACCAGCCTGACCAACATGGTGAAACTCCATCTCTACCAAAAATACAAAAATTGGCTGGCCGTGGTGGTGTGCGACTGTAGTCCCAGCTACTCGGGAGACTGAGACAGGAGAATCACTTGAACCCGGGAGGTGGAGGTTGCAGCGAGCCGAGATTGTGCCACTGTACTCCAGTCTGGGCGACAGAGTGAGAATCCATCTCAAAAAAACAAACAAAAAAAATCAGTTGACTAAATTTATGTGGGTCTTTTCTATGCTTTCTATTCTGTTTTATTGATCTATTCATCTATTCTTTCATCAGTATCATGTTCTCTGATTACTGTGACATAAGTCTTAAAGTCAGGTAGTGTCAGTCTTCCAATTTTGTTCTTCTCCTTCAAAACTGAGTTGCGTCTTTTGCCTCTCCATATAAGCTTTAGAATCAGTTTGTCAATAGCCACAAAATAATTTGCTGGGATTTTTATTGCATTCAATCTGTAGATTAAGTTGGGAAAAACTGACATCTTAACAATTCTGAGTTTTCCCATTCATGAACATGGACTATCTCTCCAACAAAGTTTTGTAGTTTTCTTCACATAGATCTTGTATATATTTCATTAGATTTATAGCTATGTATTTCATTTTGGGGATGCTGGTGTAAATGGTATTGTGTTTTTAAATTCATGTTGTACTTGTTTGTTGCTGGTATAGGGGAAAGAGATTGACTTTTGTGCATTAACATTGTATCTTGCAAACTTACTATAATCACTTGTTAGTTCCAAGAGGGCTTTTTTGTCCCTTCCTTCAGATTTTCTACATAGACAATCACATCATGTGCAAACAAAGACAGTTTTTCCCCCTCCCTTCCCAATTAGTATACCCTTCATTTTCTTTCTGGTCTAATTGCATTAGCTACAACTCTCAGTATGATGCTCAAAAGGAGTGGTAAGAAGGGGACATCCTTGCCTTGTTCTTGATCTTAGTAGGAAAATCCTCAAGTTTCTCACCAGCAAGTATGATGTTAGCTGTAGGTTTTTTTGTAGACATTCTTTATCAAGTTGGGAAGTTTTTCTCTATTCCTAGTTTATTGAGAGTTTTTATCATGAATCAGTGTTAGATTTTGTCACATGCTTTTTTCTCATCCATTGGTCTATAAACATACCTTTTCTTCTTTAGCCTGCTGATGTGATGGATTATATTAATTGTTTTTCCAATGTGGAATCAGCGTTGTACGCCTAGAATAAATCCCACTTGGTTATAGTGTATAATTCTTTCTATATGTTGCTGGATTTGATTTGCTAACATTTGGTTGAGAATTTTTGCATCTATGGTCATGAGAGATATTGGTCTGTAGTTTTCTTTTCTTGTAATGTATTTGTCTTGGTTTGGTATTAGTGTAATGCTGGCCTTAAAGAATGAGTGATGAAGTATTCCCTCAGGTTCTATTTTCTGAAAGAGACTATAGAGAATTGGTATAATTTCCTCCTTAAATGTTTGGCAGAATTCACCAGTGAACCTGTCAGAACCTGGTGCTTTCTCTTTCAGAAAGTTATTATTATTTTATTTACTTATTTATTTTGAGACCAAATCTCGCTCTTGTCGCCCAGGCTAGAGTGCAGTGGCATGATCTTAGCTCACTGCAACCTCCACCTCACAAGTTCAAGCAATTCTCCTGTCTCAGCCTCCCGAGTAGCTGTGATTACAGGCGCCTACCACCACGCGCAGCTAATTTTTGTATTTTTAGTAGAGAGAGGGTTTCACCATGTTAGCCAGATAGTCTCTAACTCCTGACCTCAGGTGATCCACCCGCCTCAGCCTCCCAAAGTGCTGGGATTACAAGCATTAGCCACTGCATCTGGCCTAGAAAATTATTAATTGCTGGTCTGATTTTTTAAATAGATACAGGCTATTCATTAGTAATTCATTAGAACAGCTGACATTAGTAATTTTTGAGTCTTCTCTCTTTTCTTCTTAGTCTAGCTAGAGGCTAGTCAATTGTATTGCTCTTTTCAAATAACCAACTTTTGGTCTTCTTTATTGATTTCCTATTTCCAATTTTATTGATTTCTGCTCTAATTCTTATTATATCTTTTATTCTTTTTACTTTTAATTTAAATTTTCTTTTTCTAGTTTCCTAAAGTGGAAGCTTAGATTATTTATTTTTAGAGCTTTCTTCTTTTCTAAAATATGCATTCGATGCTATAAGTTTCTATCTTTGCTAGGCATGGTGGCTCATGCCTGTAATCCCAGCATGTTGGGAGACCAAGGTGGGAGCATAGCATGAAGCCAGCAGTCTGAGGCTGCAGTGGGGTATAATTATGCCACTGTATCCCCACTCCAGCCCGGGATTCAGAGCAAGACCACAACTCAAAAAAAAAAAAAAAAAAAAACTAAGCAAAAACAAAACAATCACTGCTTTCACCGCATCCTACAAATTTTAACAAGTGTATTTTCACTTTATTTAGTTCAAACTATTTTAAATTTCTCTTGAGATTTCTTCTTTGATCCATGTGTTATCTAGAAGTGTGTTGTTTAATCTCCAGGTATTTGGGGATTTTCCAGCAATTTTTCTGTTATTGATTTCTAGTTTAAGTGCCTAAGGCTTGAGATCAGACATTGTATGGTTTCATTTCCATTTGTTCTTCGTTCTTATTTTTGTCTTCTACATTTTTTTACCTGACTTTTGTGGTTTTAATTGAGCATTTTATATTATTCCATTTTCTCTCCTTTCTTAGCGTATCAATTACACTTTTCTAAAACCTTTTTTAGTAGTTGCCCTATATTTAGCAATATACATTTACCAAGTCCACTGTCAAATAACACTTTACCATTTCACAGGTAACATGAGTACCCTATAATAAATTATTTCTATTTCTTCCCTCCCATTCCTTAAATCATTGTTATCATTAATTCCCTTATATATAAGCATATGTCATTGAATACATTGTTGCTATTCTTATTCAGAACAAACTGTTTCCTGTTAAATCAATTAAGTATTAGAAAAAATATTTAGTTATACCTTCATTTATTCTTTTCCCAATGCTCTTTCTTTCTTTATGGATATCTGAGTTTCTGACATATCATTTTCTTTCTCCCTAAAAAAAAAAAAAAACAAACTTCTTTTAACATTTCTTGTTCAAGGCAGGTCTACTGGCAACAAATTCCCTCAATTTTTTTTTTTTTTTTTTTTTTGGTCTAAGAAAGTCTTTACTTCTTCACTTTTTTAAATCTTTGATTTTAATTTAAAAATTAGCTTAATGATAAGGATATGTTATACCATGTGTACATTTACATGAACACTGTATGTTTACCTTGGTTTTATATCAAAATTTTACTTAAATCTTTCCCAAGAGAAGAATCACCATCTGTTAGTGACATATTGCAATTAAACTATGAAATGATTCTGAAATTTTTTTTTCTATTTTGAAGATACTTTTATTTTTAAGGAGGAATTAGTTTCTCTTCAGATGTTCATTTTTGACTCTGAAAATTTTAATTTTTTTTTTTTTTTTTTGGTCTAGACTGGTTTGAAACAGTGACATTATTTTGTGTACTAGGATGTCCTCTTGTTTAGACAGATTTATAGTACTAATTAGAAAGCTGCTAACACCCTTACTTCAACTCATGGAGATAATTTAGATTCTTAAAACATAAGGAGAGATAACTTGTTGGAAACATTTTTATAACTTTAGTTAAAAACAGTATAAAAAACATAAAACACTTTTTTTTTTTTTTTTTTTGAAACAGGGTTTCACTCTGTCACCCAGGCTGGAGTGCAGTGGTGTGATCATAGCTCACTGCAGCCTTGAACTCATGCTCAAAGGATTCTCCTGCCTTAGCCTCCCAAGTAGCTGGCACTGTAGGCACATGCCACCATGCCTGGTTAATTTTTATTTTTTAATTTTTTTGTAGCAAAGGGCTCTTGCTTTGTTGCCCAGGCTATTCTCAAATTCCTGGGCTCAAGTGAACCTCCCACCTCTGGCCTCCCAAAGTGCTCGGATTATGGGTTTGAGCTGCTACTCCTGGCCATGAAACACAATAAAAAAAATTTTAAGTCTACATGAAACAATTGTACCTCCTTCATAGTACAGAATCAACTTCCTCATCATTCTTACACAAAAATATTTCTCAATTCCATTTACTGATATTCAGGGATTTGAATCCTCATATAGTGCTTCTGCAAAAATGTGTGCGTGTTTTACATTAAAGCATAAATTAGTGGTATTGTCTGAGTAACCCCCAAATAATGTTTACATGAAATACTCTTTTATTTTTTCCAAGTCTTGATCTGATTACTGACCACTACATCCTTGTAGTATCAAAACACTTAGAACTAAAGCAGCTTTACTGTTGAGTCAGGAGGAAAATGCATGGCAAGAAGTAGTTTCAGTTTGAAAAAAGCAGGTCAAGATCCTTTCACCAAAGTTAGCCACTTTGTGTTTGGCATCTAATCAATGAGGAGTGGACTCCTTCACTGGTGAAGGATAATTTTACAGGATACAGAATTCTAGGTTTGTGGGTTTTAAAAAAATTCTCAACACTTTAAATATTTTATTCCACTCTCTTCTTCATGGTTTCTGAGAATTCAATGTAATTCTTATCTTAGCTCCCCTATACGTAATGTCCCCCCTCCCTTCAGCTTCTTTCACGATTTTTAAAAAATATTTTATTTTTCAGAGTTTAAATATGGTATGCCTAGGTGTGATTTCTTGAGCATTTATCTTGTTTGGAGTTCTCTGAGCTTCTAGGATGTGTGATTTGTTGTCAGACATGAACTTGGGGGAAATTAATCATGAGCATTCTTCATTTCTGTTAGTGTTTTTTATCTCTAGCATTTCTTTTTGAGTCTTTATTAGAATTTCTATCTCTCTGTTTATATTTTCCATGTGCTCTTGCATGTTGTCTACTTTTCCATTACCTCCAGTAGCACATTCATCTTAGGTTTTTTTGTTGTTGTTTTTTTGTGTTTTT
The DNA here is from genome assembly GCF_003255815.1 of Theropithecus gelada. Lineage (NCBI taxonomy): Eukaryota > Metazoa > Chordata > Mammalia > Primates > Cercopithecidae > Theropithecus > Theropithecus gelada. The sequence goes on from NC_037672.1 coordinate 38,115,741, forward strand.
TTTAGTAGAGACGGGGTTTCACCATGTTAGCCAGGATGGTCTCGATCTCCTGACCTCGTGATCTGCCCGTAAAGTCCTGGTCTCATAATTCCAACACTCCTGCTCTATATGATTCTAGTTCTCCTGCTTGTTCAGTCTCTTCAAACAGTGTTTTTTGCCTTTTAGTATGCCTTGTAATTTTTTGGTGAAATCTGGAATGGTGTGACCGTCCCCTCCAAAGCTCATGTTGAAACTTAATCACCAATGTGGCCATATTGAAAGGTGGGCCCTTTAAGAGGCAAACAGATCCTGTGTGCCCCACTTTCATGAATGGATTCATTCATTCACAGATCCACAGATTCATGGATTAATGGATTAATGAAGTAGTGGCTCACGATGGGAGTGAAACTGGTGGCTTTATAAGGAGACCTTAGCTAGAACGTTAGCACACTCAGCCTCCTTACCATGTGATATCCTGTGCTGCCTCAGGACTCTTCAGAGAGTCTGCACCAGCAAGAAGGATCTCACTAGATGCACTCCCTTGACCTTGGACTTCTCAGCCTCCGTAACTATAAGAAATGAGTTCCTTTTCTTTATAAATTACCCAGTTTTATGTATTCTGTCATAAACAATAGAAAACAACACCCAACACCAGACAGGATGTACTAGATAAAAGGAGTGCTGGTAAGTAGGCTTTTAGTGGTGTGTGGTAAGGCACGGGATAGGGCAAGTGTTCTGCAGTCCTATGATTAGGCCTCAGCCTTTAGTGAGCCTGTGTGGATGGTGAATCTCTGTGGATGGTGAATGTCACCAGTACTTCCTTTTTTTTATTTTTATTTTTTGAGATGGAGTCTAGCCCTGCCACCAGGCTGGAGTGCACTGGCACAATCTCGGCTCATTGCAACCTTTGCCTCCTAGGTTCAAGCAATTCTCATGCCTCAGCCTCCTGAGCAGCTGGGATTATAGACATGTGCCACCACACCAGGATAATTTTTTTTTTGTTTTTTTTTTTGAGACGGAGTCTTGCTCTGTCGCCAGGCTGGAGGGCAGTGGTGCGATCTCGGCTCACTGCAATCTCCCCCCTCCCAGGTTCAAGTGATTCCCCTGCCTCAGCCTCCCGAGCAGCTGGGACTACAGGTATGCACCACCGCGCTGGGCTAATTTTTTGTATTTTAGTAGAAACGGGTTTTCACCATGTTAGCCAAGGTTTCACCATGTTGGCCAAGCTGGTCTTGAACTCCTGACCTCAGGTGATCCCCCCACCTCGACCTCCCCAAGTGCTGGGATTACAGACATGAGCCACTGAGCCTAGCCACCAATACTTCTTAATCTCCCACACTTAAGTGGAACAGGATGGTTTATGGAGGCTGGAGTTGTGTATTTCCCTTCTCCCAAGTAGTTTAGGCTCTGATAAAACCCAGCAGACTAGGCTTTGGTAAAATACTTTCTCCTGAGGGCAGGTCTTGTTAAGAACTGATTGCTCTGGCATATTTTTAAATGCTTACCTTTTCAGCAGAGGAATCTTTCAGTAAAAATTTAAGTAATTAACCTGTCAGAGGCATTTGAACCAGAGCGACTCCATTTTGAGTGAGGGCTAGGAAAATGAGGCTGAGACTTGCTCGGCTGCATTTTCAGAAGTTAGGCATCCCTCGCCTCTAGATGTTTACAATTAAGGGAACAAATTAATAACGTTTACTAAAACAGACACAGACTTGGGAGTGTCCACATATCCCAATATCTGGAGAACAAAGGCATTCCTAATTTTGCTTTAAAGATATCTATTCTTGCAAAATAATCAAGAAAATTAATCCTTGATCAAAACTCTTGTAGCAGAGCACGTCTCCCCATATACACAAGCATTGTAACGAGGGTGGATGCGTCCCTCCTCTTACTTTCAGGAATGTCCTGCTCTGTCTATGGAGTAGCTGTCCTTTCACCACTTTACTTTCTTAATAAACTTGCTTTTATTCTGCACTGAGAACTCGCCCTGAATTCTTTCCTGCGCGCGATCCAAGAACCCTCTCTTGGGGTCTGGATCCGGACCCCTGTCTTGTAACATAACTGAAAACCCCAGTGCAAAGGCATAGCATCCTACTTAAGAATTTGCAAACATTCATCATTAATTATTTCAAATCATTGATTAACTTTCTCTAAGCCAGATTCCTACCTGATGTCGAAAAGAAAAGCAAAAGGTAGACTGTTTCAACACTTTCAGACGCTTGGGCAAAAAATGCACTTTCATGCTATAAATAACGCAGCACAAATACTATACGACAGGGCTTTATACTTGGGGGAAAGCTGCCAGGTCCAAACTATAAAGGAAAATTATTGGAGCTCATTTTTCCTGCCCACGTTAGCTAGCACATTTTGTTGAAACTGAAAAAAAAAAAAAAAAAAAAAAAGATTTTGGTGAAACTGAAAAAAAAAAAGCACCAACAACTCTATCTTGAAATAAACTACTGTGCCTCTTACGCCTCATCCCTTCTACCCCAGAATCCTGGAAGAAAAAAAGATATACCCGAGCTCGTCCAACCCCTCTTTGCGTGGACCGTGTAGGAGTATTTGGCCCATCCTGCCTCCTTTAATCCAACATTCTGCTTCTTTTTTTCTTCAGCTTCCCGGCGCCCCCTTTGGCCACCACTGACATCTTAGTCATCGCGGTCCAAAATATACGCACGCGCCTTTGAGGGCTCGCAGAGCCAGTCTCTCCCGGACAAATCTCATCCAATCAGAGCCAGCCAGGAAGCCCAGGCCCAGCAAGGCCTTGCGAAGCCCATCTTCCTGGGGTTAGCGTCTCTGATGTCACGTGATTCCACCCTCCGCCTCTCGCCCACCCTCGCAGAGGGCGGTGCGCTTGACCCGGCCCCGCGAGGCACCGCCTTTCAGTTAGCGCTCGCTGATTGGTCGCTGCTCGCGCGGTCTCCTGGGTGACGGGAACGCGGTAGCCTGCTTGGTGGAGACCGGGTGCGCCTGCGTACTTCATAGGTCGCGTAGCGGCTCGAGCCTGGAGATGAAGGTAAATAACTTACAAATCCCCGGGCGGGGGGCGGGAAAATGCGACTACTGACCCTCGCTCGCTTTTAAAAGAGGGTATCTGTCCCTCTCCCTCCTTCCGAGTTCGTTGGAAATGAGGGAGAGAGGTGACCAGAGAGGGCGGGGGCGAAGTTGGACGGACGAGGGAAAGGAAAGAAAATATGAGAGGGGAGGGCGGAGAGAGAGGCCTCTCGTTTTTGGGACTGCAGACGCTGTAGAAGCGGTGCAGAAAGTAGGAACCCCTCCCTGGCCGAAATGAGCGGACTGAATCTAAAGATACCCCAGCTTCGCACGCGGAAAGAACGGGTCGAGTAAACGCGTTTGGAGGGTCGCGGTGAAATTGACTGGGTCCGGTATCACGAGCTACCTCATTTCTTGGGGCTACACCTCTGGCAAGACGCGCAGCTGCCCAGCGCCTTAAAAAGAATGAAAAGCCTCCTAAAGAATAACCTCAAATTGTATTACCTGTGACCAGTTCAATCACCTGCTAGCGAGTGTACATTATTGACAGGAAATCTGCACCCGAACACTCAGGTCTCACGCTCATGTGCCTCATCCTCTGCACGCACGGTTTCTAGGCTTGGGCTTCTTGCCCACCCCACTTTCTGATTTATCCGAACAGTCTCCCCCTTGCTCTGCTCTGGCAAAGAAATGGAAGGCTCTTTTTTCTTTTCTTTTTTTCTTTTGAGATAGAGTCTCGCTCTGTTTCCCAGGCTGGAGTGCAGTGGCTCAATCTATGCTCCCTGCATCCTCCACCTTCAGGGTTCAATCGATTCTCCTGCCTCAGCCTCCCGAGTAGCTGGGACTACAGGCGCGTGCCACAACGCCCAGCTAATTTTTTGTATTTTTAGTAGAGTTGGGTTTCACCGTGTTAGCCAGGATGGTGTCACTCTCCTGACCTCGTGATCTGCCGACCTCGGGCTCCCAAAGTGCTGGGATTACAGGCATGAGGCACCGCGCCCGGCCGGAAGGCTCAATTTTAAAATTATTTTAGGTGTCCTCATGCTTCTTCGTGGCTATTAGTGTGGTAATTGGAATTGACGGACCAGTAATCATAACTCCCATTTTTATTTCTAAAGCTCTTTACAATTTATGAAATATTAGAAGTGAAGAGATATTATTCATGATTTACAGTTGAGAATTTTTTGCTGGAGGCAATTTAAGCGACTTACTTAAAGCCCTACAGCTAATAAGCGACAAACAAAATTTAAATCTTGGTTTTTTGGTTGTGAAACTAGCACTTTTTCCTCTGCACGTTATATGGGGCATCTATAGAGCTCCACTGAAGAAAAATAATATGAGATCACAGCTAGAGGCAAGTCAGCCATAGAAGGAAATGAAATTCCAGTTTAAGGACTTGTCACTTGCATGAAGGAGTTCCAGGGTGAAATGGTCACAAAATTGCAAAAGTAAGATGCTTTTAAGTATTCTTTCTTCACGAGTTTCTTTAAGCTCTACAAAACTTTTATGTCCCATGATCATAGCCCACTTCTACTTTCAATAGAGGTTAATTTCTTCTTTAACATGTAAAATGCTCATTGGGACAGGGCGTGGTGGCTCACGCCTGTAATCCCAGCACTTTGAAACGCCGAGGCAGGTGGATCACTTGAGGTCAGGAGTTCTACATCAGCCTGACCAACATGGTGAAACCCCGTCTCTACCAAAAATATTTTAAAAATTAGCCGGGCGTGGTGGCATGTGCTTGTAATCCCAGCTATTCGGGAGGCTGAGGCAGGAGAATCGTTTGAACCCAGGAGGTGGAGATTGCAGTGAGCCAAGATCGCCCCACTGCACTCCAGAGCCTCAACAGAGCAAGACGCCGTCTAAAAAAAAAATAAAAATAAAAAACCTCATTGCTTTGTGTTTGGTTGGTTATTTATTTATTTTGAGATGGAGTCTCGCTCTGTCACCCAGGCTGGAGTACAGTGGCGCCATCTCGGCTCACTGCAACCTCTGCCTCCTGGGTTCAAGGGATTCTCGTGCCTCAGCCTCCCAAGTAGCTGGGATTATTACAGGTGCGTGCCACCATGCCCAGCTAATTTTTTGTATTTTTAGTAGAGACGAAGTTTCGCCATGTTGGCCAGGCTGTGTTTAATTTTGAGGATTGTAAGAGTTTTGTGTTGCTGCACAAACTAAGTCCCCTGTAATAATATCTAAACTTCATATGCCTAGATATGGGCATCATTGTTTAATCTATAATTTAACCTAATATTGAAATCCAAATTTTTTCACCCAAACTCATATTCCTAAATGTTCTAGATCAACACTGTCTAATATAAATGTAATGTGAGCCAATGTAATTTCATATTTTTATTGACCATTAAAATTTTTTTAAGAAAACAGGTAAAATTTATTTTAATAATATATTTTATCTTACCCAGTATATCAAAAAATGTTATTTCAACATGTAATCAATATAAAAATTAACAATGAGATAGTTTATATTCTTTTTTCAGTCGTTGAAATCTGATATACATTTTATATTTACAGCGCGTCTAGGTTGGGATTACTTATATTCCAAGTCCTCAATAGCTACATGTGGTTTGTAGCCTCCATCTTGAACATCACGCTTCTAGATTGTTTCAAGGAAAAGAAAGAGTTTTCACTTGATAACACTAGTCACCCAGTAGCCAAGTTAAACACTTAATGATGATGTAAATATAACCAATGAAACTAATAGAAGAAAATAATGTCGAAAGGAGTAAAGACATTCTGTATTTTCATCATGTTTAAGATAGCAATTTTTGTGTTTAATCACCAGGAATCCGTGCCACAGATAATTAACTGAATTCAGGCTTCAATTATTTTAATCTTTAACATCCACAAAACACTAAAATTACACATTTTTATAAAATTAACATTCAGAAGCATTAAAAAGCCAAAAAAATTTATAATAAAAGCTCTCCTATATCTTAAGATCTGTAATTTACCACGTAGTTGCGTATGTTTGGTTGGTTGGTTGATTTTGTTTTGTTTGTTTTGTTGTTAACTTCTAGATAAGCTCTAAAATAATCCTCACCATCCTGAATCCTATTGTTTTCATGACTATGTTTTGATATCTTTTCTGATCAACACTTGATTGTATGTTTTGAAAATATTAAAAATTGTGTTTATTTTTTAGCGTATTTTCTCACTGCTAGAAAAGACTTGGCTTGGCGCACCAATACAGTTTGCCTGGCAAAAAACATCCGGAAACTACCTTGCAGTAACAGGGTAAGAAACCGATGAATGTTTTAAGCAGTGGTTGTATGCCCGTGTAACCACACCATCTACTCAGTAAAAGTTTTTTTTGTTTGTTTTTGTTTTTTAGACGGAGTCTAGCTTTGTTGCCCAGGATGGATTGCGGCGGCATGATCTCAGCTTGCTGCAACCTCTACCTCCCAGGTTCAAGTGAACCTGGCCTCAGTAAAAGTTTTTGTGTAACAATTGTATGGTAGGAAAAGGAATATATTTATCTCCATTAACATCAAAGTTCATAGAACCTTTTCCCTGGTAATAACTTTTTATATACAAATTATGAAACTTTCAGGAGAAAACACTGAAATCACTTGGATGGCAGCTTTACATATATATAGATAAATAAAAGAAACATTTAGGCCGGGTGCAGTGGCTTATGCCTATAATCCCAACAATTTGGGAGGCCAAGGCAGGCGGATTACTTGAGACCAGGAGTTTGAGACCAGCCTGGCCAACATGGTGAAATGCCATCTCTACAAAAATACAAAAATTAGCCAGGTGTGGTGGCAAGCATCTGTAATCCCAGCTACTTGGGAGGCCGAGGCAGGAGAATTGCTTGAACCTGGAAGGTGGAGGTTGCAGTGAGCCGAGATCGCACAACCTCCAGCCTGGGCAACAGAGGGAGACTCTGTCTCAAAAAAAAAAAAAACTATATCATACCTTTATGTTCTGATTGCTTTCAGGGCTGATTATATTGTGAAAATCTTTGATCGCCATGGTCAAAAAAGAAGTGAAATTAACTTACCTGGGTAAGTACAGAAGTAGATTTTAAAAAGCCTGTCAAGCTTTGTTACCTAAAACATTAAAAAAATACTGCCTTAAAATTATAATCAAATAGAATCTTTCGCTTCTTCTGTTTGCAAAGGGATTTGTTTTTTTAGCCATAAGTAGTTATGAAATATGTAGAGATATATGAATTAGAGTTTCTATATATAAACACCCATATACTCACAGAGAAGCCTTAAGACAGTTTCATAAATCAGACCATGTGAAACAATTGAGTCCACACGAAAGAATTCTTTTAAATTATAAACAAGTCTTAGTGTATGTATAGGCAGATAAGATAAACCTGTGTCTACTTTAGTTTTCCATCTCTAATAAATTGTTGGAAAATACTTACTTTCCACATAACTTTGTAAAGGATAAAGTCTTTATCCATTTTCAGGAAATCATTCTACATTATATTAAACATAATTGAAGCATTTTTAATGATTCAGTGTAATCACTACCTCTATTAGTTATTCTGCTGATGGTCTCAGTGGTTATTAAGATGTATAAAGGCTCTGTGTGGTGGCTCATGCCTGTAATCCCAGCACTTTGGGAGGCCGAGGCAGGTGGATCATGAGGTCAGGAAATCGAGACCATCCTGGCTAACACGGTGAAACCCCGCCTCTACTGAAAGTACAAAAGTGTAGCTGGGTGTGGTGGCATGCGCCTGTAGTCCCAGCTACTTTGGAGGCTAAGGCAGGAGAATTGCTTGAACCCGGGAGGTGGAGGTTGCAGTGAGCCAAGATTGCACTACTGCACTTCAGCCTGGGTGACAGAATGAGACTCTGTCTCAAAAAAAAAATATATATATATATACATATATATATGTATAGAGTCCCTCACCTAAACTGACTTATGGTGCTGTGCTTTTAAAATTCATGTTTCTTTCTGTAGTTTATTGACCATTTTTGAAAATCAGGTTTTATTTCTCTCGGTCTCTAACAGCCTTTCCTACCTCTTGCCCTGCCCCACCCACCTAATGCCATCATTTTGCTATTTTCCGTTAACTCTCTTAATTGTAGCTTCTGGTTTCTATATTCCTGGAAGCAGGTCAAAGAAGCTGTAATTATATGTGAAATGAAAGAAGGCTCAGTAAAAGTTGTCTTTGAGTAAATTGTGTGAGCTTTATTGTGTGATCTCTGTGACATCTATTTCTGTTACATGATGACCTCATTTCTTCTGGATTGTTTTGCTGTATTCATAATAGTGGAATTTGACTGACAGAGGATCCCCAGATAAGGAAAATGCTGTTAAATACATAATCTTTAATTAGCAGATGATTTTGTCAATAGTTGGAATAATAGACCATTTCCTATTTATAACTATGTTGTTACCTTAATCAAATTACTCTCCTTATTTTCTATCAAGATATAAAATGAAAATAATGACCAGGCACAGGGGCTCACACCTGTAATCCCAGTACTTTAGGAGACTGAGGCAGAGGATCACTTAAGCTCTGGAATTTGAGGTTATCGTGAACTATAATCACTTGAGCCCAGGAGTGCGAGGTTACAGCCAAGTATAATCGCACCACTGCACTCCAGCCTGGGCAGCAGAGCCAGACCTTGTCTCAAAAAAAAAAAAAAAGGAAAATAACATTTCTTATTCACCACTTTAGAATCAATCTTTCCCTTTTTTACAATCCTATATCTACCCAATCACTCAATTTAGCTATAATTTTGCTTCTTTTCTTTTTTTGAAACAGGGTCTCACTGTATCTCCCAAGCTGGAGTGCAGTGGCACAAACATGGCTCACTGCAGCCTTTACCTCCCGGGCTCAAGTAATCCTCCCACTTCAGCCTCCTGAGTAGCTGAGTAGCATGTGCATGCCACCATGCCCAGCCCCCCTTTTTTTTTCTTTTTTTTGGTAGAGATGGGATCTTGCCATGGTACTCAGGCTGCAGTTCAGTGGCGTGATCTTGGTCCACTGCAACCTCTGCCTCCTGGGTTCAAGCGATTCTCCTGCCTCAGCCTCCCAAGTAGCTGGGATTACAGGCATGCACCACCATGCCCAGCTAATTTTTGTATTTTTTAATAGAAATGGGGTTTCTCCATGTTGGTCAGGCTGGTCTCGAACTCCTGACCTCAGATGATCTGCCTGCCTGAACCCAGGGAGGGATTACAAGCGTGAGCCACTGTGCCCAGCCACTTTGTTTCTTATCAATACCTTCTTTTCCTCTCTGTCAATGTAAAATGATCTTTTAAAAGTTGATCATACAAATTATTTCTCGATTCCAGATGTGATTCATTTGTAAAGGTGCTTGATGAGTTTGTTTTATTAAAAGGCAGGGTTCTTTATAGGATTTAAGAAAATCTGCTAACTTAAGTATGATTATATTTAATGTAGTATATGAAAATGGTATTAAAAGTAAAATTTTAAATTTTACCATCCCCTCAACCACAGCAAAAAATTGAAGTTAATATCACCCATGCAGTGAATAGTGAGTTGTATTTCTCACTTTAGAGAGTTTATTTTAATCTGTTCAAAATAGATTGAATAATCTTGTTATAAACAAAAATCACAGTGATTTTACTTTAAAAAAATGTATAGTGATATTTTGCTCTCTTTTTAAAAAGTAACTGTGTTGCCATGGATTGGGATAAAGATGGAGATGTCCTAGCAGTGATTGCTGAGAAATCTAGCTGCATTTATCTTTGGGATGCCAACACAAATAAGACTAGCCAGTTAGATAATGGCATGAGGTAAGATAACTTTTTTATTTTTTATTTTTTATTTTTTTTTTGAGAACTTTTTTATTTTTTAAAGCTTCACATAGAAACACGAATATTTGTAGGTTTGGTGCTAACAATTCTTTTCTACTTTCATTTTAAAGATTCCTCAATGAGTTATTTTCTTAGAAAATGATTATTTTATTATTGTTACCCAATTAGAATGAAATTGTTGTAACTGTGAAATATAAATAGCTTCTTAAAAAGTTGCTTTCAGTGGAACAGACTAGGAAGTGCAGAGATGAGACAAAATATATATGGGAAAATCCAGAGATGGGCTTGACCATAGGCATGGCTGGATCTAGGAGTTATAATGGTGCAATCAAGACTTTTTCTCCACCTCTCAGTTCCTCTTTTCTCTATATTGACTTCATTCTAAATCAGATTCTCACCCACGACTACTGGTAGCTATCAGTGTGTATCATTCTTCACAGCAAGCCATGCCAGAGAAAAGAGCATGTACCTTGACATCACCAGAACCCATTCAGTTCCTCAAAAGGTCTCTGAATGGAGTAGGCAGGGCCATGGATTGGTACTCCCACCAAGTGAAAGGAAGCGTGAAGGGCAGGGCAGTTCCCAAATGGAAAAACACCTTGGGCAGACAGAATAAATGACAGATATCTGCTAAAATAGAAACCAGCTTCCGATATGGAAAAGAAAAACTTGTCAGCATTTCCAGCTAAAACTTTGCCATTTTGACCTTGGACAAGTTGCTTAACCCCTCTCCAAGCCTCAGTTTCTTCATCTGTATGACATGGGTGTAGCATGTTTCATGGCTTCATGTACCCCTCAGGTGGGGAGGAAGAGATCATATACATGCTATGAGACCAGACTATAAGTTTTCAAGTTATTTACTAAGGAATAGCTGAACCCAGAGGAAGCAAGGCAATCATGTAGAGCAGCATCAGCTATAATCTAGGGAGTGCAGTGCCGTTGACCCTCCAGAGTGACTGTAGAGGCAAGTAGCTGCAGAAGATACTGTCTACCAATGTAAAGTCTTTCTGAGTCTAAGAACCTTCAGTTCTTGCTCTGTCCTCTTACACTTTGGGTTTACATCACTTTTCAGAAAGATTTTATATACACTCTCTGTGCTTCCATTCAAGGGAGTGTTTAATAAACTTCAAGTACTGGTTCTTGAGCCAAATTCAGCAACAGTAAGGCCATGTTCTCACTCAGAGAAAAGTGCATAATTAATCCCCTGGTGTTTCTAACTGGTCTATCTCTGCCTTCAGCTCTCTATCTTCCCAGAGTGTCTGTTTCTCCACTTCATCTTAGGATTGTTGTGATGTTTAAATGTATGTCATGGCAAGGCATAAAATTAAGACCCAAGTAAATGGTAGATGTTATCGTAATTGTCATTAAAATAAAATTAAGGTTGCTTTACTGTTAATGTTTATAATTAAAGTCTAAAGAACTTTTGTATATAAAAAGCATACCCACTATTGTTTGTTCTCTATTCAAAGGCCAATCTGTTATACTAGCTAGTTATTAAACAAAACTTTGAATATCAATTTTTCTTAAGTATTTTTATTTAAGAAGGTCCTGTTGTACATGGCCACCTTGCTTCCTCTAGGTTCAGTTATTCCTTAGTAGATAAAAGCTTTTAATCAATTTAGGTTCCATTTATAAAATTTATCTGAAGTGAATCTTTTGAGCACTTCAGACACCTTAAATAGTACCCAAAACCTATCCAAATGTAATTATCACAAAACTTACCGTGGTGCCACTTAACGAAAAATATTACATTAATTCAATGAGCTGAATTCATTTATTTTTGCTATATATGCTTTTATACTCTTTTAGGATTATAGCAGTATTTACTCTGCTCCTGCCTAGACCTAACAGAAGTAGTCATTTAATTATGTGACTGGGATATAGCCATTTCTTTCCACAGAAAACCCTATATGTAACATCTGCTTCATCAACCAACTCATTCTTGGATGGATCACAGGACATGGTTGCTTCTCCCAAGGCAATTTGGACCTGAGTACTAGGTATCCTACTCAGTGTCTTTTTAAATTGACCTTCAGTTGTCATGTTAGTAAAATTCTTTTAAGCCCATGCCTTATACATAGATTGCAATTTTTTGTAACCTGTATATTTCCCTAGGATGATATATTCTTTAAATTTTGCTTGGCCAGAGATACATGTGATTGTTATATGTTGTCCTGATCCAATGGCATTATTGGAAATTTACATATGCTTTAGTATCATATTGTAATTTGCAAGACTTTCTACAGGCCTTATCTCCTAAGAGGGATGAAGTCTGTTCAGTTAGCTCTTCTTTTGAGGACATTTGATTACTTGATCTTCTTAGAGCACATTATTTAACACTTTCTTTCTAGTTGGTTGTTGTGTAACTGTCAGTGCTGATAAACTATTGAATAGACTAATGTTATATTTATCTTATTATATATGATCACTTTTGCTGATCAGATCTTGTTCTTGTTATACAGTTCTTTTCTCTGATACTATTTTTAGCTCATGCAGAATTATTTTTATTCATATTTTCTTTGAAGGAGTCTCTCTAAGACAGGATTAAATGTGTAAGAGATTTCTTACAGGAAATGCCTGTGAGGGAACTTAGAGAGGTTAGGAGAAGAGATTGGAAGAACTGTCAGACCTCAGTGCATGTCTGACCCTTATAAATGAGAGAGGGAAAGAAGTAAGGTTGGGAAGAAGCATCTTAAATTGTAGCACAGTTTTGGTTTTTTTGGGTTTTTTTTGTTTTGGATCAGAGTCTCCCTCTGTCACCCAGGCTGGAGTGCAGTAGCACGGTCTCGGCTCACTGCAACCTCCACCTCCTGGGTCAAAGCAATTCTCCTGCCTCAGCCTCCCAAGTAGCTTGGACTACAGGTGCCCACGACCATGCCCAGCTAATTTTTGTATTTTTAGTAGAGATGGGGTTTCACCATGTTGGCCAGTCTGGTCTCAAACTTCTGACCTCGGATGATCTGCCCACCTCAGCCTCCCAAAGTGCTGGGATTACATGCGTGAGCCGCCGTGCCCAGCCCATTAAATTGTAGTAGAGTTCTAATTAAGAAAGTTCAGCTAGGTCTGTGGGGAGTCTTTGGGCAAAAGTTACCTGTCAAAGGAGTTCTGCCTGGGAATGGGCCCAGCAGTTATCCCTCCCTCACTCAGTCATTGTCTGGGAGCAGCCCATGAAAAAGCACAGCCCAGTTCATTGAGGTGATGGATTCCAAAGCCTAGCAGTTGGGGCTTGTGGCCAGTTACACTTTCTGCAGACAAAGGGAAATCTGAGAGGCACATTATTGTAGCTATGGCACCTACTTAAAACAAGGAAAAAAAAGATTAAAATGCATATTTATCTTTTGTAAAATAGATACTTAATAGAAGAACCTAGCAGCCTGGTATGTTACTACTCCCTTACTTGCTAAAATTAAATTTTTTTTCTTTTTTTTTGAGAGTCTCGCTCTGCTGCCCAGGCTAGAGTGCAGTGGCACAATCTTGGCTCACTGCAGCCTCTGCCTCCCGGGTTCAAGCCATTCTTCTGCCTAAGCCTACCTAGTAGCTGGAACTACAGGTGCATGCCACCACACCCAGCTAATTTTTTGTATTTTCAGTAGAGACAGGTTTTACCACATTGGCCAGGCTGGTCTCGAACTCCTGACCTTGTGATCTGTCCACCTTGGCCTCCCAAAGTGCTGGGATTACAGGCGTGAATCACTGTGCCCGGCCTAAAATTAATTTTTTAACTAAACATTTTATTATATGCTCCTATTATTACAACTAATTTTTCCACATACTTTATTTTTTTCTCTTCCAAGTAACATCATGATTTTACGATGTTTCACAAACTCAACTTGTATTAAATAAGTATGTAATGTTTAATCCTCAAGTTCTCCTAATTTTGCCAGAGGAAACCTCTTTAAACTTACTATTTTGTCCTTTTATCACTGCCCTCAACATTCTTGGAAGCAGTGCTGCTTTCTGAAAACCATACCATGGCCTGTCAGCGGTGCTCAAAATTTAGCTGCATCAGAATCCCCTGGAGAGCTTATGAAAACACAGGGAGCTGGGTGCCACTTTCAGAATTCCTCGGTTAGTATGTCTGGGCTGGGATCTGAGAACTGACATTTCTCACAAGTTCCTAGATGATGCTGCTGGTTCTGATTTCAAATCTTGAGAACCACTGTTCTTGACCCATTGTAATTTCTTTTCTCAATATATGGAAAGAGGTACACTCCAAGAAGTTCTGCATCCCCTTAGTAGGGAACTGTATAACACTTCAACCTCGTGAATCCTAGAATGCATGTCAGAACTGGTGGTGGGCAAAAGTGTTTACTGCCTGCTTTTGAGCTACTCTTAATAGTGATGGAGCTAGAAAAAATATATCCTTTTTAAAGTTACGAATTCCCAATGATTTTTACCATTTAATATATTATGTTATTGGATGCCACTTTTTTAAAGCATGAGGTTTCACCATCCATTAATATTTTTGTAATTACATTTAGAGGTAAAACTATCTTTAATAGACAAATTAATAAATATCTCATCATAGGTCATCTCATGAATTTTGAGGTTTATCATAACAGAATTGAAGTCTACATTCATTATACTTTTGTATTTTGAGTCTAACTGACCCTAAGATCATCCTATAGCATCTCCAAAATGTCTTTAGCGTTTAGTCTTTGTCCTGAAGCATTAAGTTGTATTTTGTACTTTGGCTTCTAAGTAGATGTTAAAGTTATCCATGGAGTACTTTTTTAAAGGACTGTTTAGAGGTTATGATTGTGAATTGTTTAGTAATTTGTGTCTTAATGTTACAGGGATCAAATGTCTTTCCTTCTTTGGTCAAAAGTTGGAAGTTTCCTGGCTGTTGGAACTGTTAAAGGAAATTTGCTTATTTATAATCGTCAGACATCTCGAAAGATTCCTGTCCTTGGTAGGTGATAGCTGGAAACACTGCTAAATATTTGAGATGCTTTACCTAAATGTAAATTCTGCTGCCTTGGGTTTCCCTGATCTTGCAAGGGAAATTTTGCAGTACGAACCCCCTCCCCATGTCCCCCCAAAGTCTTACATTTAGCTAAACATGAAGAGCCCTCTTCACTGCTTACTGATAACTTCCCAGGGTACATAGAATAGATTGAGTTAAAGTCAGTCTGTGCCTTTGGCATCGGGACATTAATAGCATGGCTTCCATTTGTCCTTTCTCACCCAGACTCTACCTCTGGACAAGGAATAGCTCATATGCATATGAACACATATTGATAATATGTGCTATTTTTGTTAATTTTAGTTAATTTAGTTGCATTATAATATGTGGTAATTTTACTCCACACAGTACGCAGATTAAAATATTTACTGCTTGGGTCTGGGCATGGTGGCTCACGCCTGTAATCCCAGCACTTTGGGAGGCCAAGGTAGGTGGATCACAAGGTCAGGAGTTCAAGACCAGCCTGGCCAAGATGGTGAAACCCCGTCTCTACTAAAAATACAAAAAAATTAGCCCGGCGCGGTGGCAGGCACCTGTAGTCCCAGCTACTTAAGAGGCTGAGGCAGGAGAATCGCTTGAACTCAGAGAGCAGAAGTTGGAGTGAGTCAAGATCACGCCACTGCACTCCAGCCTAGGTGACAGAGTGAGACTTCATCTCAAAAAAAAAAAAAAATTTTACTGCTTGGATAGAATATATCAAGATTTCTAATTCTGACCCCTCACCCTCTCCAAATCCTAGTTAAATCTCGATGTGGACTATGAGTTCCATTTGCCTCAGGATATGCAGCCGGAGGGTGTTTTTATGTGTTCCTTGTTTGACCTTCTTGTTGCAGCTCTTTGATTCCCCCAACCTCTGGCCACTTGGCATCTGCCCTCTGAATACCCAAGAAGAACCATCTATTCTTGTCAATTATTGTAACATCATTGTAATGAATGGTGGAACCTAGTGGGCTTAATTGCATCCAGGTGGCCAGGAAAAGTATAACTTACTGCTAATAAAGGAATTACACTCTGGAGATAGTGGCACCCACAGATACTTCAGAAAGTGCTCTTCCATTCAAGACAATCATTTCAAATTATTTTTACATATATGTATCTCTTTAATGTTAACATTAATTTTTGGTGCTACAGCTAAACATTAATGTCATTGAACTATTTGAAAAGTTAAACTAAAATTTTTTAAGTTACAAATATCAACTTTAAATTAGTTTGTCTATTAACTGTTATTATTGGTGTTAAGACTAACTTGATATCTGAGCACTGAAAGCAAAAGGGCTTTGAGGTATATACGGAGGAGGAGGAAGCAGATATTTTCTTCTCCCTTTCTTGGGTATAGAAAGATATCTTTAGCATCTTCCTACTTGTCTTTGTATAGTCTTTTCCCCTTCCTAATGCCTATTTCTTTGGACACCCAGTTCCTTTATAACACCCAAGTCCCTTAATCTATGATCCGCAAAATCTCTGTAGCCCCAGTCTCTTCTCTGAATATTTCCTTCACTTTTGTGCTCTGGTCTCCTGATATGAAATACCGTCTATATCCTGAAAACTCCCAAATTTATATCTTTTCCACACTGTAGACTCATACCTCCAACTGCTTACTCAACATTTTCAATGAGGTGTCTAAATATACACTTCAAATTTAGTATCTCCAAAACCTTCTTGACTCACAGCTTTTCCTTCCACTATTGTTGACATTTCATTCTTCCAAATCTTTAGGCCAAGGTTTAGGGCCACCCTTGACTCTTTTCTTTCTCGTACTCTCCATATCTAATTTGTCAGAAAATCTTATAGGCTCAACCTCCAAATATCTCCAGAATCCAGCCTGTCTCACCATCTCTACTGCTGCCACCATGGTGTGGTCTCAAACATTTTCTACCTTAATTTCTGCAGTCTCCTCTTTACTGGCCTCTCCACTTCAACTCTTGCCCCACTCTAGAATCTTCTCAACCCAGAGGCCAGAATGAGCCCTGTGCTCAGAACTCTTCAGTGGTTTCTGTCTCACCCAGAATCAAAGCGAAAGGCCTTAAAATGGCCAGAACAAATTTTCCGTAATCTGGCCTTTGCAACCCCTCTGACCTCATCTCATGTGCTTCCCTCCTCATTTGTCTGCTCCAACCACACTGTCCTTCCTGAGCCTCTTAACACACCAGGCAAATTCCTGCCTCAGGGTCTACTCACTTAACCATTCATTTAATACCTGCTTTCTGCATAGGTACTGTATTAGGTTCTATGAGGGTATGAAGAATGAAATGAATGTGGTCTCTGCTTTTAGTAACAGCTAAAATAGCTGACACTTTGATAGAATTTCATTTCATATGTGCCTTGCACTTTGGTCAGTGCTTTAATTCAATTGAATCTCAACCCTATGAGAGGTCATACTATTATTCCCAATTTATGGATGAAGTGAGTAAGGAATAGAAAGGTTGGCTAGGCATGGTGGCTCATCCCTGTAATTCCAGCATTTTGGAAGGCCGAGGCAGGCGGGTCACTTGAGGTCAGGAGTTCGAAACCAGCCTGGCCAACATGGTGAAACCCCGTCTCTACAAAAAATACAAAAAAATTAACCAGGAGTGGTAGTGGGCTCCTGTAATCCCAGCTACTTGGGAGGCTGAGGCAGGAGAATTGCTTGAACCCAGGAGGCAGAAGTTGCAGTGAGCTGAGAAGATTATACCACTGTACTCCAGCCTGGGAAACACAGCAAGACTCCATCTCAAAAAAAAAAAGAGGTTAAGTAACTTACCCAAGGTTTTTTCAGTAGGTAGTGGAGCTAAGACTCAAAGCTAGGCAGTCTGGCTTCAGAATCTATACACTTAACTGTTCTTCTCATTAGTAGAATTACCCTTGGGACTCTTGAGGATTTATCTATCCCAAGACCTTCAGAAATGCCCATAGTGTCAAGTGTGTGATTTCCCCCAAAAAAAAAAAAAAAAAAAATGTAATTTTTGCACTGACTGGAAAGCTCAATGAAAAACTTCCTGATAGTTAGTGGCTATTTGATATTACTCATTAGCTTAGTTACACAGTTCTTAACAGGTACATCAGTGTTATTATATATTATTATATATCTTTTAGTTGTTACTGTTCTTGTTTTTTTGAGAGGTAAGGTCTTGCTGTGTCACCCAGGCCAGAGGGCAGTGGTGGGATTACGGCTCACTGCAGCCTCAGTCTCCTAGGCTCAAGTGATCCTCCCACCTCAGCTTCCTGAGTAGCTGGAACTACAGGCGTGTACCGGCAGTCCTGGCTAATTTTTTTTCTTTAATTTTTGTAGAGATGAAGTCTCACTGTGTTGCCTAGGCTGGTCTTGAACTCCTGGGCTCATACAATCCTCCCACCTCAGCTTCCCAAAGCTCTGGGATTATAGGCATGAGCCACTGTGCCTGGCCTCTTTTAGTTATATATGAACAGTTAAACTGAATGTTAAATCTGCTTACATCAAAGGTATACCACACCATGAAGCTGAGTATGAGTAAAGTTAACTTCACTGCTTTGGAATTTATGTCTCTTAAGACATTAACTTTGGAGCCAGGCATGGTGGCTCGCGCCTGTAATCCCAGCACTCTGGGAGGCCAAGGTGGGTGGATCACTTGAGCTCAGGAGTTGGAGACCAACTTGGGCAACAAAATGAAACCACGTCTCTACAAAAAATACAAAAATGGCCACGTGTGGTGGCTCATGCCTGTAGTCCCAGCACTTTGGGAGGCCAAGGCAGGCAGATCACCTGAGATCAGGAGTTCAAGACCAGCTTGGCCAACATGGTGAAACCGTGTCCCTACTAAAAATATAAAAATTAGTCAGGTTTGGTGGCACACCTGTAGTCCCAGCCTACTTGACAGGCTGAGGCAGAAGAATTGCTTGAACCTGGTAGCCGAAGGTTTCAATGAGCCAAGATCGCACCACTGTACTCCAGCCTGGGCAAGACAGCAAGACTCCGTCTTAAAAAAAAAAAAAAAGAAAAAGAATTAGCTGGGTGTGGTGGCATGTGCCTATAGTCCCAGCTACTTGGGAGTCTGAGTTGGGAGGATGACTTGAGCCTGGGAAGCAGAGGTTGCAGTGAGCTGAGATCACACGGCTGCACTCTAGCCTGGATGACAGAGCCAGAACCTGTCTCAAAAAAGAAAAAAAGACACTATCTTTGCAGGTTTGGTTATATGATAGGCAAAGAAATCTTGTCAAGGAGCAGAATATCTTTTTACATAAGGGCCCGTGTGCTTATATCCAGATAAAAATTTGGAAAACAGTAATGCCTTTATATACCATTATTTTGATTGATACCTTGGTAATAAACTGTTTTAAATAAGTTTGCTTAGACACTAACTGCTTTGATGAAATTCTAAATTCTTGTCTGTTTAATCTCTTGGTATATTCAGATTGGCATCAGAGATTTTTTTCTTTGAGAAATCCACATGTCTGTACAAAAATCATCTCTTTTTCAGGAAAACATACTAAGAGAATCACTTGTGGATGTTGGAATACAGAAAATCTGCTTGCTTTAGGTGGTGAAGATAAAATGATTACAGTTAGTAATCAGGAAGGTGACACGATAAGACAGGTAATACAGTAACATCTCTTTGGTCTGATATATTCAAGCTTTCACCCCAAATAAATAGTTTGTCTATCAAACTAATCTTTACAATTTTTAAAAATCTATATGTGAGGTATATATATGTGTGTGTGTATACACAATAACTTCAAAAACCTTTCTATTTATGTGTCAGAACGCTTTTCTTTGATATGAATATGTTATCCAAATATCCTCCTTTGTATATTTCCCTTTGTTATTAACGTGGATTATCAGCTCTGTGGTTCTAGTCAGTGTATTTGTGAAGTAACTCTTTTTTATATGTGTATATTTATAATACAAATGTTAATAACTGGTAGATCTTGAACTCAGAGTCAAATCTGCCTGATTATAAAGCCCATACCTTTAACTGATAAGTGGCTTCTAAACTAATCCTAATGAAATTTAATTTTAAGATTAAATTTTTCTACTGTTCACATTTCTCAAGATTGATTAGCTCTTTCAGAGGCTCCCTCCTTATGGGAATTTGTATCGCCAGTAGCTACCTAATGTGACCAATGGGAAATTTTCACTCTGGACTACTGCTTATGATTTAGTATTGCTAGAGTAATATTCACTAACATATTCTTTGAATACCTGTTAGGCACATGGTACTGTGCTATATACTATAGAAAGAACATGAAATATGGCTCTGTATTAGCCAATCTATTGCTGCATAACAAATTAACCTCAAAATATAGAAACTTAAAACAACAGTTACTATTTCATGGTTTTGTGGATGAGGAATTTAGATGCAGCTTATCTGGGTGTCTCTGCCTCAAAGTCTCTACAAGGCTGCAATTGTGTTGTCAGACAGGGCTGCAGTTTCATGTGAAGGCTCGATAGGGAGAAAATCTGCCTCCAAGCTCACTCACGTGGGTGTTGACAGGGTTCAGTTCCTTATAGGTTGTTAGACTCAGTTTCTCTCTAGCTATTCACTGGAAGCCTCCCTCACTTCCTTGCCACATGGATCTCTCCATAGAGTGCCTCACAACACAGCAGCTGGCGAGAGAGTGAGAGAAGCCATTCAAGACTGAAGCTGCATCTCTTTATAACCTAATCACAGAATCACTTTTGTTCTTTAGAAGTGAATTACAAGGTATAGCCCACACTCAGTAGGGCAGGGATGGGGATCACACAGGCATAAAACCAGAAAGTGGGGATCACTGTGGGCCACCTTAGAGGTTGCCGATCATAGGCCCCCACTCTTAAGAAGACATTACTAATATTATAAAACACACATGGCCTTGCTGATTAATTGTCACATTTTGTGGTGCAGCTTACCTGTCCTACAACATTTGGGAGATAGAGAAGATCAATGAAAGATTGATTGTGACTCTCTCAAAGATAGAAGGCTATCTGAATCAGTCAGGGTATAGACTAACCTGTTGGGACAGAGAGACCTAAAACTTCAGGGGCTGTAAGAATATGATAGTATGGGTCGGGGCAGGGGGTTTCCTCTCTTTCTCATGTAACAGAGAGACAAGTCACCTACGTACCTCTGCTTCACTAAATTGTACAGAGCCTCAGGTTCCTTCCATCTTATTGCTCTGCCATTTTCTAGAGTATTGTACCCTCATCTGCGTAATTGAAGCTAGTGTACCAGGATCACATCTGCATTTCAGCTCCAGGGAAAGGACAAAGAGAAGAAATAGAATGTAAGAAATTTGTAAAGGACTTGATCTGGAAGATGCATTTATTATTTCCCTTCATATCATATGACTAGAACCTAGTCATGTGGCCAAATCTACCTGCTCCCAGGAAAGCTGCAATTTTAGTCCAGCTAGATGACTATGTATCTTGCTAAAACTTACTTTAGTAGATAGTGCAAAACATTTACTCATTCAGTACAAGCAGAACAGCAAGGAAGAACTTACTACAGCTTGTTCATGTGTTGTTCAAGCCTGGACTAACTGAAGATACAGGTTTTGATTGGGAATTTTTAGAAAATAGGGCTGAAGAAAGTCGATTCTTGTGTCTGTTTTAATCATCCTATTTTCAATGCCCTTTAGAAATAGAATGTTAGGTATAGTACAAATGCTACAACTCCCCTCTCTTGTGTCCGTATCAGACATCACCAATAGATAGTGGATTTTTTTCCCTCCACTGAATCAAAATATGGCCTTAGAATATTTTTTCCATACAGCATTCCAGGAAGTCACTACAATTCAGCTGTTACATATAAGATAACTATTTTTCATTTCTAATCCTTAAGAAGTCTGCTTCCAAACTTAGACATCCTACTTAAGCTGTCCTGTAGTAAGCAAAATATGCATTGTAAGTGTTGCTTTGTTTGGTGTTTTTTCTTAATTGTTTTAACTTTGGTGTTCTGAAGATCACTATAGTGTTACTTGTATGGATTTATTTTTATTTATCCTGCTCAGGATTTGTCTTGCTTCCTGAATCTGAAGATTGCTATCTTTTGTCAATTCAGGAAAATTCATAGTCATTATCTCTTTGAATATTACTTCTTGCCCTTTCCATTCTGTTTTTCGGGAGCATCTGTTAGATAGCTGTTGGACCTTCTTATGTCTCTTAATCTCTCCTTTTCATAGTTTCTGTCTTTTTATCACTCTGCAACCTTTTGGATGATTTCCTCATATTAGTTCACATATTCTTCAAATTTGTCTAATCATCTGTCTATACCATTGAGTTTTTTTATTTTAATGACTCCTCGTTTTTAGAAAGTACTTTGTAGTTCTTTTAAAAATCTGCTTGAAATACATGAATAGACAGTTCACACAAAAATATATAAAAAATGGCTCTCATACATATGAAAAAATTTCAAACTTACTCATAATTAAATAACTACAAATTAAAGCCACACTGAAATACCAGTTTTCACCTATCAGGGTGGCAAAATTATGTAAAATATGACAACATATTCTGTTGGTGAAACTAGATAAAATAAGTATGTCCTGTCTGGAGGAAAATTTGGAAATAGCTAACAAAACTACATCTGTACTTACTTTTTGACCTAACAATACCATTTCTAGGACTCTACCCTTCAGATACACCTCCTATAATACAGAAGTACATATGCACTTAAAAAAAAACTGCCTGAAATTTAAAAATTCTTTTCTGATATTTATGAGTCCTCTTACAGCTTTAGTCATTTTTAAAATATTTATTTTATAATTTATGTCTCCAATAATTCTATTATTTTTATATCTGCTAGCTCCTTCTCTTGATGCATTGTTTCTTTAGGAGTTTTGTAATTTTGAATTATGAGCTCATCTTTAGCAAGGTTTATGTGTGGAAATTTTTTAAAACCTTGATAGAGGTTCTGGGTTAGTTTTTTCCAAAACTGCAGGGGTAATATAAGCCTGGATGCTTCCATATTTTATGTTAATTTCTCATCTTGGGAGCTCCCAAACAACCCAACATATAAATTTGAACCTCAGACTATAGTGAGGATAGGAAGGGAGGAAGGGAGATCTTTAAATCCTTTTTCCTTTTTCTTTTTCTTTTTTTTTTTTTTTTGAGACAGGGTCTTGCTCTGGAGTGCAGTGGCATGCTCATACATAGCTCACTGCAGACTCAAACTCCTGGGCTCAAGCTATCCTCCCACCTCAGCCTCCCAAAGCACTGGGATTACAGATATGAGCCACCGTGCCCATCCTTTAATTAAGTTATTGAAATGAACTTTGTTTTGTCTGACTCAACACTCAGGCCAAGATAATTGGGTTTCGTTATTGTCTCCCGTAACTAGCTGCTCTGGATAGCTGCAGCATCAGTTTCTGCACACACTCTGGTTTTAGTTTGATCTTTGCTGATGATCCCTGTAAATTTCCCTTTTCTTCTTTCAAGCTTATTTATCTATTTAATAAGATATATTTTCTGTTTCATGTAGAATTTCTAGATATTTGTGACAGTAGGATTTTCAGGTTCTTAGTCCAACATTAGTCAGGAATGAAAACAAGTTACCTGTTCTGTTAATATTCAGAATGAATTTAAATATTGGGTTTGTTCATAGTGATGATGTTTTTACTCCTTTAGACACAAGTGAGATCAGAGCCTAGTAACATGCAGTTTTCCTTGATGAAGACAGATGACCGAACCTCTGCTGCTGAAAGCATGGTAAGAATTCTAATCAAATCCATGTGCAAATCATTTGGGTAATTTTGTGGAATATATAATTTCCTTTTCTTGGATGACAAAATAGTGATAAATAAATTATGTCCATTGACTATATTTTAAGCCAAAGTAGACCTAGGTCTTTTAGTCCCTAAAAGTTGTTGTAATTGCTACTGACTACCTGGCATTACAGCAAATGAGGACAGCTTTCTGTTACAATTGGTATTGCTCTTTTCATTCTTGTGGTAGCAAAAACATTAGGGGTACCTTGCAGAACAGAAGTATTAATTTGTATATTATTTTTAAAATTTTTACTCTATGAGATGTGGTTAGCAAAGCTTTTGAAGTTGTAGTTTTGGGGTTTTTTTGTTTTGTTTTTCTAGTTTTTTTTTTTTTGAGACAGAGTTTTACTCTTGTTGTCCAGGCTGGAGTTCAGTGGTGTGATCTTGGCTCACCGCAACCTCCGCCTCCTAGGTTCAAGCGATTCTCCTGCCTCAGCCTCCCAAGTAGCTGGGATTACAAGGATGTGCCACGACACCCAGCTAATTTTGTATTTTTAGTAGAGATGGGGTTTCTCCATGTTGTTCAGACTGGTCTCAAACTCCGAACCTCAGGTGATCTGCCCGCCTCGGCCTCCCAAAGTGCTGGAATTACAGGCATGAGCCACTGCGTCCGGCCAAAGTTGTAGCTTTTGGTTAATACTTAGATGCATTTTCCCTGCCACATCTTAACATTCTGAAATCCAGATGATTTTCACAGTCAATATGAATATATTTAATGAAGTAGTAGTTCTTTATTTCCTAAAACTCTATTATTAAATTGATAGTGACTTACAATTGAGAGCATCTTATAATCAAGGAAATATATCAATAATAAGCCCAAATAAGTAATGTACTATTTTTTCTCCCAACATAATTACATCCTCCACTGGGAATTGCACTGAAGAATTTACTTGCATGAGTAGCAGAGAGACATGAGTTTAGCCAACACTGACCTGCAGGTGATGGAACCAGTGATGATGTAAAAGCCAAGCTGGATTATCCACAGGAGTATGGACCTGTAATCCCAAATGGCTCAAAAACAGAACAGCCTCTTAGAGTGGAAGAGTCTTTATAATCAGAATATGAATTCATTTGCAGTGGAACTGTCAGACTTACAGTTTGTATTGCGCAGTACTCTAATGAAATGTATAGAAAGTTTAAATGGTCACTTCACAAAGGAATTTTAGTATATTTCAAAGGGTATATTGAAGATGTGTAAAACCAAGGACCCTTACCAGACTATATATTAGTAAATGCATTTTTTTAGTCAGTCATATTATTGTGCTAGTTACAGCATGTAGCACATCTATATCGGGTGGCTTATTTTTACAAATTAGGTTCAGCTTTTGGATTTGCTTATTGGTCTTTTCCTGAAGTACTAAATAACTCATTTCACAATCTCCTAATCTTTTCTGGCAGATAAGTGTGGTGCTTGGCAAGAAAGCTTTGTTTCTTTTTAATCTGAATGAACCAGATAACCCAGCTGATCTTGAATTTCAGCAGGACTTTGGCAACATTGTCTGCTATAATTGGTATGTCTGCTATAACTGGTATGTACAAAAAGCTCATTACAGAAGGACATCTATAGGCTTTTCCTTACTAATTGTATTCAATTTTTGTTTGTAACATTCAGTTCTATACATAACATTTTCTGATTCATGGTCTGTGATTTAGTATGCAGAACTATTTAGCATATTATCTGACACAAAGTAGGCCCTTGATAAATTATATTCTATAATTCCTTAATTTTAAGGTACTTGCTAATTTACCGTGTTGCCACTGATAGCTAATCTCCTTGTTTACCATATTGTTGCCTTCGTTGCTATAGGTATGGTGATGGCCGCATCATGATTGGTTTTTCACGTGGACATTTTGTGGTCGTTTCTACTCATACTGGAGAGCTTGGTCAAGAGATATTTCAGGCTCGTAACCATAAAGATAATCTAACTAGCATTGCAGTGTCACAGACTCTTAACAAAGTTGCTACATGTGGAGATAACTGGTAAGTTATTTTCACATATTTTTAGTAAAGTTTATATAGTAAATACTCAAGTGAATCAGCCAAACTTTGGTAGCTAATATGAATCTGGCAATCATGTTTACAATTTAAGACATCTAAGACTACTTTACTCCTGATTTTAATATTCAGGGCAAAAATATAAAACAAAGTATAGTTGAAAATCAGTCTTAAAAATAAAATAGGTAGTTCTGGGTAACATGGAGTAAGCACACTCCACCCCATGTCTCCCACTGAATATAGCTGTAAAACATGAGCAGAATGCATGGAGCAGATATTTAAGGACTCTGAAAAGTAAATAGTAGCAGGCAGATTGGAAAAGAAGATGAAATTTGAAGTGCCAGCTAACCAGCAGTGAGTCTCCCATTTGTCCTCTGCTCTCTCACAGCCAGGACTCAAGGAAGTCTGAAACCTACAACTAGGCACCAGAGCACAGAGAGAGCTTTAAGGAAGCTCTGTGGTTCTGGCTTAAGTTGTGGGAAAGAGAACTTGTAATGCTCAAAGGCAGTTGGGGAAATCCCCTGGTTTTCTTTTTCTTTTTTTGTTCTTTGTTCTCTAATGCTCCAGCCACCAAGCAATCTCCTCATGACAGTGGCAGCAGGAACAATGGCACCAAGGACCCACAGGCACCTAAAACTCTGATGGAGGATGATCTCTCTCCAATTAGAGGCTGTGGTTTCAAGAAGATAGGGCAAACCACTGTTGCCTATTTTTCTCTTTGTCCTCCCTTGGTCACAAGTGCTCATATAGTTGTGGGAATTATGTGGTAGAACAGAGGAACCAGAGATCAAGCATTAATAGAGGACGAAAATTAGGAGCCCTAGGGAACTAGAAAGTACCAGATTGATCACAGAGAGGAAGGAACTCAGGAAAGCAACCCTGTAAACATATTTATGAACTCCTGGGTTCATCCTTAAGCTCATATGTATAGACTTATCCTAAACATATACCAAAGACCCTGTGAACTGAACTAAGACATAGATCATAGCCAAGGTCTTATACTAGCCACTGAGTGGGCCATAGAGGGACATATCTGAATACCACTGCAAAGGCGTTGAAAATAGAACTAACATTGAAACCATAAGCCACAGAAGTCTTCTTGAAACTTGTAACCCGAACCCAGCGAGGTTGATGGCCTACTGAAACAAAAATATTAACCTTCTCCATGGGATTTAGATTAGACACAGTCTCATAATTTCACAATGTCCAGAATATAACCCCCAATTACTTGATATATGAAGAATTAGGAAAATTTTAACTCGCTCAGGAAATAACAATAAAAAAACACCAATGCCAAGAAGATGCAGATAGCAGATATAGAAATGCTCCAAGAGGTAAGGGCTAATACTCTTGAAACAAATGGAAAGCTAGAAAGTCTCAGAAAAGAAATAGAACCAATAAAGAAGAACCAATGGAAATTTTAGAACTATAAAATGCAATAAATGTGGTGGACTTAATAGCAAATGGAGGTAATAAGGAGTCAGTGAACTTGAAGAGAGATCATTAGAAAATATCCAATCTGAACATGGAAGAAAAAAATGAAACAAAATTATTTGTCCCAGAGACCTGTTAGACAATAACAAAAAGTCTAGTATTTGTGTCTTCGGAATCCCAAAAATAATGGCTGGAAACTTACTGCAAAAGACATAAACCTCCATATTATAGAAGCTCAGCAAGTCCCCAAACGGATAAACCAGAAGAAATCTAGAGCTATTCACATCATAATCAAACTGTTGAAAAATAAAGACAAAGAAAAAATCATGAAAGCAGCCAGAGAGCAACATTTTGAATGACAGTGGATTTTCCACCATAAAGCATTGAGGCTAGAAGGAAATGCCACAATATTCTTAAAGTGCTAAAATAAAAGCGTTGTCAACTGAAATTCTTTATCCAGTGAACATGTATATCAGTAAATGAAAATGAAATAAAAGCATTTTTAGATGAAGGAAAATGAAGAGACCATCTTGCTCTCTGAAAGAATTGCTGAAGGAAGTTCTTCAGATGGAAGAGAACTGAGAACAGAAGGAAATGTGGGACATTAAGAATGAAGGAAGAGCAATAGAAATGGTAAATATCCGGGTAAATATAATGGACTTTTTTTTCTTTTGAGATTTTTAATGTATATGTGATGGTTTAAAACAAAAATTATAATATTGCTCAGTAGGGGGTTTAATGCATGAAAATGCAATATATCAGACAACTATACCATAAAGGGGAGAGAGGGTAAAAGGTTTTGTATGTGATAAGACTTCTACATTCCACTTGAAATGGTAAAATATTGATTCTAAGTAGACTATGAAAACTTAAATATGTATATTATAATCTAGAGCAACCTCTGAGAAAACTATTCAAAGAAATATACAAAAGCAAAATAGAGAAATTAAAATGGGGTGCTAAAAAATGTTCAAATGGAAAATGAGAAAATTTAAAAAATCAGCCTGACCAACATGGAGCAACCCTGTCTCTACTAAAAATACAAAACTAGCCAGGTATGGTGGTGCATGCCTGTAATCCCAGCTACTCGGGAGGCTAAGGCAGGAGAATCACTTGAACCCAGGAGAAAGAGGTTGCGGTGAGCTGAGTTTGCACCATTGCACTCCAGCCTGGGTGACAGAGTGAGACTCCATCTCAAAAAAAAAAAAAAAAATCAATTAAACAAGAAGATGGTTATTTGAAGAAAATAAAATTGATAAGCCTTTAACAAGCCTGACAAAAATAAAAAGAGAATAGACACAACAAATCACCAATATCAAGGATTAAACAGGAGTATCCCTACAGATCTGAAAGCCATTATGAGAATAATAAAGGAATACTACAAGCAATTTTACACTCAAAATCTGACAACCTAGAAGAAATGGGACAATTCTTTGAAAACCATAAACTACCAAAACTCAACCCAAATGAAACAGATCATCTGGATTAGCCCTATAACTACAATAAAATGGAATTAGTGATTTAAATGCTCCCAAAAAATAAATCTCCAGGCCTGTATGGTTTCATTGAAGAATTCTGCCAAACACTTGATAAAGGATTAATACCAATTTTTAAAAAATCTCTTCCAGAAAATAAAAGAATAGAGAACTCTTCAACTTGTTTTATAAGGCTAGTATTATCTTTATACCAAGACCAAACAAAGACAGTGTATTAAAAAAGAAAAATACGGGTCAGTATCTCTCATAAACTTGAGCATGAAAATTCTCAAGAAAATTTAGCAAACAATGTAACAGTGTATAAAAGGAATTATACTTCATGACCAAGTGTGATTTATTTCAGATACTGAAAATATCAAATGGTTCAATATTTAAAAATCAGTGTAATCTAGGTTAGGTGCAGTGGTACATGGCTGTAATCCCAGCGCTTTGGGAGGCTGAGCCAGGAGGATCACCTGAGGCTGGGGTTGGAGACCAGCCTGGGCAATATAGCAAGACCCCATCTCTAAAACAAAATAGCAAGGCATGGTGGCATGTGCCTGTGTTCCTAGCTACTCAGGAAGCTGAGGTGGGAGGATTGCTGAGCCCAGGAGTTTGAGGTTGCAGTGAGCTGTAGTTGCATCACTGCACTCTAGCCTGAGCAACAGAGCAAGACCCTGTCTCAAAAAGAAAAAAAAAAAAACTGTAATCACTATATCAGAAGCTAAAAAAGACAAGCCATATAATCACATCAATTGACACAGAAAAAGCATTGCACAAAGTCCAGCAAACCTTCATGATAAAAACTCTCAGCAAGTTAGGAATAGCAGGTAATTACCTCAGTTTGACAAAGAACAATATAGGGCAGGCACAGTGGCTCACTCCTGTAATCCCAGAACCTTGGGAGGCCAAGACAGGAGAGTCACTTGAGCCCAAGAGTTCAAGACCAGACTGGGCGATATGGCGAGACCCCATCTCTACAAGTTGCCTGTAGTCCCAGCAACTTGGGAGGTTGAGGTGGGAGGATCACTTGAGCCTGGGAGGTTGAGGCTGCAGTGAGCTGTGATCATGCCGCTATACTCCAGCCTGGGCAAAAGAGTGAAACCCTGTCTCAAAAAAAAAAGAACTACAAAAAGCCTACACAATATCATGCTTAATGGTGAAAGACGGAATGCTTGTCCCTTAAGATTAGGAACAAGACAAGAATATCTGCTCTCATTACTCTTATTCAACCTAGCATTAGAAGTTCTGGCCACTGCAATAGGCAAGAAAAAGAAATACACAGCACTCAGATTAGAAAGGAAGAAGGAAAACTATCTCTATTTGCAGATGTCATGATCATCTTGGGATTTTCTACATAAAAAATCTTGGAATTTTCTACATAAAAGCAACTCCTAGAACTAAAACTAATAAATGAGTTGAGCAAGATTGTAGGATATAAGATCAACACACAAAAATTAATCACATTTCAATATACTAACAATGAACATTAACAATGAAAACAAAAATGAAAACCAATACCATTTTCAGTCACTTCAAAGAAATTGAACTGCTTAAGTATACCTCTAACAAAACCTGTACAGTGTCTGTGCTGAAAATTATAAAATGCTGACAAAAGAGATCAAATTAGACCCAAATAAATGGAGAGTTATACTGTGTTCATAGATTGAAAAGCTCAACAAAGTGAAGATATCGGTTCCCCCAAGTTGATCTATTGTTTAATGAAATTTATATCAAAATCCCAGCATGCTTCTTTGTAGGCATAGACATGCTTATTCTAATATAGATAGATAGAGACAGAGAGATAGACACGGATCCTAAAATAAACAACAGCAATCTTAAAAGAGAACAATAAAATGGGAGAAATCATTATTCCCAATATAAAAACTTGTGTAGCTACAATCATCAAGACTATGTATCATTGGCAGAGGAAAAGATATATCAATCAATGGAATAGAATAGAGAAGACAGAAATAAACCCACACAAATATGCACAGTTGGTTTTTGACAAAGGTGAAAAATAATTCAATAAAAGCAAGATGCCCTTTTCAACAAATGGTACTGGAGCAATTAGACATCCACAAGTGAAAAAAAAAAAAAAAGCTTCAACACAAACCTTACACCTTAATAAAAAAATTCACTCATAGACTTAAATATAAAATGTAAAATATAGGAGGATATCTTTTGGATCTAGGGTTAGGCAAAGAGTTCTTAGACTTGAAACCAAAACTATGATCTATAAAAGGAAAAATTGATAAAGTAGATTTCATCAAAATTTTAAACTTTTGCTTTGTGAAATACTCTGTTAAAGATGAAAAGATGGCCGGATGCGGTGCCTCATATCTGTAATTCCAGCACTTTGGGAGGCCAAGGCAGGCACATCACCTGAGGTCAGGAGTTTGAGACCAGCCTGGCCAACGTGGTGAAACCTTGACTCTGAAAATAAATAAACAAATAAGATGAAAAGATAAGCTACAAAATGAGAAAATATTTGTAAACCACATATCCAACAAAGGACTAGTATCTAGTATCTAGAATATGTAAAGGACTCTCAAGACCCAACAGTATGTCATATGTTTAATATCTGTATATGTTATCAACCCAACACTATGTTGATACTATTTTTGTTTAAATGTCAATTATCTATTTACATATCAATTTATCTATGCAACACAAAAATAATAAACTTACTTATATAGTTACCATTCAACAAAAACCCAACAGTAAAAAAAAGCAAACAACCCTGTTAGAAAATAGGCAAAAGACATAGATTTCACCAAATAATAACAAATACATGAAAATTAGCCATTA
This sequence comes from Theropithecus gelada, assembly GCF_003255815.1. Lineage (NCBI taxonomy): Eukaryota > Metazoa > Chordata > Mammalia > Primates > Cercopithecidae > Theropithecus > Theropithecus gelada. The sequence goes on from NC_037672.1 coordinate 38,146,861, forward strand.
GGGAAATGCAAATTAAAACCATAATTAACTCTTGCTACCCATCTATTAGAATGGCTAAAATGAAAAATAGTGATAACACCAAATGTGGGTAAGTATGAGGAGAAACTGGATTACTCATACATTGCTGGTGGGAATGCATCATAGTACAGCTACTCTGGGAAGCAGTTTAGCAGTTTCTTAAAAAACTAAACATGCAATTACCGTATGATCTAGCAGTTTCACATCTGGCCATTTATTCTAGAGAAATGAACACCTACATTCAGATAAAAACCTGTATATGCAGCAACAGACACGTGAAAAAATGCTCATCATCACTCGCCATCAGAGAAATGCAAATCAAAACCACAATGAGATACTATCTCACCCCAGTTAGAATGGCAATCATTAAAAAATCAGGAAACAACAGGTGCTGGAGAGGATGTGGAGAAATAGGAACACTTTTACACCGTTGGTGGGACTATAAACTAGTTCATCCATTGTGGAAAACAGTGGGGCGATTCCTCAAGGATCTAGAACTAGAAATACCATTTGACCCAGCCATCCCATTACTGGGGATATACCCAAAGGATTATAAGTCATGCTGCTATAAAGACACATGCACACGTGTGTTTATTGCGGCACTATTCACAATAGCAAAGACTTGGAATCAACCCAAATGTCCATCAGTGACAGACTGGATTAAGAAAATGTGACACATATACACCATGGAATACTATGCAGCTATAAAAAAGGATGAGTTCATGTCCTTTGTAAGAGACATGGATGCAGCTGGAAACCATCATTCTCAGCAAACTATTGCAAGAACAGAAAACCAAATACCACATGTTCTCACTTATAGGTGGAAATTGAACAGTGAGATCACTTGGACACAGGAAGGGGAACATCACACACCGGGTCCTATTGTGGGGAGGGGGTAGGGGGGAGGGATAGCATTAGGAGATGTACCTAATGTAAATGACGAGTTAATGGGTACAGCACACCAACATGGCACATGTATACATACGTAACAAACCTGCACATTGTGCACATGTACCCTAGAACTTAAAGTATAATAAAAAAAAATATAAATAAATAAATAAAAAATCTGTATATGAATGTTTATAGCAACTTTATTTGTAATAACCAAAAGCTGGAAACAATCCAGATATCCTTCAGTGGGTGAATGGTTCATCTATATCATAGAACACTACTCAACAATAAAAAGGAACAACCTATTGATACACCCAGCAACTTTAATGAATTTCCAAAGGATTGCGCTGAATGGAAAAAAGCCAGTCTCAACAGGTTGCATACTGTATGATTTCATTTATATAATGTTCTTGAAAAGATAGAATTATAAAAACAAAGAACAGATTAGTGATTGCCAGAGGTTAGGATGGGGCTGGGGTTAGAAGGAAAGAGGTGAGTGTTTATGAAAAGGCAACATGAGAGATCCTCGTGGTCATGGAACTATCTGTATCCTGACTGTGGTTGTAGATCTCATGAATCTCTTGTGTGAGAAAGTTACTAAACACACACATTGAGTACAAGTAAACACACACACCAAGTACAAGTAAACACACACACTGAGTACAAGTAAAACTAGGGGCATCGGAATAAGATTTGTGGTTTCTATCAATGTCAGTATCCGGATTGTGATATTATACTATAGTGTTTCAAGATGTTATTGGGAGAAAAGGGGACATGGAATCTATCTCTCTATGTTGCCTCTTACAACTACTTGTGAATCTAAAATTATCTTAAAAGTTCAATTAAATGAAAATAATGAGGGAAACAATGTAAGAGGAAAATACTGGAAGGGAAGAGAAAGGAGAAAAGGAGATTAGGAGGAAAGAAATGTTACAACTATTGGGTCTCAACGTTGTACTACACAACTTTCATTTACATCAACTTACTTATTCTTATTACAACACTATGAAATAATATTATGCCCGCATTTTTCAGAGCTTTCAACCTGATCCTTCTGATCCAAATTTAATATTATTTCTGTACTATAATTCACTTCGTTTTGTATGAAAGAACTCTGGGCACAGGAGAAAGGGAACACATTGTAAAGAGAAACCTGTATCATCTTACAATAACTAATACTACTCAGGAGAATATTTTCATACTCAAATTTCTTCAGGACCATTTTAACCTCCTCATTCCTGAAGCCATAGATCAGAAACTAAGCCAGGTACAACCCACCCCCCCATCTCTTCACACAGTAAATGAACAAACAACAACAAACCCCAAAATTTAAAGATGTAATGAAGTACAGAAATTCTAATATTTTCTTACTTTAACCGGGTAGATCGTTCTGTACATCACATTTTGGAGACCAGTAACCTATTCCATGGTTTATAATTTTTGGTGAACTAAAACAGTTTTATGTAAAGATCATATATATATTTTTTAAATACATTTTTGTTTTTCAGCATTAAAATCCAAGACTTGGTTGACTTAAAAGACATGTATGCTATACTCAGCCTGGATGAGGAAAATAAAGGTATTGATTTTTCTGAAGCAGATCGACATTTTATCATTCCAATTACAGAGAATAAGGTTGTGGTCATTATTGTGTGATTTGCATTCAGTGTAGGAGGATTTTTTTTTTTTTTTTTTTTTTTTTGAGATGGAGTCTCATTTTGTAGCCCAGGATGGAATGCAATGGCATGATCTCTGCTCACTGCAACCTCTACCTCCAAGGTTCAAGCTATTCTCCTGCCTCAGCCTCCCAAGTAGCTGGTATTACAGGCACGCGCCACCACGCCCAGCTAATTTTTGTATTTTTAGTAGAGACAGGGTTTCACCATGTTGGCCAGGCTAGTCTTGAACTCCTGACCTCGGGTGATCCGCCCACCTTGGCCTCCCAAAGTGCTGGGATTACAGGCGTGAGCCACTGTGCTTGGCCAGAAATAAATTTTAATATTCTTCACTAGAGTTCCCTAAAATAGTCTCCTTATTTTAGTAATTATGTTGTCATACTGCTTGACTAGAAAGATATGTCTACTTTGATCCAGAGATTTATAGTGAATTTTATCCTAATTCTAATGTAAAGTATAAATTCTTATAGACAGTCATGACCCACATAATGACATTTCAGTCAACAGTGGTCCACATACATGGTCCATATTTACTACTTTTTCTTTTTCTTTTTTTTTTTTTTTTTTTTTTGAGACAGGGTCTTGTTTTGTTGCTCAGGCTTACTGTACATTTTCTGTTTAGATATGTTTCAGTGTGCAAATACTGCTGTGTTACAGTTGCACAGTGTTCAGTACAGTAGCATGCCATACAGGCTTATAGCCTAGGAGCAATAGGCTCTACAATATAGCCTAGGTATGTAGTAGGCTGTTTCATCTAGGTTTGTGTAAGTACACTCTATGATGTTCACACCACAACAAAGTCACCTAATGACAGATTTCTCAGAACATAGTCCTGTTGTTAAGTGACACATAACTGTACTTTCCCTTTGAGCCACAGGGAATGAGCCAATACTCATATTCTTATGCCAATCCATGGCACATTTCCTACTCTAAATAAAAACTACTTAAACTGGTAAGGAAGATATTTGGAAATTGTTATGTCTCTGGTAGCTCAAATGAAAATATTTGTTTGCTGCCTGCAACTATATATTGTTTTTGAATGATCATTTATTTTGTCGATTATTTCAGGATTGGGTACCTTGTCCTGGACTGATGATGGCCAGTTGCTAGCACTCTCTACCCAAAGGGGCTCACTTCATGTTTTCCTGACCAAGCTTCCTATACTTGGGGATGCCTGCAGCACAAGGATTGCCTATCTCACCTCCCTCCTTGAAGTCACCGTAGCCAACCCTATTGAAGGAGTATGAAAATGGTGTTATTTTTCTCTTATTTATTAATAAAATAAGTTTAGCAGTTGATTTATTACTATTTTTCTCTATATAGGAGCTACCAATCACAGTTTCTGTTGATGTGGAACCCAACTTTGTGGCAGTAGGTCTTTATCATCTGGCTGTAGGAATGAATAATCGAGCTTGGTTTTATGTCCTTGGAGAGAATGGCAAGTCTAAATCTAGTTGTTTATTCTTATCTAGCATATAATTTCTGTTCTTATTTGGTAAGCACTGGAAGTTTCTTTTAGGACCAACTCTTTCACTCTTTTGTTCATATATATCATTCTTAGCTTAAATGGTTTTGTAAGTCTTCTAAAAATTCACATAATTTTTAGAAAGCTTTTATTCTTTACCTGTGTAGTGAAGGCAGCATAGCATAGTGGGTAGAGTATGAGCTTCAGAATTAGAGAGGCCCTGGATTTAATTTCCCTTTCTGCCTTGGTTAGTTAAGTGACTATAGACAAATCACTTTGCGTTTGTGAGCCTTACTCATCTAGAAAATGAGGTACTTCTACTTTAATGGATCATGAGGAAGATTAAATAAAATAAAATGCGTGATCTCACTTGGCACAGTGACTGTTTTAAGCACTCCTAAACCTAGTGGGCACTTAATAAATGTTAGTTCTGTCTCCCCTTTTATGCTTTAAATAATAGCTACTAGCATGGGAGGAAAACCTTGTTTTGTTTTTTCTTCCCCTTCTTCCTCCCCATCACCTTTCCCCAATTCTAGGTCAGGTAACCCTCAGGAATAGAACAAACCTGAAAATTAACTGGCTAAACAGGAAACACCATTAAGTTTATTGCCACTTAAGGTTTAATTCTTAATTGTTTTGCATGTGATTTTATTTTCTATTACTTTGTTTCATGTAAACCATAATGGAATGCCTGAAGGCAAATTTATATGGCAACTAAGATTAAAATGAAATTTAATCTTTAAGAGTCAATTTAATCATTTAGTCATTTAAGATTAAAATGAAATTTTAAGTTCAGAATATTTTTGCAAAAGCACACCTTTTAAAATTATTTGCAAGTATTTATGAGATAGTTTTACCAATATTTTAATGTGTTGGTTTTTAAAAATTGCTACAGCTGTGAAAAAATTGAAAGATATGGAGTATCTGGGAACAGTAGCCAGTATTTGCCTTCATTCTGACTATGCTGCTGCACTTTTTGAAGGCAAAGTCCAGTTACATTTGGTAAGTATAATTTTGATGTCCTGGAGACATGCTAAGTTAAGTTATGATGAACAGCCTAATGTCTGATTATCAAGAATATTGGTCAGGAAGCAAGGATGTACAGACTAACTAGAAAGCCAGGTGTGAGTAAAGGAATAACAAAACCCTTCCCCTTCTATATGAGAAGTTCTATTGACTTTCTAACCCTGTTCCCCAGAAACCTGATAAATATCAACAGTGCTACTCACAACATAGCCTTTAGCAAAAATAATAGTAATAATAATTACCCTGTTGGTAAATTGCAACTAGAAGGAACTATACACGAAACCATAAAAACCTGATGGGAATGCCATACCTTCGGGCTTCCTGGAAGGTGCTGACTCATATTTGGGCATTATGTGTGTGGGGGTCTTTGAAACCATGCCTGCTGAGTTGTTCAAGAGATGTTGGCACCTGTGAAGAGGGGGCTTCTAAGTCAGGGTATTTCTCACATCTGTTTCATGGCTCTTCATGGAAGACAAAGAGATTAGCAATTAGATAGCTACAAAGCCTGCAGTAAAGACTGTTCACACTAAGAGGGACGTCTGTGCTACCCTGCTGGCAAGCTGTGGTTCCTGTCTGATAGCTTTCTGACTAAACTGACCTCTGGTAGTCTTGGGAGTCTGAATGTTTAGTTGAACTTGAGAAAAAGACACCCCTGGATATTGTATAGCAGGTTTACTCAAATGAATCTGTGAGCCATTATTATTCTTTACATTTTAGATAGAAAGTGAAATATTGGATGCTCAAGAAGAACGTGAGACTCGGCTTTTCCCAGCAGTGGATGATAAGTGCCGTATCTTATGCCATGCCTTAACTAGTGATTTCCTCATCTATGGTACAGATGTATGTGTCACCTTCTTTATTAGAGAACATTGGGAATTTCTAATTTTTACTTTGTGATCTTGGTCATTTCCTTCTCCTACCAGCCTTTTTTCTATATTGAATCCAATACAATTACTGAAGTTATCTGTGATTAATTATATACATTCATGTGTCTCTTAGCAATGGAGATACATTCTGAGAAACATGTCGTTGGGCAAGTTCGTCATTGTGTGGATGTCATGGAGTGTGCTTACAGGAACCTAGATGGTACAGCCCACTACACACCTAGCCTGTGTGGTAGAGCCTATTGCTTCTAGGCTACAAACCAGTACAGCATGTGACTATACTGAACGCTATAGGCAATTGTAACACAATTGTATCTAAACATAGAAAAGGTACCATAAACATGTGATATAAAGTATTTAAAACAGCATGCCTGTATAGGGCACTTACCATGACAGGAGCTTGCAGGACTGGAAATGGCTCTGGGTGAGTGAGTGAGTGAGTGAGTGGTGAGTGACTATGAAGGCCTGCGGCATTACTGTACACTACCATGGATTTTATCAACGCTGTGTACTTAGGGACACTAAATTTATTTAAAATTTTTTTCTTCAATAATAAATTAACCTTATCTCACTATAACTTTTTTACTTTATAAGCTTTTAAATTTTTAAAAACTTTTTGACTCTTTTGTAGTAACACTTAGCTTAAAAAAAGTGAAAAATAGTGAAAGGCTTATAGAATAGGATATATTGTGTTATATATACTAGCTTAGTAACACTTAAACACTTGACTCTTTTGTAGTAACACTTAGTTTGTTAACAAACACATTGTATAGTTACACAAAATATTTTCTTAAAAAATATTATATCCTATTCTATAAGCCTTTCACTATTTTTCACTCTTTTTAACTTTTAAAACTTTTTATAAAAACTAAGACACAAACACACACATTAGTGCAGGCCAGCATAGCATCAAGATCATCAGTATCACTGTCTCCCACCTCCGCATCTTGTCCCACTGGAAGGTCTTCAGCGGGAATAACACGCATGGAACTCTCATCTCCTATGATAACAATGCCTTCAGGATACCTCCTGAAGGACCTGGTTGAGCCTGTTTTACAGTTAACTTTTTTTAAATAAATAGGAGTACACTCTAAAATAACAATAAAAAGTATAGTATAATAAATATATAAACCAGTAACAGTCATTTATTATCATCATCAAGTATTATGTGCTACACATAATTATATGCACTATATTTTTATATAACTAGCAGCACACGAGGTTTGTTTACAGCAGCATCACCACAAACTTATGAGTAATGACTTATGCTTTGACATTATGACATTCACAATGTCACTAGGCAATAAGAATTTTTCACCTCCATCCTGATCTTATGGGACTATCATCATATACACAGTCCATCGCTGACCGAAACCTTATGTGGTGAATGACTGTACATGTATAGAACACGTAGGTGGCATGATTTGTTAATGTCAGTGCTTTTGTGATTTTAAGCAATTTTGATGGCCTAGTGGAAAGCTCAGACTTTGGAGCCTAGCAAATCTGGGCTCAAACACCAGTTCTATTACTTGCTAGCTGGTGCTTAACCCCTCCAAGCATCATTTTCCCTATCTGGGTACCTTAAGGATTTAATTTGGTGATGAACGTAGACAATTCAACTTCAAATCTCTAATGCCTGCATTTAGTAGGCATTCAGCAAATATTAAGATTAATTGAATATTGAGAATCTGACTTCAATTTATTCATCCTTTGAACCATAGGTACTCTATATCTCCAAATATTACATTAGCCACATGCACATAAAACAGTTATAGCATCTTATATTTGTAAAACAGTTTTCACAGATTTTTCAAAGTATGCCATACCTGTTACTTTGATCAGTCTGTAAAAGAATTAAGTAAGGTTGGTAGAAAATGCATTATTTTCCACTTTAGCAAAATATTGGCCGGGTGCAGTGGCTCCCACCTAAAATCCCAGCATTTTGGGAGGCCGAGGCGGGTGGATCGCTTGAGCTCAGGAGTTCGAGACCAACCTGAGCAACATGGCGAGACGCCCATCTCTAATAAAAATACAAAAAAACAGCCAGACGTGGTGGTGTGTGCCTGTGCTCCCAGCTACTGGCTGAGATGGGAAGATCACTTGAGCGCCGGGGGTGGAGGTTGCCAGTGAGCTGAGATCATGCCACTACACTCCAGCCTGGGTAACAGAGCAAGACCCCGTCTGAAAAACAAAAAACAACAACAGCAAAGAAAAAGTTATTTACTATTTTAAAAGTTTCCACTTTTTCACATGAAATAATCATTACCATTATTATTTTTTAGAGACAGGGTCTCACTTTGTCACCCAGGCTGGAGTGCAGCAGCACGATCATAGCTTACTACAATCTTGACCTCCTGGGCTCAAGCAATCCTCCTGCCTCATCCTTCTGAGTAGCTGGGACTACAGGGCATGCCACCATGCCCTGCTAATTTTTAGTTTTTAATTTTTTTCTTTTTTCTTTTATTTTTTTTTTAAGAAATGGACCTCCTTGAAAATTTTTTGTTTGTTTGTTTTGAGACGGAGTCTCACTCTGTCACCCAGGCTGGAGTGCAGTGGTGTGATCTTGGCTCACTCCAACCAACCTCCACCTCCTGGGTTCAAGGAGTACTCTGCCTCAGCCTCTCTAGTAGCTGGGATTACGGGCACCCACCACCACACTCAGCTAATTTTTGTATTTTTAGTAGATATGGGGTTTTACCATCTTGGCCAGGCTGGTCTTGAACTCCTGACCTCATGATCCACCTGCCTCAGCCTCCCAAAATGCTGGGATTACAGGTGTGAGCCACTGTGCCCAGCCGAAATATTTTTTTATATTTTCTTTTTGTTTATTTATTTATTTATTTTAGAAACCTGTTAATTAATGTTTTTTTGTTTGTTTGTTTGTTTTTGGTAGAGACTGGATCTCACTGTGTTGCTCAGGCTGGTCTTGAACTCCTAACCTCAAATGATCCTCCTATCTTGGCCTCCCAAAATGCGGGAATTACAGGCATGGGCCACAGGTGCCTGATCCAAATTATTTTTTTGAAAGAACATGTTTTAAACCATGCTTGTTGCCATATGAGAGACTTTTTAAAATTTAAGTTTGACCGAAACTAGTAAGTCTTTGAGATAATATACATCAGTAAGGTAGGTCTCATATATCAGGTAATTTGGAGATATGGAAAAATAAAGAACAGGAAATTTGTATGACGCTAATAGTTTATAGAGCCTTGATCTCACTTATTTTATCTCATCTATAAAATACACAGGGAAATTTTCAGGAGGAAGATACTGAAGATTGAGAGGCTAGCACGTGTGTAGCAAACTGGAACTTAAACTAAGATTTCCTGATGGAAAATCTACTCTTTCCACTATGCCACAGTACTTTTGGAATAAGTGTAGTAGTCTGTTCATTAAGCAGCAACTATTCCAGTTTCATTCTTGAGTAATTCAGAAAATATCATGGTTTTTGGCAGCTTTATTGAAGTTTCATTGATATGCAAGAAAAATGCACTATTAAAGTGTACAATTTGGACGGGCACGGTGGCTCATGCCTGTAATCCCAGCACTTTGGGAGGCCAAGACAGGCTGATTGCCTGAGCTCAGGAGTTTGAGGCCAGCTTGGACGACGTGGTAAAATCCCGTTTGTACTAAAAATACAAAAATTAGCTGGGCTTAATGGCGCACGCCTGTAGTCCCAGCTACTCGGGAGGCTGAGGCAGGAGAATCACTTGAGCCTGGGAGGTGGAGGTTGCAGTGAGCTGAGATCACACCACTGCACACAGCCTAGGTGACAGAGCAAGACTCTGTCTCCAAAAAAACAAATAAATTAAAATTAAAAAGTGTACAATTTGATAGGTTTTGACATATGTATACACCCATGAAACACCATCACTTCAGTGACAATAGTGAACATGGCCAGGTGCTGTGGCTCATGGCTGTAATCCCAACACTTTGGGAGGCCGAGGTGGGCAGATCACTTGAGGTCAGGAGTTCGAGGCCAGCCTGACCAACATGGTGAAACCCCGTCTCTATTAAAAATACAAAAATTAACTGGGCATGGTGGCGCATGCCTGTAATCCCAGCTACTCGGGAGGCTGAGGCAGGAGAATCGCTTGACCCCGGGAGGCAGATCCGCCCACCCATTAAAGAGTGGGCTGGGCCGGGTGCGGTGGCTCGCACCTGTAATCCCAGCACTTTGGGAGGCTGAGGCAGGCAGATCACGAAGTCAGCAGATTGAGACCATCCTGGCTAACATGGTGAAACCCCTCTCAAAGTGCTGGGCTTACAGGCGAGAGCCACTGCACCCCGCTTTTCCCATTGTATTTATTTTCTTGAGTCTGTACCTTTCACATATACTAAATATTATTCTTAGTCGCTTCATCAAAAACATGACATTTTTTCTCTTAAAATTAGGATGTATGTTTAATTTAAATGTTGATAGTTAGTATTTCCTTGACTACCTTTTATATTTTCATGACTGAATTTTTTTTTTTTAGACTGGTGTCGTTCAGTATTTCTACATTGAAGACTGGCAATTCGTTAATGATTATCGACATCCTGTCAGTGTGAAAAAGATTTTTCCCGACCCAAATGGGACCAGATTAGTTTTCATTGATGAAAAAAGTGATGGATTTGTTTACTGTCCAGTAAGTCTAGAACATTTTTAAATGTTTATTTTTTGAAATGCAATATAGGGGGGGAAAAGTGTGTTTAAAGCGTATCCCATGTAAAATTTTCTATTAATTAGTGCCAAGGATTGTAGTTCTTCGCTATCATCTTCATATCATGTTTATGATAGATTTCTTATGACTATATCAAGACAACTTTTTCCATTATTCTATAATTTTTCATAGTGGCCATCCCAGAAAGATTTTTAATGGGAAAAAATAGTTACTATATCCTATACCACTTTCAACCTTATCGTATACTTACTGCACAATACAATAATTATAGTGTATCTTCCTGTATGTGACTTTTCTCTCCCGATAGGCAGTGAGCTTATCTGTCCTTTCTGCACACCTCAGTTGATTTTCCTCTTTCCTTAAAGATCCTGAGCACAAGGAACAGGTATTTCTGTATTAGATGAATAAAAATGGATGAGCCCATTTTAAAAATCAGCCACTCATATTTTTAAACATCCTTAACTTTTTTGAAAATAGATTTAGAAAAAAAGGAGATGTGCCTTTACATTAGTTACTATAATTGGATTTTTCATTTACTTTTTATATCCTGTTAATAGTTTACTATGTTCTTGGTCAAATTCACATAAACTACAGCTGCTTGTGGACCCATCCTTAATACTGTTTCCAGGTCCCTAGGTCTCACTGTGGTGTCCCCTCAATGTAAACAGCCTGCTCCTCACTGCTACACTTCGCTTGATACAAAGACTTACTTCCTCCCCATGCTCACCCCTTCTTCCTTTCCTCTCCCTTCCCTTCTCTTCCCTTTCCCTTCCCTTCCTTTCCTTCTCTTCTCTTTTTCTTTTCTTTTCTTTTCTTTCTTTATTTGACAAATATAATGAATTTCCACGAATGTACCTGGATTATCTATGCCAAATTCCTAATTTGCTAGTTCTTACTCAATGCACTCCTCCCCCAATTGCAAAGCAAATAAGGAAGGATGAATGACATAAATGAAGATAAAGCTCGAGTTCCCTCTACTTAATGTGGAAATTCCACCTTGTATAGGTTTCCTTTCTATAACAGGGAACTAATTAGAGCTGCCTTGAATTTCCCCCGTGTGGGTTCACCACAGTTAGAAACTGTGGCTTAGACAGAATAGACAAGAGAGTAGGAGGGTAAATCAGGTGTCTGTCAGGAGTTAAAGTCAAAAATAGGGTGTGGCTGCTAGGAAAGGGTAAGGAGTAAGGTCAGCCTTAAACAAGGTGATTTCATTCATTTTTACTTTCTCCATTTACAGTTCTCTTTTTCTTGATAATTTCTGTCAAGGAGCTCTCACTTTGATTGGATTTCCAGTTTTCCTGTCTGTCTAAGATGGAGACAGTTCTAGTACCTACTTTGTAGGGTTGTTAAATGAAAAGTTAATAGGATGATGCATGTAAGCTTTTAGTACAGTGTTAGCCACATAATAAGCACTCAACAAATGGTTACCTTTTTTAAAAAAAAGTTCAACCACTAGTCCAGTGGCACTGACGTGCTCATCTATACAAAGTGAGCATCAGTATAACATAGACTAACATGGATTAGAAGCAGAGACTCAGGAGCCAGACTGCCTGGGTTCAAATACTGGCCGTCAGCCTACTAGCTGTGTAACTTTGGGCAGATTTCCCTGTACTTCAGTTTCTTCATCTGTAAAATGGGAATAATAATAGTACCTGTCTTTTAGAGTATAAGGTTAGCATGAAATGAAGTAATTAGTACAATATCTTGTAAGTAGCACTGTCCAATGGAAATATAATGTGAACCACATATATAATTTAAAATTTTATATTAGCTACATTTTTTAAAAGATAAAAAACAAACAGGTGAAATTAATTTTAATATATTTAATTAAACCCTTGAGGAATCGCCATACTGTCTTCCACAATGGTTGAACGAATTTACATTCCCACTAACAGTGTAAAAGCATTCCTCTTTCTCCTCAGCCTTGCCAGCATCTATTGTTTCTTGACTTAATAATCACCATTCTGACTGGTATGCAGTGGTATCTCAATATTATCATTTCAATGTGTAATTGAATATTAAAAAAAGTAATGAGATATTTTACAATCTTTTTTTCATGCGAACTCTCTGAGTGTGTAGTTTACACTTAAACATATCTCAATTCGGACTTGGCATATTTCAGTGCTTAATAGGTACATCTGGCTACATGTAGATATTATAATAGCAACTACTATATTAAATAACACAGCTTTGTAGTATTACTTATTATTTGCAGGGATTTTATATTTCATTTTTATTTTGTGAGTAGGAGGAGGCAGATATTTTTCAGTTCCCTATTCAGGATATATATAAGCCTATCTGCCTGCGTTCACAGGACTTATATGGACTGATTTTTATAAATAGCTTATTTAGTATAATATTACAGTCAGCCCACCCTATCTGTGGGTTCCTCATCTACGGATTCAACCAACTGTGGATCAAAAATATTCAGAGGAAAAATGGATGGCTTTGTCTACGCTAAACCTGTGCAGAAAATTTTTCTTATCTATATTCCCAATACAGTATGACAACAATTTACATGGCGTTTATGTTGTATTAGGTATTATAAGTAATCTAGAGATGATTTAAAGTATAAGGGAGGGTGTACACAGGTTATACACATATGACACCATTTTATGGGTCAGGGATTTGGGCATCTGTGGGTGTTGCTATCCGTAGGAGATCCTGGAACCCATCCCTCATGGATATTGGGTGATGATTGTATATTTACATTTGTTGATATGCATTTTAGAGAAGTCTTTTGAAATAAAGCATCCCTAGTGTAATTTACTTCAATCATGTGAATTAATTTGTTTCTTAATACCCAGTATTATCAAATACTCAGTATTATGAAAAATTTCTAAACACAAGTACAAGTGTGTTCGTAGTTTAAATTTCTGTCATCTTGAGCAGCTTTAATTTTTTTTCCTTAAGCTGAAGCTTTGCGTCTAGACTTGTGCGTTCTCCTACAAATTTGCCAGATTTTAGATCAAACCTTGGATTTTCCAAATAACTATAGTTTTTTCAAGCCAGACCTAGGATAAGAATGGAAAAAGAAACTTTCTTTCCTGTTGTTGTTGGAGTGATGTTAGGTTGAATATGACTTAGCTAAGCCAGCTAAGGCTGCAAACAGGCTTCTACCACGGCAAATGATAATGATTTAAGTACAGACTTGGGGCAAATTTGTAAATCTTATTTTGTAGGTTAATGACACTACCTATGAGATTCCAGATTTTTCACCAACCATTAAAGGTGTTCTTTGGGAAAACTGGCCAATGGATAAAGGTGTATTTATTGCTTATGATGATGATAAGGTGTACACTTACGTCTTTCACAAGGACACTATACAAGGTACTAAACCCCTTTTGTGTATATTTGCTGACAAATGAATTTCCCCATTGCAGTAAAATTAAAACATGCCTTTCTGATTTTTGTGCTGAGTATTAGCTTTCAGCATTGAGATGTCTGTTTTATAATGTAGGAGCCAAGGTTATTTTGGCTGGTAGCACCAAAGTTCCTTTTGCTCATAAACCTTTGCTGCTATATAATGGAGAGTTGACCTGCCAAACACAGAGTGGAAAAGTAAACAACATCTACCTTAGCACCTATGGCTTTCTCAGCAACTTCAGAGATACAGGGCCTGACGAACTGAGACCAATGCTGGCACAGAATTTAATGCTAAAAAGGTAGGCTTTCAAACACTTCTTTTGGAACTTCTCATTTGCTTTTGTGATTTTAAAGGTCAAATCCTATAATTATTTTATCTTATTTTATTGCTTTATTCTTTCTCCTTGCAAGAATATTTTTTATTTTTTGTAAATGTAGAAATATAAGTGCAGTTGTGCTACATGGATATAGTGCATATGGTGAAGTCTGGGCTTTTAATGTACCCATCACCAGAATAGTGAACACTGTACCCAATAGGTAGTATTTTATCCCTCAACCCCGTCTCACTGTCCCACCTTTTGGAGTTTCCAGTGTCTCTTATTCCACCTGTATGTCCATGTGTACCCATTGTTTATCTCCCACTTCTAAGTGAGAACGTGCAGTTTTTGACTTTGGGGTATTTCACTTAGGATAATGACCTCGAATTCCATCCATATTGCTGCAAAAGACATGATTTCATTTTTAATGGCTGAGTAGTATTCCATGTTGTGTATATCTGTATATACACACCACGTTTTAAAATCCAGTCATCTGTTGATGGACACTTAGTTGATTCCATGACTTTGCTATTGTGAATAGTGCTGCAGCAAACATATAAGTGCAGGTGTCTTTTTGATAAAATGTCAAATCCTATTCAATAGATGGCGATAACAGCACTTCCCTTGTTCATTTCACAGGGGTATTGTGAGGCTCAGATAAGATAGTAAGCTGTTTTTATTATGAGTACTTTATTATAAGAAAGCCCATAAGAACAAAACAGTTTCTAAGCTTCCAAAGAGCCCAGTTATTGTGAAATCCTAATAAACCTAATTATGTCAACAATATCTTGATTTCATCATAATGAAGTTTGATTTTTGCTTTGCTTGTAATTTCCTTTTCCTGTTTTTTTCTCTTATCTCCTAGAGCCACTGTGAATTTCCTTTGACGTTCTAATTCTTCTGAGCCTCTCTTAAATGTGCTGTTTATTGGGGTCTCATGAGTTTCCTTCTCTTCTTACTCTAATTATTCTTCCTGAGTGAATCTCCTCTGCTTAACATGGCTCAACATACCACCCATGTGAAGTTGACTTTAAAATCTGTGTCTTTATCTTAAACCTGTACTTACAACTACCTTCCAGTCATATGTACTTGGAAGTCCATGAGCTCTTCAAACTTGCCCTTTCTAAAACTGAACTCATCAATTTCCACAGACCCCTATTTTCCCTCACTCTAATCACACATGCACATGCCTTAACACACACATACACCAGCTCCTTTCCTCCTCCTGCGTTCCCTTGTCTTTACCCAGGCCCTCACTTGGAATAATGTGTAATGTAACTCTCCACTTCCTAACTGCTGTGTCTGCCAGTAGCCTTATAACGATCTCATCTGTTCTCCACACACTTTTGAAAATGTGATTTGATCCCCTCATTTCCCTGCTCAAGATACTTCAGCAACTTCCTATTGCTTTTACAAACAAATCCAAATTCCTGGGGGACCTCCATGACCTACTAGGCACTTCATGATTTAAGACCAGCTCAGCTGTTTCCACTCACCTCCCTCTCTGTTCCACTGGCTGCTGAAATTGCATATATTTCATGATTCTTCCTGGAGTGCCCTTTCCCTATCTCTGAATGTAGTAACCCCTCTTTCTTTACCCATCAGAAATTAGTGGAGCCATCTCCTGCTCCAGGAAGCCTTGCCCGACTTCCCCACCTCCACAGGCAGTCCTGCTTGGGGTCTTTCTGATGTGTTGCCTCAGAGCCAGGATGCAGTATACACAGTGGTTAAGAGCATGACACCACTTATCTCTGTGTGCCTTGGGCTAGTCTTTTAACATCTGTAAGCCTCACTTTCCTAATCTTTAAAGGAGAAATAATAATACTACTTAGTGGGTAGTGTTATTAGGGTAAGGGAATTTATGCAAAAGACTTAGCACCAAGAGTTATCTATTGTAAGTACTCAGTTACCTCTGTCAAACTGTGTTATAGTCATTTGTTTCCTTAACTGTCTCTTCCACCTTCCCCAATTGTGACTGCCTTAAGGACAGCAACTGTGGTTGATTTTTGTGTCATGTTTCCTAGCACATAAGAGAAGCTCAGTAAATGTGTGTTGGATGGAAAAATGAATAGGTGAATAGATAAATGGATGAATGAATAGATAGATGAATGTAATATATTCACTCATGTAGAGGTTCCACCAAAAGTTTAATTGGCATTTATGTTCATGTTTTAAACCAGAGGTCTGAAAACCTTTTCTGTTATGGTCCAAATGGTAAATATTTCAAGCTTTAAGGGCCATAGGGTCTCTATCACAGCTACTCAGGCTGGCTGTTGTAGCCAGAAAGTGGCCACAGACAATCCATTAAAGAGTGGGCTGGGCCGGGTGTGGTGGCACACACCTGTAATCCCAGCACTTTGGGAGGCCGAGGCAGGTGGATCACGAGGTCAGCAGATCAAGACCATCCTGCCTAACATGGTAAAACCCCATCTCTACTAAAAATACAAAAAATTAGCTGGCGTGGTGGTGCACACCTGTAGTCCCAGCTACTCAGGAGGCTGAGGCAGGAGAATAACAAACCGGGGAGGCCGAGGTTGCAGTTAAGTGAGATTGCGCCACTGCACTCCACCCTGAGCGACAGAGCGAGACTCTGTCTTCAAAAAAAAAAAAAAACAGTGGGCTGATGAGTGACTTTGTTCCACTCAAGCTGTATTTTCAAAACAGCATCTGACTAGATTTGGCCCATGAGCCATAGTTTGCTGACCCCTGTTTTAAACTACTAAATTTATAGGAATAGAATACTAATTTTATTAGACTTATGGAGAACAAAAATAATATTCATCTATGTGTGAAATAAAAAGAAATGAATAGAATTAGTTTAGTTGTTAATTGAATAGGCTGATTACGAAGTAGATTCAGTTTAATAAAAGAAATTCAGGGAAAAACATTTATCTGCACAAAAAAGGAAGAAAGCTTAAGTGTCTTTTCATTACTTGCAAATGACGATTACAGGTTAAGAAATGTTTTAGACAGTTTATCTGGGGCACACTGTTAGATAACATGTAGTCTGGAAATTGCCTAACGTGGCAAGTGGAGCGTTCTGATTAAGCTTATGTACTTACATCCCAGGTTCTCTGATGCTTGGGAAATGTGCAGGATTCTGAATGATGAGGCTGCCTGGAATGAGTTGGCCAGAGCTTGTCTACATCACATGGAAGTGGAGTTTGCAATCCGTGTTTATCGGAGAATTGGAAATGTTGGCATGGTGATGTCCTTGGAACAAATAAAGGTAAACAGCATGTTATAGAATTATCAAGTAAGTTAAGATTTAAATGCTATTTTAAGTTAAATGCAGTCTAAACTTTTTCCGTTTAATCTTACCTAACTCTTAAACAAGTGAATCGATAGAATATTACCACTTCTAATGATCAAAGTCCTTAAAAAAAAAAAAAGTTAAACTCTTACATTTTTTTCTCATCAAAATTGCTTTTATTTGTAGGGAATAGAGGACTACAATCTTTTGGCAGGACACCTTGCCATGTTTACCAACGATTATAACCTGGCTCAGGACCTGTACCTTGCATCCAGCTGTCCTATTGCTGCCCTGGAGGTATGGCAGCAAATAAGAATGGAAATTGTGTAAGAGGTATCCAGTGGGGAAATGGGGGGTGAAAAAAATGGGGCCTGGCGCAGTGGCTCACGCCTCTAATCCCAGCACTTTGGGAGGCCAAGGTGGGTGGATCACCTGAGGTCAGAAGTTTGAGACGAGCTGACCAATATGATGAAACCTCATCTCAACTAAAAATACAAAAATTAGCTGGACGTGGTGGCATGTGCCTGTAATCCCAGCTACTCAGGAGGGTGAGACAGGAGAACTGCTTGAACCTGGGAGGTAGAGGTTGCAGTGAGCCTGTAATCGCAGCTACTTGGAGGCTGGGGAAGGAGAATCGCTTGAACCTATGAGGCAGAGGTTGCAGTGAGCCAAGATTGCACCACTGCACTCCAGCCTGGGTGACAGAGGGAGACTCTGTCTCAAAAAAAAAAAAAAAAAAAAAAAGGAAAGAACATAAGAATATGCAAAGGAGGGTCACCCCTTCTATATAATTAAAATTTCTCAGCACAGACACTATATGCCTTCCCCCTCCTAGAATTCAAACATGTCAGTTTAAGAACCCCTGAGTACTCATTAATTATAATATTTTTCATTAAAATCATAATTCAAAAATATGTTTATTCTGCATTTTGTGGAGGCATAAAATGCATGGTATTACAACATTACTAATTGAAATCTAAGTGTGTCCAAAGAAAACAGATTGTGTAAATTACAAAAACGTATACAAGGAAAAATATCATCATATATTGAGTGCTTACGTGGGCCAGGCACTTTTCTAAGCACTTGACATGTATTAACTCATTAAACCCTCACAACAATCCTATGAGATAGGATTGGTTTTTTTCTCCGTTTTCCAGATGGGAAAACCGAGGCACATTTATCCTTATTGTGTGAAATTCTGTTGTGTATTAAGAGGTGAGCTAAGGACTAGTGTACCATCACTGGTTTCCCAGAGGTGAGCATTGCAGGAGAGGGCCTAGAGCAGGATGAAGGGACTAGTTAGTTCAACGGCAGGGAAGAAGGGAAGCGTGGCCATATCGACTTGCAGTGAGGAGCGCAGACTTCACAGTCAGACATGTCTGGGTTCAAATTCCAGCTCTGTGTAAGCGTGGACATGTTATTTAACCTTTCTGAGCCCTAGATCCTATTTCTTTAAAGTAGGAAGAATAATATCTAGCTCACGGGATATTTGTAAAGATTTAAAAATGAGAAGGAGATCTTTTAGCACAGTACATGATCAATAGTAAAGACATATCATTAGCTGTTGTAATCATTAATATTATTTCACCTAAAACTTTCATTTCTACAACTATGTAAAAGAGGTTGTTTTGGAAGCATTTTTTATTAATTTTACAGCTTTCCTTTTACAAATCATTCTATAGCAAATTTTCATTTTTAAATTTTAAGTGAACTAAATTAACTTTAAGAAAAATGTAGGTAATTTTACAGTGTTATTTAAGATAATTGGGACACCCTGAGAAGTTTTCAAAACTTGGATTAGTACTCACTGAAATGGGAATATGGCTGCAATGACTGAGGGGAAAGATGTCATCTCAACTCTTCTGCATTTAACTGTGGGCACTGGTCATGTGCTGCTAGACTTGGAAAGAATTTGAGGTAATGGATTGATAATGGAGAGGGGTGATTACTCTTTAACCTCAGTTTGAAAGCTGATGAGTTAACCATGTGAAAAGTTCAGAGGCAGAGCCCTGCTGCCCAGCTCCGTCGTGCACCAGTTGTGTAACCTTATGTACAGAGGAGCCTCTCTGCCTCAGTTTCTGGATCTCTAAAATGGATACAAGAAAGTGTTAATACGTTGCAAAAGGGTAGTCATGAAAGATAAATAAGCTAATCCCCTAGAACAGTATCTGGCAGATAATGACACTTGAAAAATGTTAGCTATTATTGTTTGGAAAGTATGAATAAAGTGAGGAATGAACTTTGAAAGATTCTTTAATGATTAGTTTATATTTACAATTATGTACCAGGCAGAGATAAAAGACCACAGGAACTAGGAAGAAAGATATATTTACATTTTAGTTACATTTGCTATTACTCGTGTTGTGATATAGCTTCAGATTTTCTGAGAAAAACACACCAATTCCTATAGCAAAGTGTTCTCAACTTTTTAAAATCACTACCTTCTAAAAATAAAAATTAACTTTAATTGATTACATTAATTTAATTTGATTACTCCCTGCTGAGAAAAATTAAATACTAAGGACTAAGATTTTGTTAGATAAGATTGAGTTTTGGAGGGCCACAAACCATTGTAATAGCTAAGATTTTTTTGCCCCTCCAAGAATCAGTTTTTGCCTTCTTCAGGGCTCTGTCAACCCTATTGAGAATGCATGCTATAGTAATATATTATCATTGTAAAGATCAAGTTTCATTATTTAAACAAAAAGGTTTTGTAATTAGTTTTATTAAAACTAGCTCTTGGTGGTAACTTTGCAAAATAATTTTGCTCATTTAAAGTTAAGGTCTTTCTCTTCTTAACAGATGAGAAGGGATTTACAGCATTGGGACAGTGCTCTACAACTGGCAAAGCGTTTGGCCCCAGACCAGATTCCTTTTATATCAAAAGAATATGCTATTCAGCTTGAATTCGCGTAAGTCTTTGTTTTTATACATTTCAGTCAGTAGCCAATGACTGCAAATATCTTTAGTTCGAAACTTCCATTAATGATAAGGCCCTCCATTGATTTAATAAATTTTTTAGAGAAAAAATACTATATTAATTATATATCTGAAAAATGTTTTTTCTAATGATGTCTTATCCATGCATTATCCACTTTAAGTTTTCAGCATCAAAATCTAAGTCTGGATCTAAGCTGTTTCTGCATTTAGAATCTAAATGTTATTATTATCATTTTATTATTATTTTTAATAGAGACAGGATCTCTCTGTGTTACCCAGGCTGGAGTGCTGTGGTATGATCATAGCTCACCACAGCCTTGAACTCCTGTGCCCAAGTGATCCTCCCATCTCAGCCTCCTCAGTAGCTGGGACTATAGGCACGCATCACAATGCCTGGCTAATTTTTAAATTTTTTTTAATTTTTAGAGAGACAGGGTCTCACCATCTTGACCAGGCTGGTCTCCTGAGCTCAAGTGATCCTCCCAACTCAGCCTCCCAAAGTGCTAGGATTATAAGCGTGAGCCACTGTGCCCAGCCTAAATACTATTTTTAATCACATGTGGCCATCAACAACTATGCATAGCATCACACTGCTTTTCCTAACTTATGTTCATGGTTCTGACCTCCTTTAACACTTTGAGGATTTGCTCTGTAATTTCAAACCATAGTGAAAAACACCAAAGTTTGGTCTACATTTTCTATTTGCTTAGAATTATAGTTTTTTCTAACAAAAGTAGACAAATGGGACTTAAACTAAAAAGCTTCTGCACAGCAAAAGAAACAATCAGCAGAGCAAATAGACAACCAACAGAATGGGAAAAAGTATTTGCAAACTATGCATCCAATAGCAAGCGAATATCCAGAATCTGCAAGGAACTCAAACAACTCAACCAGAAGAAAACAAATAACCTCATTAAAAAGTGGACAAAGGGCCGGGCGCGGTGGCTCAAGCCTGTAATCCCAGCACTTTGGGAGGCCGAGGCGGGTGGATCACGAGGTCAGGAGATCGAGACCATCCTGGCTAACACCGTGAAACCCCGTCTCTACTAAAAATACAAAAAAAAACTAGCCGGGCGCGGTGGCGGGCGCCTGTAGTCCCAGCTACTCGGAGGCTGAGGCAGGAGAATGGCGTAAACCCGGGAGGTGGAGCTTGCAGTGAGCCAAGATCGCGCCACTGCACTCCAGCCTGGGTGACACAGCGAGACTCCGTCTCAAAAAAAAAAAAAAAAAAAAAAAAGTGGACAAAGGACATAAATAGACATTTTTCAAAAGAAGACATATAAGCAACCAATAAAAATATGAAAAAATGTTCAATATCATTAATCATCAGAGAAATGCAAATTAAAACCACAATGAAATACCATCTTACACCGGTCAGAATAGCTATTATTAAAAAATCTAAAAATAATAGATGTTGGTAAGGATGTGGAGAAAAGGGAATGCTTATATACTGTTGATAGGAATGTAGATTAATAGAACCTTTATGGTAAACAGTATGGAGATTTCTCAAAGAACTAAAACTAGAACTACCATTCAACCCAGCAACCCCACTACTGAGTGTATACCCAAAGGGAAAGAAATCATTACATCAAAAAGATACCTGCACTCATATGTTTATTGCAACGCTATTCGTAATAGCAAAGGTAAGGAATCAACCTAAGTGTCCATCAGTAGAGCACTGGAGAAAGGAAATGTGGTGTACACACACACACAGACACACACACACACCACAGAATACTACTCAGCCATAAAAAAAGAATGAATTGTGTCTTTTGCAGCAACATGGATGGAACTGGAGGCCAAAGGGATGTAACTCAGAAAATCAAATACTGCATGTTTTCCTTCATAAGTGGGAGCTCAACCATGGGTACACAAGGACATACAGAGAGGAATAATAGACACTGAAGACTCCAAAAGGTGGGAGGGTGGATGAGGGTTGAAAAATTACCCACTGGGTGCATTTTTCACTATTCAGGTATGGGTACACTAACAGTCCAGACTTCACCAGTACCCAATATATGCACACAAAGACCTACACTTGTACTTCACAGATACATACATTTTTTTAACTAAATGATTTTTTTAATTATAGTTTTTTGAGTTTCATGTGTATGAAAATTAGACAATTGGTATTGCAATTGAAGCCAAAAGCTCTTCCCAGGAGGATATTGAGGGCTTGAGTAATAGTCCTTCATGATGCATGAATAGGAGTCACAAATCTCTCTTGCCTTTGGAAATTCCATAATCTATTCTGAGAAATTTAGAATTTTCTAGTGCTCTTAATTGCTAGACCCTCTTAATTGTCAATAGTCTTAATTGACAGACTATACATTTTTATTGCAGCGTTGCATCGAAGTGTAATTTTAGAGGCATTTAGGATCCAGTTTTAAGTTAACATTCAGCCATGGTTGGTGCTACCAATGTAAATATCTGCAGAGAAAATAAATGAATAATTCATTTGCAAATATAAGTTTGTACATGTATGTGTAATGACAACCAGACATTTTGACATTTATTATGACACATTCCAACATTCAAAAATATTAAAATATGGAAAAAGATTAGTCTTTAAACAAAGAAAATATAGTTATAACATTTGATTTTTTTCTAAAAACATTTCACATAGTTCTACTTTACTGTCATAGAGACTTTGGATTCATTGAGAATACTGACACATAAATTCATGTTGTAGGAGTTACTCTATCAAAAAGTACTCTGTACCACGCATGGTGGCTCATGCCTATAATCCTAGCTCTTTGAGAGGTCAAGGAAGGAAGACTGCTTGAGCTCAGGAGTGTGAGACCAGCCTTGGCAACATAATGAGAACTTGTCTCTACAAAGAAAAAAAAAAAAGCCAAGCCTGGGCTCACGTGACTGCAGTCCCAGCTGCTGGAGAAGCTAAGGTGGGAGGATCACTTGAGCTCAGAACATTGAGGCTGCTGTGAGCTGTGATCACGCCACTATACACCAGCCTAGGCAGTGGAGCAAGACCCTGTTTCAAAAAAAGAAAAGTACTCTTTCATTTCTAAACATGGTATCTTCTTTCAAGTTTTCTCTTCTACAGATTAAAAACATTTTAGAGATTTTATTTCTTCTTAATCAATCTGATGAAGTTTGCCACATTTCTGTTCCTTATAAATGCATATACCAAAAAGTGCACGTTGGAATCTTTGTACGTAACACAAGAGACAGGGCCCCGGTCCCCGGGCCCTCCACCTGCGTCCTGAGGATGACTGAGTCTTAGAATATAAAACTTCTGTGCTAAGGAGAAAAGATGATCCACCATGCCCTGTCGGAGTACAGACACCCCAGTAAGCCGTTGGACCATCCAGAACACTTCGATTTTTCACTTCCTTCAGGAAAATTTGAAGTGTTGTAACAAATTCTCAAACATGTCTCATGGTCAGATGAACTGAAGTCAGTTGAAAGCCTGCGTGTTGTCGTTTCTAACCCTTTCTGCTCACCACTTGACTGTGAAGCCACCGATTCTCAAAGCTTTCACTGATATTTGTATGCAGATCTTCAGACCCTAGCGTACACACACTCTAGCCCCCAACAGTCTGAAGGAATTTCCTTGTGATAATGGGAACTAACTTAGGTATAGTTCATTGTCATCAAATACCTGAATAGCCACCAGCTACTGACTTTGACACCTAAGACCCTAGGCCTGTGTTCAATTTCAGCAGTCTGTTTCATTATGCATCCAAGACCTTGATTAGGTCAAAGCAGGGCCAGTCTATCAGGTCTAGGTGAGATTTAACTTACTAAAGTCTGGGATTAAACTAATGAGCTAGTTCCATATGAGAGCTTTAAAATAAAATAATAAATAATCCAGTGAGCTAAAATAACAAAAAATAAAGTGAGAGTTCCAAAGTATTAATTTAGCTTGCCCAAGGAAAACCTCAGGCTCCTGTGGGAGGAACTGTCAACTCAATGGATTACATCAGCTGAGCTAGGGATATCTCCTGAGGATGTCTCTTCCCTATTCTCAGGAAAAATCCCTAGCTTGGTTGATGTAATCAGGTCCGTACTGGAAATTTCCATTTAGGAATATTGCTGACTATGGAGTCCTAGGCTGAACAAAAGAAAGTTCTCAACCACAGAACAGCTCCTTTTCCAAAAATGTCCTTCTACATTAATAGATGAGGAAAGTGAATGAGGCTTAGAGAGGTTTAGTAACTTGTCTAAGCTGATAAAGTAGTGATAAGGTAGATCTCAAATCATGCCATTTCAGAGCTGATTAATTTATTCTGGAGAAGATGGTTTCTTAGAGGAAGATAGATCCCAAAAAGTATCTTAGGCAAATCACTGATTCGTTCTATCCCAAACAATGAAAATAAGTTGAAATAATAAGTCTTCTGTATATGCAGATCCATGTTAGCATCAGTCACAGGAAGGGATTATTATTATTATTATTATTATTATTATTATTATTATTATTATTTGAGATGGAGTCTTGCTCTGTCACCCAGGCTGGAGTACAGTGGTGCAATCTCAGCTCACTACAACCTCCACCTCCTGCGTTCAAGCAATTCTCCTGCCTCAGCCTCGCGAGTAGCTGGGATTACAGGCACGTGCCACCACACGCAGCTAATTTTTGTATTTTTAGTAGAGACAGGGTTTCACCACATTGATCAGGCTGGTCTTGAACTCCTGACCTCATGATCCGTGTGCCTTGGCCTCCCAAAGTGCTGGGATTACAGGCATAAGCCACCGTGCCTGGCCCAGGAATATTATTTATATCATGTATATTAATACTTTTTCTCGGTGTAAGAACCAGGGCCCTCAGCACTATAATCCCCAATGTATTCCTCCACTTCTACCCTTTAATAAATTGATGGCCCTCTAGATTCCCTCAATATATATTCTTGTAAATACTGGGCTTTTGGTAAAAAAAAAAAAAAAAAAAAAAAAAAAAAGTGTTTTATCGTCACGTGATTGTCATTTAGTGCCCCAAAGGAAATAATTAACCAAAAGTAGCCAATAAAAGTAATGTAGCTTCTTATCAGAAAAAATAGCTAATACATGCTAGGCTTAACACTTAGGTGATGAGTTGATAGGTACAGCAAACCACCATGGCACATGTTTACCTATGTAACAAACCTGCACATCCTTCACATGTACCCTGGAATTTAAAAAGAAAATTAATGTAGCTCCTCAAAATGCCTAGCATACCACACAGTAAGTACCTTACAGTATAGCATAACCCAGCTTAATAATTACTTTTAAAGTAGTAAGATAATGACATACTGCACTTTGAAAGAATGCATCTGTAGTGTTCCACATCTTTTGTGAGCTTAAGCAACTCAATGACAAAGATTATCCTTTAAATCCTGTATTTGTAAATTGATCTACTACTCCCCAATGGTGGCTCATGCCTGTAATCCTAGCACTTTGGGAGGCCGAGGTGGTAGATCATTTGAGCCCAGGAGTTCAAGACCAGCCTTGGCAACATGGTGAGACCTTGTCCCTACAAATTTTTTTTTTTTTTTAATTTGCCAGGCATGGTGGCACATGCCTGTAGTCTCAACTACTCAGGAAGCTGAGACTGGAAGATCACTTGAGCCAGTGAGGTGTCAGGGCTACAGTGAGCTGTGATTGTGCCACTGCACTCCAGCCTGGGCAACAGAGTAAGACCCTGTCTCTAAAAAAAAGAAAAAAAAAAAGGAAAAAGTATATGTAAATAAAATTCTAAAATAAATATTAAAAGTCACTCTTTTTTTTTTCCAGGGGTGATTATGTAAATGCTTTGGCTCATTATGAGAAAGGAATAACAGGTGATAATAAGGTAACCTTGGATAAAGATAAGATATGCCTAATTATCTTTGGGTTCATTTTCAGTTTCATTTTTTAAAATCATGGTCTTATTTGTATTATATTTCATATCTAGCAGGTGAGCCTTTTCTTTGGTTTACTAACAACCTTGCAAGGAAATAGTTAAATCATTTTAAAACACTTCAAGCTCTTAAAATCTGACGAAGACAATATTTTTATCAGTCTGATAAGTTTTACATTCTTAATGTAAGTCTAAGTAAAGTTGGAAATAAGATTTTTATCCTTTCTTACCTACAGGCTATGATTTTCATAAGGTTTTTCCTTTTGCTCTTTTTAAAAGTTTCAGTAGGCCAGGTGCGGTGGCTCGCACCTGTAATCCCAGCACTTTGGGAGGCCAAGGCGGGCAGATCACGAGGTCAGGAGTTCAAGACCAGCCCGGCCAATATGGGGAAACCCCATCTGTACTAAAAAAAAAATACAAAACTTAGCCAGGCATGGTGGCACACGCGTGTAGTCCCAGCTACTCGGGAGGCTGAGGCAGAAGAATCACTTGAACCCAGAAAGTGGAGGTTGCATTGAGCCAAGATCGTGCCACTGCACTACAGCCTGGGTGACAGAGTGAGACTCCATCTCAAAGGAAAAAAAAAAAAAGTTTCAGTAACCATTTTGAAAGTGAATTCCCAATCCATAAAACTTTGTTCTGCCGTTTCTGTCTCATACTGTATCTTTCAAGATGACCCTGGAAAGCATGACCCACTATGCTACCTCTTTTTCCCATCCCAGAATTCTAGCTTAAAAAGCTAAGATTTATAATAATAATTACTGTTTTTAAGTTAGGTGATGTCTTGTGAAGGTTGAAAATCTTTTGA
This sequence comes from Theropithecus gelada, assembly GCF_003255815.1. NCBI lineage: Eukaryota > Metazoa > Chordata > Mammalia > Primates > Cercopithecidae > Theropithecus > Theropithecus gelada. Next base: position 38,174,005 of record NC_037672.1, read on the forward strand.
CTTTCCGTTTTATATATAGCATTTTTATTACAAAAGTAATGCAACCTCATGATAGCTAATTTGAAAAATCACCAAAATATGTTCACATGAAAAGTGAGTCCAGGCCAGTCTGGCCAATGTGGCAAAACCCCATCTCTACTAAAAATACAAAAATTAGCAGCCATGGTGTTGGACGCCTGTAATCCCCAGCTACTCGAGAGGCTGAGGCAGAGAGAATCGCTTGAACCCAGGAGGTGGAGGTTGCAGTCAGCCGAGATCGTGCCATTGCACCCCAACCTGGACAACACAGTGAGACTCTGTCTCAAAAAAAAAAAAAAAAGTGGGTCCAGGACTGGGCACAGTGGCTCATGCTGGTAATCCCAGCACTTTGGGAGGCCGAGGCCAGTGGATTGCTTTAGATCAGGAGACCAGCCTGGCCAACATGGTTAAACCCTGTGTCTACTAAAAATACAAAATTAGTCAGGTGTGGTGGCACACACCTGTAATCCCAACTACTCGGGTAACTGAGGCAGGAGAATCACTTGAATCGGGAAGCAGAGGTTGCAGTGAGCTGAGATCACACCATTGCACTCTAGCCTGGGCAACAAGAGGGAAACTCCGTCTCAAAAAAAAAAAAGTAAAAAAGAAAAGTGAGTCTAACTAATGCCTGACACCAGGAGTTCAAGACCAGCCTGGACAACAAAACAAGACCCCCATATCTACAAATTCATTTGTTTATTTTTCTTTTGGAGACAGTCTTTCACTGTGTCACCCAGGCTGGAGTGCAGTGGTGCGATCCTGGCTAACTGCAACCTTTACCTCCTGGGTTCAAGTGATTCTCGTACCTCAGCCTCCCGAATAGCTGGGATTACAGGCATGTGCCACCATGATTGACTAATTTTTGTATTTTTGATAGAGACAGAGTTTTGCCATGTTAGCCGGGCTGGTCTTGAACTCCTGGCCTCAAGTGATCTGCCCACCTCGGCCTCCCAAAGTGCTGGGATAACAGGCTTGAGCCACCGCGCCCGGCCCATCTCTACAAATTTAAAAATAAAAAATTAGCTGGGTATGGTAGCATTGCATCACTGCACTCCAGCCTAGGCAGTAGAATGAGACCCAGTCTCTTTAAAAAAACAACAACTTTTTTAAATTAAAAAATAAAAATTAAAAAATTAAATTCATTTTTTAAAATCACTACAATGAATATTCTACTTAGTACATGTATCTTTAGCTACCTATGATAGTATTTCTGAAGAATATTCTCCTATAAGTTAGATTTCTAGGTTACAAAGTGTACTATTCATTTTTGACATGGCTAAACTGCTGTTCAAAAGAAATTGTAGTGATTCACACACACTCCATGTATGATAGTGCCCCCTTCATTCTCAGCAAAACTGAATGTTATCAGCTGTTTTATCTCTACCAATTCTGTAAGCAAATAAAGATATTTTATTTTATGTATATTTGATTATTGGTGAAGTTGAGCATGTTTTTATTTATTGGCCAATTGTATTTTGTTTCCACTTGTATTTTTTAATGAATTGTCTGATCATGTCCTTTGCTCATTTATCTCTTAGGTTTTTGACATTTTCTTTGTCTGGCTACATCAATTTTAGTTCATTCTTTATCTGCACCATCAAATACAGTAACCACTAGCCACATGTGTCTACTTAAATTATTTAAAGTTAAATAAAATTTAAAATTCAATTCCTCTGTTACACTAGCCGTATTTCAAATGCCCAGTAGCTACCATATTGGACAGGGCAGATATAGAACATTTCTCTCATCACAGAAAATTTTACTAGACATGCTGCTTTAGATAAAATATAATCTGACATTATATCTTACTAGTAGAGATTAGTTATTTGGTGAGTTCTTTAGCTGTCTTTGGTATCTTTAATGAATTTAACAATTACTAAAGAAATGAAGTTTTTATGTTTAATCATGCCTCATAGAGAAATCTGCAATTTGATAAATGGTTTTCTTCTTAATTTTATTCATAGCATTTATGCTATATAGCCAGTATATTACTTCTTATATAAAATTTTATACCAAAAAGACATATGAGGGTGGCCGGGCACGGTGGCTCATGCCTGTAATCCCAGCATTTTGGAAGGCCAAGGCAGGCGGATCATGAGGTCAGGAGATCAAGACCATCCTGGCTAGCACGGTGAAACCCCGTCTCTACTAAAAAATACAAAAAATTAGCCAGGCGTGGTCGTGGGCACCTGTAGTCCCAGCTACTCGGGAGGCTGAGGCAGGAGAATGGCTTGAACCCAGGAGGTGGAGCTTGCTCTGAGCAGAGATCACGCCACTGAACTCCAGCCTGGGCAACAGAGCGAGACTCCGTCTCAAAAAAAAAAGAAAAAGAAAAGAAGGTCAAGACATATGAGGGATATTAAAAATTTGGTCTTAAGCATGAAGTTGATCTAGGCTTTCACAGAACAAAATATAATTTTGTAATAGCTGGTTTTTTTTAAAAAAAAAGACCCAAGTGTTATTTTAAAATCATGAGACTTCCCTGAAAAGATAAAAGTAAACCATAACCTTTGGACTCATTTTAGAGTTAAATTCATTGTTCTTTCTTAAACACATGGTGTTAAGTTAGAATCTGATTTGTTAGTATTTGCCTTGTGATTGCAGGAACATGATGAAGCTTGTCTGGCTGGAGTGGCCCAGATGTCCATAAGAATGGGAGACATACGTCGAGGGGTTAACCAAGCCCTCAAGCATCCCAGCAGGGTCCTTAAAAGAGACTGTGGAGCCATATTGGAGAATATGAAGGTCCTCTTTTGTCTGCATCAATATTCATATGATCTTTTGTACATAATAACTTAGTATTTTAATAATCCTGTCTTATTTTAGCAATTTTCAGAAGCAGCCCAGCTGTATGAAAAAGGTCTCTACTATGACAAAGCAGCATCTGTTTACATCCGCTCTAAGAACTGGTAAGAGCTGCCTGCGGTTTGTTTCTGAACAGGATTGGAAATGAATGTGCCTCTGGGGTCTCCCCACTTGCCTCCTTGCCATGCTTTCTCCCTGTCCATTCTGTTCCCCTATCTAGACCTGCCCTTCATCTCTTTTGTTCTCCTTAGATAAGTTCATATTAATAGTTCTTTTTCCAAAGAATAGCACATTCTCCTGGTTTGGTGTGGAGAAATCCTTAGTAGGAAAAAACAAAAACCCCCTTGTCCTAACAGAGTTAATGCACTAACCATTTTCCTACCCTTGGGGGTGGGAGTGGAGTGGGTGTTAGGAGAAACAGCAATTAAATCAGCTTTTACCCATAGGAGCCAAGATTTTCTTTTTTTTTTCTTTTCTTTTTCTTTTTCTTTTTTTTTTTTTTTTTTTTTTGAGACAGAGTCTCGCTCTGTTGCTCAGGCTGGAGCGCAGTGGCACGATCTCAGCTCACTGCAACCTCCACCTCCTGGGTTCTAGCAATTCTCTGCCTCAGCCTCCTGAGTAGCTGGGATTACAGACATGCCGCCACTATGCTTGGCTAATTTTTGTACTTTATTTTTCTAGTAGAGACAGGATTTCACCATGTTGTCCAGGCTGGTCTTGAACCCCTGAACTCAGGTGATCTGCCCGCCTCACCTTTCCAAAGTGCTGGGATTACAGGCCACTGCATCCCGCCAGGAACCAAGATTTTTGAAAGATAGTAATAACTGTTTTTTGCATCCTAAAACCTAACATTTGGTTATAGCAGGCTACTTTTGGAGTGCACATGGTACTCATATTGTTCTCCTGGACCTACTTTTCCAGGGCAAAAGTTGGTGATCTTCTGCCCCACGTTTCTTCTCCTAAGATCCATTTGCAGTATGCCAAAGCCAAGGAAGCAGATGGAAGGTTTGTACACTTTCTCAAATTTATACCGATTTAAAGTAATATAAGCTTTACAAATTAACCATTGATATTTGCAACCCTGTAAGAAAGGCAAAGTAGAGAAAGACAGAAAACACCTTTATTTAATCCTTTGTTGGCCTGAAGTGCCAGACTATTAAAATCCTCCTGTACCTCATATATCTCAGTGTTTCCTTTATATACTCAAATATAGACTAATATCTCTTTTTATTTGAGGGTTTTATAGTGGAAGTTGAAATTTTGATATAATATGGCATGAAAATAAAGTGATTGTTATTTTATTAAGGAGGATTATTATTGTATAAATCACAGATGCAGGGGGAAAAAAAGTGAAGAAACATGAATTCCACACATACAGCTGCTTGCTGAAGCCACATAGGGCTGCTTGTTTAAGCTTGTTTAAGCTGCTTAACTATCCATTGCTATATTTTAACTGTATTTAAAAATTTATAACTCTATTGTAATACAGTTAAAATATAGCAATGGATAGTTAATATCCTAAACATACAAAGATCTCCCACTACTTAATACAAGAAACTCAAAGACACTAATAGGAAAATGGGCTAAAGACAAGAACACAAGTGCCAGAGGAGGAAATACAATTATGAAATTGCATTTGATGTAAACATGAAAAGGTTCTACCTCACTAATAGTAATTAAATTAAGGCAACCTGCCATATTTGGAAATACTTATTTTAAACTAATAACCATGTTGTCAAAATATGCTTATATGTACACAACCAATAGAAATGTAACTTTTGGGCTGGGCATGGTGGCTTACACCTGGAATCCCTGCACTTTGGGAGGCCAAGGCAGGAGGATCACTTGAGGCCAGGAGTTTGAGGACAGCCTGGGCAACAGAGAGAGAGCCCATCTCTACAACAAGTTTAAAAATAAAAAAAAATGTTTTAAAGAAGTGTAACTTTCTATAGCCTCTGGAAATTAACTTGGAAATATCTACTAAGAAACTTTTAAAGGAGATTTAATACCCTGCACTTTTAGAAAAGTAACCTTAGGAAATAGAGATATACACCGAATGTCTTGTTGAAATGGAGGGAGCTGAGAGCCGGTCAGGAACTGAAGAGGGGTCCTGAGCTCTATCTGGAGGTCAACACAAAGGTATGAGCTTTGTGACTGAGGATATGTAAAGGTTTTATATATCACCATGAAGCTGTATCTATAATTGTGAAAAAAAATCTACATTTTCTATGTTTTCTGTATTACTGTTATAATCTTCGTACTTAAAAGGAAAAAAAAAAGCAGTAAAATGTAAAAAAATATATGGCTTTAATTCAGATGGGAAAATACAATTTAATATTGATATTTTACTGTTCATTTATCAATTCCTAAAAAGAACATTTTAGTGGGATGGTTCCTGGTATTTTTCTGTTAAAGGAAAAAGAAGTTCAGGAAAAATAAGCAGTCACCATCAATAACATGAAAAAGTGTCCTAAACACTTATCAACATTTTCTCCCCAGTTTGACAGTGTTAAAAAAAGTTTATCTGAGCTATGTTTTTACAGATACAAAGAAGCTGTTGTGGCTTATGAGAATGCAAAACAATGGCAAAGTGTAATCCGCATCTATCTGGATCACCTCAATAATCCTGAAAAAGCTGTCAGTATTGTTAGAGAGACCCAGTCTCCGGATGGAGCCAAAATGGTAGCCAGGTAACATAATACATTAATATTTTTGGACTTTCAAAAACTAACCATAAAAGTAAGCCTCCACCTTCTATCATCAAATATATTAATTCAAAAGGAATATTTAGCCTTTATTTTTTTTATCAGGTCTAAGTATTCAAATTCAAAGGCTGTTGTGGTCAGCAGACAACAGTATGTCTTTCAAGTGTAAGCATATAATATAGAACTGCATGCTGGGTGTGGTGGCTCACACTTGTAATCCCAGCACTTTGGGAGGCCGAGATGGATGGATCACCTGAGATCAGGAGTTCAAGACCAGCCTGGCCAACATGGTGAAACCCCATCTCTACTGAAAATACAAAAAATTAGCTGGGTGTCATGGTGCATGCCTGTAGTTCCAGCTACTTGGGAGGCTGAGGCAGGAAAATCGCTTGAACCCAGGAGGCGGAGGCTGCAGTGAGCCGAGATTGCGCCACTGCACTCCAGCCTGGGTGACAGAGTGAGACTCCATTTCAAAAAAAAAAAGAACTGCAATTTATCTAATAAATTTTGATTTTTAAATGGTTTCCCCTGGTTGAAAAATTTTATAAATCACAAACTCATATAAGAGTCTAGCTAATTAAAGAAAGTACTTTGCTTCAGGTTTTTTCTACAGCTTGGTGACTATGGGTCTGCCATCCAGTTTCTTGTCATGTCCAAATGTAACAATGAAGCTTTCACACTGGCTCAGCAACACAACAAAATGGAAATCTATGCAGATATTATTGGTAAATATCATTTTTTCCCTAGTTCTCTTCAAGATGTTTATCATAAAAACACTTTGTCGCTTATGATCTAATTATCAGATTGGTATACATACAAGAATGCACTTGGTGTAAATGTTTATCATTTATACATAGACACACATGTATCTATGTTATGTGTTGGATTTTAAGATCCCTGCTACTTCAAGGTGAGATGGTATTGTTAAAAAGGACTATTTTAAAAAATTAAGGGTCTTTCTGTGTGAATTCCAAGGGAGGCTAGATTTCCCAAATCCTGCTATTTATCAGTCAGTAGTAAATCAAAGATTTCAAAATGAAGGTGATAGAAAATGCAGGATGATTTTTGAAAATGTAAATATTTTCATTTAAAAATCGAGTTACAAATGATGAAGAGTGATATACCCAAGATGTGTTTTTCAAAGATTTGGACAGTCCAAAGGAGAATTTGATATTCTGGGAATGCCTGCTTAGAGGTTTTCTTCTCATGTTTTCAATTATTTTTAGAAACTACTGAAATAATTTTCAAATTTTCATTTCATGGACCATACGTAATGTTATTTGTGTTTTGTTTTGTTTTATTGTGCTAAAATATATATAACATAACATTTCCATTTAAAAGTGTACAATTTGGTACATTCATTCACGTTGTTATGTGGCCATCACCACTGTCCATCTCTAAAACTTTTTCATCATCCCAGACTTTCTCTGTACCCATTAAATAATAATTCCCCATTGCCCTCTTTTCCCTAGACCCTGGTAAGCACGATTTTACTTTCTGTATCTATGAATTTGACTATTCATGGTACCTCATATAAGTGGAATCATAAAATATTTGTTCTTTTGTGTTATTTTGTTTTTTATAATTCACAAAATGACCATAAGAATTGATGTTAGGATTCACAAGAAAATATTTATTTTAGTCTTCAAGGAAACAAATTAGGTAAAAGCTTCTTGGGATGCTTTGGCTTCCCAAATGACTTCTTGTGACAGTCATTAAGATAATTAGAGAAAATAGAGTTTAAAAAAAAAAAAAGGAAGTACAGATAAGCAACTTTAGAATTGCCAATGCTTAACTTGACAGATGACATTTCTGTCCTAATGTTACCACCACCATTTCACTAAAGCAATTTTTCTAAGTTCATAAGAACATGGTTTGTCTTATATCAGGTGTGTATATTAAGGGTGTGTGTGTGCGCCTCCTCCCACCTTCAAAACACACACATACTTTTCCCCACTTTGCTTTATGCCTTTCTCTTATAAACCCCCTTTTCCCCCAGCTGGAGGCGCAGGGTGGTTGTTATACTTTAGTATTCTATTGGGCCCCAACTCCCATAGGTAAATGTAAACAATGAATTGGAATTCCAGCAGCTTTGGGGGTCCTTCTTCCTCTATGCTTAATGTATTTAAGCCCCAAGCCAAAGGAAAAACAGTCATATCTTTAACCAGCATCTACTGGCTACTCGAATGTCATCTTCCCTACTTGTCTGACAAATATACAGACTATTGTTTAAACCAGGCATTGCTGAGAGGGATGGATTCCATTTGTATTACTAACAAAAACCTTATAATTTCCTCTCCTGGATCACATTTAGAGTTAAAAAAAAGATGGAACAGAGTCAATATTTGGGGTAATTGTGATAAGTATGTTTTGTGACGAAAACAGACATTAATAATTACATTGATGTTTGCTGTTAGGAGTTTTTAATCACCTATTTTTAGATCACTCATTCTTAGATTTTATTTTCAGGTTAGCAATAAAGGGTAAACAAATTTTGCTCAAATATTTTACTCAGTAAACTTCTGTTATAGGTTCTGAAGACACTACTAATGAAGACTATCAAAGCATTGCCTTATACTTTGAAGGAGAAAAGAGATATCTTCAGGCTGGAAAATTCTTCTTGCTGTGTGGCCAATATTCACGAGTTAGTATTTGCCAAGAAAATATACACTGACTACGCAGGAATAATTGTAGGAAATATATGTAAATGCCAGTAACTCCCACTCAGATTTGAAATCTCAGAGCTAACTCTGAAATCTTCCTCTCCCTCCCACACCCAGTCACAGCCTTCCTTTGTAATACCTCTCACATCTGTCACTTTCATTCTAACTACCATCAACTCAGTCCAGGCCCCCATGACCTTGCTTCTGATTATTGCAGTAGTTTCTTATTTTTCCTGTTTTTAGTTTATCCACCTTTAGAGTTTGTCATCCTTCACTTTGTTCCCCAAATAATAGTTGCTTTCATTGTTACAGAGTCCCTTGGCCTAAGGCAGGGGTTACAGTGTCCAAAGAAGGGACATGATAAGTGAAGCTATGGGGTAATGCTGTGCATTGTTCATGTGACAGGGTAGGGACTACTGAACAGCACATATCTTAAGAAGCCAGCTGTTGCTCACCTCCATAAAATTGTTGTTTTTTAGGAATCCAGGCCCTGTAGTGCCAGATCATATGATTTTTTCAAGAGAAACGGAAGCTTGGGGCTGCCAGTTTTGAAATATGTGCCCCAATATTTATAGAATACCTCACTGGCCAAAAAAAACATGTCTGTGTGTGAATTCAGCCTACAGGCCACCACCAATTTGTTGTTGCTGGCTCTTAGATAAAGTCCAAACTCCTTTGCTGGCACTTAAGAGAATATCCATAGTTTGACCAACCAGCCAGAACTCCCTAATCTGGCACCCAGCTGTTTCCATAGAAGAGTCCCACACTCCTCTAACAGCCAGGACTTCATCCATCCTGTTCTCCATCTGGGTTCCTCTCTGCTCCCTACGCCACCTACCACAAACCTATTCATCCTTCAAGTGACACCTTCAGGATCATCTCCATGCCAAACCATCTTTTCTTCCTCAGAGCACCTATAAAAGAAAGAAAAAAAAAAACACTGACAATCCAGTCCATTTGTCTTTTTATAGTTGTAAATTTCTTCCTAAGTGTGGTGTTATGGTGTGCAGGAATTAGACAATTATGACTTAAAATATTTGGTCTCTTATATTATCATCATATCACACAGATCTTCCTGGTAAGATTGTACATAACACAGAAAAGAGGGGCCGTGCCATACCATTCCTGGTATTCTCCACGGGATCTAGCGAAGTCCCACATTCATAGTAGCAGGTTGTCAGTAACTATTTGTTGAAAGAATAAATGAATGAAAATAATTAAATCTTCCTACTGAAAAGGGCACATTTTGCCTTTTCATTTCATCAGGACTAGATTCTTCAGAGGGTTAACTGGGTCCTTCCATTTTTTAAACTATACCCAGCTTTTAAGGATATATTTAAGATCCAACACTATGCGAGCCCCTGGTTGAGATGAAGATACTTTCACAGACTGTAATTACTTTGTGTAAAAGCTGTGTGAAAGCTTTGTTTTCCCTAATGTGAAAATATTCTGAAAATGTTTAATTGCTATAATTCTCTTTTCAGGCACTTAAACACTTCCTGAAATGCCCAAGCTCAGAAGACAATGTGGCAATAGAAATGGCAATTGAAACTGTAAGTACACTTTGACTGAAACTTTCAAGAATGCCAATTTTTAAAAAAACTTCTTGAAGAAAATTTTAAATATATGCAGAAGTAGACCAAACAGTATAACAAACCCCTACATACCCATCATGTAGCTTCAACAGCTGTCAGTGCATAGACAGCCTCGTATTCATACCCTCACCCTCTTTCCTGGGGTTTTTTTTTTTTTTAAGTAAATCGCAGTCACCGTATCATTTCACTTGTGGATACAATATCGGTGTCTAAAAGATAAGAAACTTTGGATTTTCTTTTAGGTGTAACTTGAGTACAGTAAAGTTCACAAATCCTAAGTGTACAACTGGATTAGTTTTTTCTTCTGTGCATACCTGTGTAACCCCTACCCAGATCAAGATATAGAACATTTCCAGCTACCGAAAGTCTCCCTCATGTCACCCCCTAGTCAATATCCCCCACCAAAGGTAACCACAATCACGCATGTGTACGCTTGTGTCCAGTTTCAGTCAGCATTATGTATGCAAATGTGTCCGTTTGTGTTACAGCACATAGCAATAGGTCATTCTTTTTTTTTTTTTTTTTTTTTTTTGAGACAGAGTTTCGCTCTTTTGCCCAGGCAAGAGAGCTGTGGCGTGATCTCGGCTCACTGCAGCGTCCAACTTCCAGTTTCAAGCGATTCTCCTGTCTCAGCCTCCCGAGTAGCTGGGATTACAGGTGCCTGCCACCATGCCCAGCTAGTTTTTGTATTTTTAGTAGAGATGGGGTTTCACCATGTTGGCCAGGCTGGTCTCGAACTCCTGACCTCGTGATCTGCCCACCTCAGCCTCCCAAAGTGCTGGGATTACAGGCATGAGCCGCTGCGTCCAGCTCAGCAATAGGTCATTCTTCATTGCTGTGTAGTATTCTACTATATGACTGTACCACAGTTTATTTACCCCTTACTCTGTTAATGGACTTTTGAGTTGTCTCCAGTTTGGGCACATTATGAATGAAGCTGACATAAAGCTGTTCATGTCTTTTGGTGAACAAAAGCCCTCAGTTTTACTGAGTATATATCCAGGAGTAGAATCATTAGGTCGTAGTATTCTAAATACAGGTCTTTTTGTCAGATATATGTTGCAAAAATCTTCAAAGGCATGGCTTGCCTTTCTATTCTCTTGATGAGCAGAAATTCTTAACTTTTAATAAAGTTCAACACATGAGTCTTTTATAGTTAGTGCTTTTTGGTCCAATTAAGAAATTTTAAGCTGGGTGCAGTGGATCACTTGAGGTCAGGAGTTCAAGACCAGCCTGGCCAACATAGTGAAACCCCATCTCTACTAAAAATACAAAAATTAGCTGGGCATAGTGGTGGGCACCTGTAATCCCAGCTACTTTGGAGGCTGAAGCAGGAGAATCACTTGAACCTGGGAGGCAGAGATTGTAGTGGGCCAAGACTGTGCCATTGCCCTCCAGCCTGGGCAATAAGAACGAAACTTCATCTCAAAAAAAAAAAAAAAAGAAAAGAAATCTCTGCCTATCCCATGGTCATGAAAATATTTCCCTTATGTTTTCTTCTAGTAGTTTGTTCTATCTGTCTCATTTAGGCTTATGCCCATCCCGAATTAATTAGGTATATGGTATAAGGTAGGGGTCAAGGATATTTCTTTTCAATGTGGATATCCTGTTGACCCAGCACCATTTATCAAAATACCATCTTTTCCACCACCGAATTGCCACAGAGCATTTGTCATAAATGAAATGACATGAAATTACCATGTAGTATGAATCTGGTTTGGGATCCTCTAGTCTTTTCCTTTAGTCTGTCCTTGTACCAATACTCCATTGTCCTGATTACTGTATGTATTGTATATTATAATCTTTCTGTTTCTGTGGATTTGCCTATTCTAGACATTTCATATAAATGGAACCATATAATATGTGGCCTTTTTTGCCTGCTTCTCTCATTTAGCACCATGTTTTCAAGGCTCTTCCATGTTGTAGCATGTGACAAGAATTCATGCCTTCTTATGGCTGAATAATATTCCATTGTATGAATATACCACACATTGTTTATTCATCAGTTATTGGGCATTTGTTGTTTCTTCTTTTTGGCTATTATGAGTAATACTGCTATTAACATTTGTGTGCAAGTTTTCATGTGGACATGTGTTTTCATTTCTCTTAAGTGTATTACTCTTAAGTGTATTAGGAGTGGAATTGCTAGGCCATATGTAAACCCTATGTTTAACATTTTGAGAAACCGTCCAACTGTTTCCCGAAGCGGCTGACCACTTATAGTCCAACAGGCACTGTGTGAGGGTTCCAGTTTTTCTAATAGCAATTCCTTGATATTGTCAACTATCTAGTTAGGGTTCGAATTTCTTCAACTCTTGCATAAATGCTTTCATACAGTTGGTTAGTTCACCTCAGTATCAAGACAAGGCTCATGTATTACATTTAGTTTATATGGGCCTTAAGTCTCTTTTAATCTCCCTTCCCCTCCCTTCTCTCCTTTTCTCCCTCTCTCTCTTCAACTCTATCTATATCTCCTAAACACCGCCCGCACACGCATACTTGCTATTTATTTGTTAAGAAAATGGGTCATTTATCCTGAGGAATTTCTGACATTTTGATTTAGCTAATTACATCCTTGTGGTATAATTACCCTGTATTTCCCACCCACTAGTAGTTAAATCTAGATACTTGATCAGATATAGATGATATTTCTGTAAAAGCAACTTCATAGATGGTACCATGTACTTCCTATTCTCATCACAGCAGTAGGGCCATATCTTTTTTTTTTTTTTTCTGTTTTGTTTTGTTTTTTTTTTTTTGAGACAGAGTCTCACTTTGTCGCCCAAGCTGGAGTTCAGTGGTGCAATCTCAGCTCACTGCAACCTCTGCCTCCTGGGTTCAAGTGATTCTCCTGCCTCAGCCTCCCCAATAGCTGAGATTACAGATGTGTGCTACCATACCCAACTAATTTTTTTGTATTTTTAGTAGAGACAGTGTTTCACCATGTTGGGCAGGCTGGTCTCAAAATCCTAACCTCAAATCCTCTGCCCACCTTGGCCTCCCAAAGTGCTGGGATTAAAGGCATGAGCCTCCACACCCAGCCTAGTAGGGCCATATCTTAAATCATACTTGGGCTGCCATAACAAAATACCATAGTCTGGGTGACTTCGGGAGTTTGAGAAGTCAAGATCAAGGTGCTGGTAATTTGGTTCCTGATGAGGGCTCTCTTCCTGACTTGCAGACAGCAGCCTTCTCACTGTGTCCTCACGTGGCCTTTCCTATACATGTATGCAAGGAGAGAGATTTCTCTCCCTTCCTCTTAAGGCTACAATCTAACCTTAATTACCTCCCAGAGGCTCCATTTCCAAATACCATTACATAAAGGTTGGGGCTTTAACAGATGAATTTGGGGTATGTGGGGGACACAAACACTCAGTTCATAGTAGCCCACATTTTTGTGGTCTTTTGTTGTTGTTGTTGTTGCCCTGGCTGGAGTGCAGTGGCATGATCTTGGTTCGCTGCAAACCCCACCTCCTGGGTTCAAGTGATTCTCCTGCCTCAACCTCCTGAGTAGCTGGGACTACAGGTGCCCACCCAGCTGCTATGGTTAAAAAAATTAACCACACCCGGCTAATTTTTTTTTTTTCTATTTTTTAGTAGAGATGGATGTTTTACCATGTTGGCCAGGCTGTTCTCAAACTCCTGACCTCCAGTGATCCACCCACCTTGGCCTCCGAAAGTGTCGGGATTACAGGGGAGAGCCACCACACCCGGCCTGGTCTCTCTTTTTATGGTGTTAAGATTGATTATTGGGTGTAGGTGTGGTCAACCTGATCAATCTGTGATAAGCTTTCACATCAACTTGTCACCTAATGATTTCAGCAACCATTGATGATTATTACTTAGATCGGGGTATCCAATCTTTTGACTTCCCTGGGCCACACTGGAAGAAGAAGAAGACTTGCCTTTAATTAATAAGTCCAGAAGGACTCTAATTTGGGTAGTTCAAGTGTCCATCGCAGGATTAGTCAACTGGTGGCCACAGGGATGGAATATCATGCCTGGGCAAATTGGGTCAAATTCCCACCACTAGACAAAGTTCAGTAGCCATGGAGATGGGGTCTCTTAAGACATAGAATTTCCACTGGAACTCCATGGTTGAAGTGAAGCAGAAGCATCTCTCAGAAGAGTTGAAGGAATGAATATTAGACAAAATTATGGATGTCCCTTGCAGCTGTCAAATTTCTCTCCTTTCATTAGTATTCTGTAATCCCACAATACTTCCTCATTGTTGTATTTCTAATGGATTTTGTTAAATTTTATTAAGGTCAAGGACATGTAGTCAGTAAAACCAACATATTTGTACTTATTGCTGGGATTACTTCATTCAGACAAGTCCATTCTGAACTTTACTACTGGATTTTTTTTCAAGTGCAGCTGCAAATCATTTTATTCTTAAGCTGCAAAACCTCTCATGGTTCCCCATTGCCTCCACAAATTATTCCCAAATTATCCTTCATGGCTCATAAAACCTTAGAAATACCTGGAAGTGAACCAGTCTAACCTCCTTCATTTTACTGATGGGGAAACCGAGGTACCAGAAGATGATATGACTAACCTACAGACACCCAAATAGAAAGTAGTCGATCTGGGACTAAAACCAATGCTTTCTTTCCTTCCCACTTACCTCTTACACTCCTCTAGGTCAGCAGCCTGTGCTGCAACTAAATTGGCCACTTTTTTTTTTACCCCCTTTTGAGACAGGATCTCTTCTGTTGCCCAGGTGGCGTGATCACAGCTCACTGCAGCCTCGACCTCCTGGGTTCAAGCAATTCTCCCACCTTAGCCACCCAAGTAGCTGGGACTACAGACATGCCACCACACCTGGCTAATTTTATATTTTTTGTAGAGATGGGTTTTTGCTGTGTTGTCCTGGCTGGTCTTGAACTCCTAGGCTCAAGTGATCCTCCCACCTTGGCCCCCCAAAGTGCTGTGATTACATGTGTGAGCACAGTGCCCAGCCTTAAACTGCCCTCTTTTATTTGAATAGTTCAGGGTTCCCCTTCCTTCGTTCCTTCACTCTTGCGCCTTACACCTAAAACACCCCTACCCCTGCACCTCTGCCTCTCGTACTCCTACCCAATAAGCCTTTCCTAAACTGTCCTCGAGATGAAATTTCACCCTCCCTAGAATGGTCTAAGTACTTTGTTGGTTTTTTTTTTTTTTTTTTTTTTAATTTATTTATTATTATTATACTGTAAGTTGTAGGGTACATGTGCATAACGTGCAGGTTTGTTACATATGTATACTTGTGCCATGTTGGCGTGCTGCACCCATCAACTCGTCATTTACATCAGGTATAACTCCCAATGCAATCCCTCCCCCCTCCCCCCTCCCCATGATAGGCCCCGGTGTGTGATGTTCCCCTTCCTGAGTCCAAGTGATCTCATTGTTCAGTTCCCACCTATGAGTGAGAACATGCGGTGTTTGGTTTTCTGTTCTTGTGATAGTTTGCTAAGAATGATGGATTCCAGCTGCATCCATGTCCCTACAAAGGACACAAACTCATCCTTTTTTATGGCTGCATAGTATTCCGTGGTGTATATGTGCCACATTTTCTTAATCCAGTCTGTCACTGATGGACATTTGGGTTGATTCCAAGTCTTTGCTATTGTGAATAGTGCTGCAATAAACATACGTGTGCATGTGTCTTTATAGCAGCATGATTTATAATCCTTTGGGTATATACCCAGTAATGGGATGGCTGGGTCATATGGTACATCTAGTTCTAGATCCTTGAGGAATCGCCATACTGTTTTCCATAATGGTTGAACTAGTTTACAATCCCACCAACAGTGTAAAAGTGTTCCTATTTCTCCACATCCTCTCCAGCACCTGTTGTTTCCTGACTTTTTAATGATCGCCATTCTAACTGGTGTGAGATGGTATCTCATTGTGGTTTTGATTTGCATTTCTCTGATGGCCAGTGATGATGAGCATTTTTTCATGTGTTTGTTGGCTGTATGAATGTCTTCTTTTGAGAAATGTCTATTCATATCCTTTGCCCATTTTTTGATGGGGTTGTTTGTTTTTTTCTTGTAAATTTGTTTGAGTTCTTTGTAGATTCTGGATATTAGCCCTTTGTCAGATGAGTAGATTGCAAAAATTTTCTCCCATTCTGTAGGTTGCCTGTTCACGCTGATGGTAGTTTCTTTTGCTGTGCAGAAGCTCTTTAGTTTAATGAGATCCCATTTGTCAATTTTGGCTTTTGCTGCCGTTGCTTTTGGTGTTTTAGACATGAAGTCTTTGCCCATGCCTATGTCCTGAATGGTACTACCTAGGTTTTCTTCTAGGGTTTTTATGGTATTAGGTCTAACATTTAAGTCTCTAATCCATCTTGAATTAATTTTCGTATAAGGAGTAAGGAAAGGATCCAGTTTCAGCTTTCTACTTATGGCTAGCCAATTTTCCCAGCACCATTTATTAAATAGGGAATCCTTTCCCCATTTCTTGTTTCTCTCAGGTTTGTCAAAGATCAGATGGCTGTAGATGTGTGGTATTATTTCTGAGGACTCTGTTCTGTTCCATTGGTCTATATCTCTGTTTTGGTACCAGTACCATGCTGTTTTGGTTACTGTAGCCTTGTAGTATAGTTTGAAGTCAGGTAGCGTGATGCCTCCAGCTTTGTTCTTTTGACTTAGGATTGTCTTGGAGATGCGGGCTCTTTTTTGGTTCCATATGAACTTTAAAGCAGTTTTTTCCAATTCTGTAAAGAAAGTCATTGGTGGCTTAATGGGGATGGCATTGAATCTATAAATTACCTTGGGCAGTATGGCTATTTTCACAATATTGATTCTTCCTATCCATGAGCATGGTATGTTCTTCCATTTGTTTGTGTCCTCTTTTATTTCACTGAGCAGTGGTTTGCAGTTCTCCTTGAAGAGGTCCTTTACATCCCTTGTAAGTTGGATTCCTAGGTATTTTATTCTCTTTCAAGCTATTGTGAATGGGAGTTCATTCATGATTTGGCTCTCTGTTTGTCTGTTACTGGTGTATAAGAATGCTTGTGATTTTGGCATATTGATTTTGTATCCTGAGACTTTGCTTAAGTTGCTTATCAGCTTAAGGAGATTTTGGGCTGAGACAATGGGGTTTTCTAAATATACAATCATGTCATCTGCAAAGAGGGACAATTTGACTTCTTCTTTTCCTAACTGAATACCCTTGATTTCTTTCTCTTGCCTAATTGCCCTAGCCAGAACTTCCAACACTATGTTGAATAGGAGTGGTGAGAGAGGGCATCCCTGTCTTGTGCCAGTTTTCAAAGGGAATTTTTCCAGTTTTTGCCCATTCAGTATGATATTGGCTGTGGGTTTGTCATAAATAGCTCTTATTATTTTGAGGTACGTTCCATCAATACCGAATTTATTGAGCGTTTTTAGCATGAAGGGCTGTTGAATTTTGTCAAAAGCCTTTTCTGCATCTATTGAAATAATCATGTGGTTCTTGTCTTTGGTTCTGTTTATATGCTGGATTATGTTTATTGATTTGCGAATGTTGAACCAGCCTTGCATCCCAGGGATGAAGCCCACTTGATCATGGTGGATAAGCTTTTTGATGTGTTGCTGAATCCGGTTTGCCAGTATTTTATTGAGGATTTTTGCATCGATGTTCATCAGGGATATTGGTCTAAAATTCTCTTTTTTTGTTGTATCTCTGCCAGGCTTTGGTATCAGGATGATGTTGGCCTCATAAAATGAGTTAGGGAGGATTCCCTCCTTTTCTATTGATTGGAATAGTTTCAGAAGGAATGGTACCAACTCCTCCTTATACCTCTGGTAGAATTCAGCTGTGAATCCATCTGGTCCTGGACTTTTTTTGGTTGGTAGGCTATTAATTGTTGCCTCAATTTCAGAGCCTGCTATTGGTCTATTCAGGGATTCAACTTCTTCCTGGTTTAGTCTTGGAAGAGTGTAAGTGTCCAGGAAATTATCCATTTCTTCTAGATTTTCCGGTTTATTTGCGTAGAGGTGTTTATAGTATTCTCTGATGGTAGTTTGTATTTCTGTGGGGTCGGTGGTGATATCCCCTTTATCATTTTTTATTGCGTCGATTTGATTCTTCTCTCTTTTCTTCTTTATTAGTCTTGCTAGTGGTCTGTCAATTTTGTTGATCTTTTCAAAAAACCAACTCCTGGATTCATTGATTTTTTGGAGGGTTTTTTGTGTCTCTATCTCCTTCAGTTCTGCTCTGATCTTAGTTATTTCTTGCCTTCTGCTAGCTTTCGAATGTGTTTGCTCTTGCTTCTCTAGTTCTTTTAATTGCGATGTTGGAGTGTCAATTTTAGATCTTTCCTGCTTTCTCTTGTGGGCATTTAGTGCTATAAATTTCCCTCTACACACTGCTTTAAATGTGTCCCAGAGATTCTGGTATGTTGTATCTTTGTTCTCATTGGTTTCAAAGACATCTTTATTTCTGCCTTCATTTCGTTATGTACCCAGTAGTCATTCAGGAGCAGGTTGTTCAGTTTCCATGTAGTTGAGCGGTTTTGATTGAGTTTCTTAGTCCTGAGTTCTAGTTTGATTGCACTGTGGTCTGAGAGACAGTTTGTTATAATTTCTGTTCTTGTACATTTGCTGAGGAGTGCTTTACTTCCAATTACGTGGTCAATTTTGGAATAAGTACGATGTGGTGCTGAGAAGAATGTATATTCTGTTGATTTGGGGTGGAGAGTTCTATAGATGTCTATTAGGTCTGCTTGCTGCAGAGATGAGTTCAATTCCTGGATATCCTTGTTCACTTTCTGTCTCGATCTGTCTAATGTTGACAGTGGAGTGTTGAAGTCTCCCATTATTATTGTATGGGAGTCTAAGTCTCTTTGTAAGTCTCTAAGGACTTGCTTTATGAATCTGGGTGCTCCTGTATTGGGTGCATATATATTTAGGATAGTTAGCTCTTCCTGTTGAATTGATCCCTTTACCATTATGTAATGGCCTTCTTTGTCTCTTTTGATCTTTGATGGTTTAAAGTCTGTTTTATCAGAGACTAGTATTGCAGCCCCCGCTTTTTTTTGTTCTCCATTTGCTTGGTAAATCTTCCTCCATCCCTTTATTTTGAGCCTATGTATGTCTCTGCGTGTGAGATGGGTCTCCTGAATACAGCAGACTGATGGGTCTTGACTCTTTATCCAGTTTGCCAGTCTGTGTCTCTTAATTGGAGCATTTAGTCCATTTACATTTAAGGTTAAGATTGTTATGTGTGAACTTGATCCTGCCATTATGATATTAACTGGTTATTTTGCTCGTTAGTTGATGCAGTTTCTTCCTAGCCTCGATGGTCTTTACATTTTGGCATGTTTTTGAGATGGCTGGTACCGGTTGTTCCTTTCCATGTTTAGTGCTTCCTTCAGGGTCTCTTGTAAGGCAGGCCTAGTGGTGACAAAATCTCTAAGCATTTGCTTATCTGTAAAGGATTTTATTTCTCCTTCACTTATGAAACTTAGTTTGGCTGGATATGAAATTCTGGGTTTAAAATTCTTTTCTTTAAGAATGTTGAATATGGGCCCCCACTCTCTTCTGGCTTGGAGAGTTTCTGCCGAGAGATCTGCTGTTAGTCTGATGGGCTTCCCTTTGTGGGTAACCCGACCTTTCTCTCTGGCTGCCCTTAAGATTTTTTCCTTCATTTCAACTTTGGTGAATCTGGCAATTATGTGTCTTGGAGTTGCTCTTCTCGAGGAGTATCTTTGTGGTGTTCTCTGGATTTCCTGGATTTGAATGTTGGCCTGCCCTACTAGGTTGGGGAAGTTCTCCTGGATGATATCCTGAAGAGTGTTTTCCAACTTGGTTCCATTTTCCCCCTCACTTTCAGGCACCCCAATCAGACGTAGATTTGGTCTTTTTACATAATCCCATACTTCTTGCAGGCTTTGTTCATTTCTTTTTCTTCTTTTTTCTTTTGGTTTCTCTTCTCGCTTCATTTCATTCATTTGATCCTCAATCGCTGATACTCTTTCTTCCAGTTGATCGAGTCGGTTACTGAAGCTTGTGCATTTGTCACGTATTTCTCATGTCATGGTTTTCATCTCTTTCATTTCGTTTAGGACCTTCTCTGCATTAATTACTCTAGCCATCAATTCTTCCACTTTTTTTTCAAGATTTTTAGTTTCTTTGCACTGGGTACGTAATTCCTCCTTTAGCTCTGAGAAATTTGATGGACTGAAGCCTTCTTCTCTCATCTCGTCAAAGTCATTCTCCGTCCAGCTTTGATCCGTTGCTGGCGATGAGCTGCGCTCCTTTGCCGGGGGAGATGCACTCTTATTTTTTGAATTTCCAGCTTTTCTGCCCTGCTTTTTCCCCATCTTTGTGGTTTTATCTGCCTCTGGTCTTTGATGATGGTGATGTACTGATGGGGTTTTGGTGTAGGTGTCCTTCCTGTTTGATAGTTTTCCTTCTAACAGTCAGGACCCTCAGCTGTAGGTCTGTTGGAGATTGCTTGAGGTCCACTCCAGACCCTGTTTGCCTGGGTATCAGCAGCAGAGGCTGCAGAAGATAGAATATTTCTGAACAGCGAGTGTACCTGTCTGATTCTTGCTTTGGAAGCTTCCTCTCAGGGGTGTACTCCACCCTGTGAGGTGTGGGGTGTCAGACTGCCCCTAGTGGGGGATGTCTCCCAGTTAGGCTACTCAGGGGTCAGGGACCCGCTTGAGCAGGGAGTCTGTCCCTTCTCAGATCTCAACCTCCGTGTTGGGAGATCCACTGCTCTCTTCAAAGCTGTCAGACAGAGTCGTTTGCGTCTGCAGAGGTGTCTGCTGCTTTGTTATTGTTTACTGTGCCCTGTCCCCAGAGGTGGAGTCTACAGAGACAGGCAGGTTTCCTTGAGCTGCTGTGAGCTCCACCCAGTTCGAGCTTCCCAGCAGCTTTGTTTACCTACTTAAGCCTCAGCAATGGCGGGCGCCCCTCCCCCAGCCTCGCTGCTGCCTTGCCGGTAGATCACAGACTGCTGTGATAGCAATGAGGGAGGCTCCGTGGGTGTGGAACCCTCCCGGCCAGGTGTGGGATATGATCTCCTGGTGTGCCTGTTTGCTCAAAGCGCAGTATTGGGGTGGAGTTACCCGATTCTCCAGGTGTTGTGTGTCTCAGTTCCCCTGGCTAGGAAAAGGGATTCCCTTCCCCCTTGCGCTTCCCAGGTGAGGCAATGCCTCGCCCTGCTTCAGCTCTCGCTGGTCGGGCTGCAGCAGCTGACCAGTACCATCGTCCGGCACTCCCCAGTGAGATGAACCCAGTACCTCAGTTGAAAATGCCGAAATCACTGGTCTTCTGTGTCGCTGGCGCTGGGAGTTGAAGACTGGAGCTGCTCCTATTCGGCCATCTTGCTCCGCCCCCGGTCTAAGTACTTTGAATGTCACTTACCGCTATAGTAACTCCCTTCAGATTTACAAGTTCCTCAAGGTCCAGAACCCATCTCTTCATAGAGTGTTCAGCACGTGGCAGCCACTCAATTAATATTTGTTGAATCGAGCACATGTTGGTCCCTAGCTCAGTGAAAACAGGTGATAACAAGTTTCCTTCCCAGTCTTCCATTTCTTTCTTTCTTTCTTTCTTGGGGACCTTCCCCTGGGGGAAAAAAAAAATCACTTTTACTCGTGACTTGCATTTTCTCACAATCTGCGCGCTCTTTCACCTGCTGATTCGCAGCCAGAAGCCACACCCCTGAGTTATCGGGTTCACCGTCAAAATGCTTGTGCTTCACCCACCCCTATCCATCCCCATCCTCGACACCTCAAGGCTTTGAAACACCTCCTTGGTTTATGGAGGGGGAAGGGAAATATGAGACCCCTCACTGGGAGATGATGGGGAAGGTGGGGCTCACTGGTGTCCCTCAGGTGAGTTGGGAGAGTCCTCCTTACCTCCTTGCGCTCAGCTTCTGCCTTCCCCACTCCATGAACTTGCTTGAAAAGGTTCCCACAGATCTCTCACTTGCTAAATATAGAAGTCTCGTGTCAGTCTTCACCCTACTCCATGTTACAGTAACATTTTACCCTGTTATACTACATCTTTTTGGACGTTTTTCCCCTCAGAACACTGCATCTTCTGTTCTCCACTTCCTTCTCAGATGGTCCCTTCTCAGCCTCCTTCCCTGGCCCCTCTGCCCCTTCAATGCAAGCGCCCCTCAGCATTCTATCTGCACCCTGCCATGAGTTGCCTTTGCTTGGCCACATCTATTCCCTGCTGGCTCTCCTGTCTGCCTGTCTGTCCTGACACTTCGAGTATGCTCCACTCTCCCTGGGGACCGCTGCCATTATTGCTGGTGACAAAAACAATAGGGACAGCCGGGCATGGTGGCTCACAGCTGTAATCCCAGCACTTTGGGAGGCCGAGGTGGGCGGATCACCTGAGGGCGGGAGTTCGAGACCAGCCTGACCAATGTGAAGAAACCTCATCTCTACTAAAAATATAAAATTAGCCGGGAGTAGTGGCATATGCCTGTAATCCCAGCTACTCAGGAGGCTGAGGCAGGAGAATCACTTGAACCCGGGATGCAGAGGTTGTGGTGAGCAGAGATCACGCCATTGCACTCCAGCCTAGGCAACAAGAATGAAACTCCTGTCAAAAAAAAAAAAAAAATAGGGACACCTATCGAGTGCTGACCCTGCCAGTGGGGTGGCCACATTTTGCATATGTAATAGTGAAAATTACTCAGTGCTTCTCTGAAATTTAACTTTAACTGGGAATGCTGTATTTTTGTTGTCTGTATTTGACAATCCTGTCTACTTGGCACCTGTTCAAGCCGTGTACATGTATTGACTTATCTAATCCTCACAGCAGTTCTGTGAGTTAGGTGCTATTACTGCCCACGTTGAGGCCCCAAGAGTAACCTGCCCAAGATCACACAGGTCTTAAGTAGTGTCACTCAATTGACCCCCAGCAGGCTGGCTCCAGAGCCTTTGCTTTAACCATTTCTCTGTCCTGGCTTATTCACCCAAAGCCATCCACAGAAGCCATCAAGAGAACAAGCTCTATCATTTATGTCCCAACATCCCTGCTTTACCAAAGTGGCAAGAGCAGAGGTGACACAGATTGGTGAAAGCCTAGCTTTTGCCCTGACGGTGACCACAGGCAGGGCCGTGTGCAGAAATCCTGCAGCCTGAGAGCCTCTGCACCTGCAGGTTCAGGGCCATCTCTCTCTTACTCAAGTCTGCTGATTGCACCCTTCCTGTACCGGACAGATAACTTGCAGACTTGTCCTCATACCTCCCCTGAGGTGTAGCAAGCAAGGCCATGTGTTGCTGAGTCCCTAGTGATCATTTCCTCCATTGTCTGGTGGTTTTCTCATTGTAATGTCATTACCATGACAAGACTGTTCAGTGTTCCTTCCCCTAAGTTGAGCTCCAGGTGTGTTTTTGGCTCACTCCTTTTTAATAGACACAGAAGTCTGAAGCCTCCTAATTTTGTCAGTAATTCCTTAGCGCTCCCCCTAAATTCCTGACGTCACACATTCTGTTCCTATTAAACTCATACATGCCCATCCTGCAATGTGGTACATAATTTTTCCGGTTCAACACCACCCAATACTTCAATGATTTAACTCACCTTTATGGAGATGAATTTTTTTTCTTCTTTTTTTTGAGACAAAGTCTCACGCCATCGCCCAGGCCGGAGTGCAAGGGCACGATCTCAGCTCACTGCAACCTTCGCCTCCCAGGCTCAAGCCGATTCTCATGCCTCAGCCTCCCAAGTAGCTGAGATTACAAGCATGCACTACCACACCCAGCTAATTTTTGTATTTTTAGGAGAGACAGGTCTCATCATGTTGGCCAGACTGGTCTTGAACTCCTGGCCTCAAGTGATCCACCCGCCTCAGCCTCCCACAGTGCTGGGATTACAGGCGTGAGGCACCGTGCCGGGCCTGGAGATGACTTTTAAGTAAAGATTTCTAAGCCAGCCTTCTCTCCAGAGCCGCACCCACATTTCAGCTGCTTGCCTTTATCCAGGCTTCTCTGGCTGGGACCCTCACTTCTTTACACTTTTGATGACGTGTAGTTGTACGGAAGACCTTTTCCTCAGGGAGCCGCTGCAGAGGAGGGCACCTGGAATGATATCGTTTTGTCAGCGCTTGTGCTTAAGATGCTGTCCTCAAGGTGTCATAGTCATTTATCTTAAAGTTTTTATTAAAACATCCAAGGGCCGAGCACGGTGGCTCACGCCTGTAATCTCAGCACTTTGGGAGGCTGAGGTAAGCAGATCGTGAGGTCAGGAGATCAAGACCATCCTGGCCAACATGGTGAAACCCCCATCTCTGCTAAAAATACAAAAATTAGCTGGGTGTGGTGGCGCATGCTTGTAGTCCCAGCTACACAAGAGGCTGAGGCAGGAGAATCGCTTAAACCCAAGAGGAAGAGATCGCAGTGAGCTGAGATCGTGCCACTGCACTCCAGCCTGGCAACAGAGCGAGACTCTATCTCAAAAAATAGTAATAATAAATAAATAAATAAATAAATAAATAAATAAATAAATCCAAGAAGTACATTCTCTGTGCATGTGAAAGAAAATATGGTATTTTGATACAGCAGCTAAGAAAAGCTATAGCGTCTAAGGATAGATTTTTATTAATGGAGAATCTAGCAACAAATGAAGAAAGGCCCTGATCCTATGTCATATTTCAGGCACTTTACTATAGATACTATTAATGTTTTTTATTCCATCTCCCTAAGCAGAAGATTGTCTTTTTCTCCAGTGTTGCTCGATTTAAGATGGTGAATTTGCTGGGTCTTCCTCTCTTATTAAACAGGTTGGTCAGGCCAAAGATGAACTGCTGACCAATCAGCTGATAGACCACCTCTTGGGGGAAAACGATGGCATGCCTAAGGTACTGAACACGTGGGCTTCGTGTGCATCCTCAGATCCCAGTTACAGTTTGATTCTGCCTGTTTTTACCCATCATGCTTTTACAACATAGACGTGAAAAATTTTCTCCCTGCCAGTAGTGTAGATAATCTAGACCAGGAGTGTCCAATCTTTTTGCTTCCCTGGGTCACATTGGAAGAAGAAGAATTGTCTTGGGCCACACATAAAATACACTAACAATAGCTGATGAACTTAAAAAAAAAAAATCACAAAAAAAGTCGTACTGTTTTTAAAAAGTTTACAAATTTGTGTTGGACTGCATTCAAAGCTGTCCAGGGCCACATGTGGCCTGCAGGCCATGGCTAGAGCAAGCTTGATCTAGACAGACCCTGCGTTTTGGAGGATAACGTATATTTACTCTTTAAAATTGGCTTTGTCACCTGTGAGATAGCCGTGCCCCTCTAGATAACAATCCTCACCACATGCAATTTTTCTCAAATGTTATAATTTTGTTTATTCTAGGAACTATGAAAAAAGATCACTGACATTGAAACGATGACCTAGCACTCATCTCTAAAACTCAGAGTGTGCTTTGTTTACGTTCCCAAAATTATGGAAATTAACAAAAATCAAATTAAGCATAAAGGTAGTTCTCTATAACATAAAATAGAAATAAATTGGCCAGGTGCGGTGGCTCATGCCTGTAATCCCAGCACTTTGGGAGGCAAAGGCGGGTGGATCACTTGAGGTCAGGAGTTGGAGACTAGCCTGGCCAACATGGCGAAACCCCGTCTCTACAAAAAATACAAAAATTAGCCGGGTGTGGTGGCGCACACCTATAGTCCTAGCTACTCAGGAGGCTGAGGCAGGAGAATTACTTGAACCCAGGAGGCAGAGGTTGCAGTGAGCTGAGAGATTGTGCCACTGCACTCCAGCCTGGGCAACAGAGTGAGACCCCATCTCAAAAAGAAAAAGTAAGAAAGAAATCATTACAAGCATATTTTCAAAATATGTGACTCACTGTGGCTTCCTACAGAATGTCCATCTTCTCCCAGTCCTAGTGCGGAAAGACTCACATACCTTTGAGAATGCCCCAGACCTCCTTCTTCCCCTTTGCTTTATGTTCAAGGACATTTGCTGGTGAAGAACTCAAGTCACTGATTGGAAGCAAGGGCAATAGCATGTCACCGCTGGAGAGGACTGTAGTGGTCCCTGAGTCCATTTTCTGCATCTTACAGATAAAGCCACAGAGACCCAGAGCAGCTCAGTTAACTCATCAAAGGATACAGGCCCTTCAGCTGCTTCAGCCACCTCCTGTGGTGTCCACTTACTCTAATAATCTGAAAACCAGCATCAGATGCTCGCAGCTGTCTAAAGTTGGAATAGGAATGGAAAATGGCCAAAGGCCAAAGAAAATTTTATAGGTCAGAGAAGATTGATATGCATATAAAAATTATTGAAAGTTTGCAAAATTCATGTGTCATGTAAGAATATCGTTTGTTTCCAAGCACATGAGAAATAGTCTGTGGACTAGGGTCAGGAATACAGACTTAGATTCTGTGGTTCAAATCCTGGCTGGCCCCCTCCTGTTGTTTCAGCTTCTCATCGGTGAAATCAGGATAACAATAGTGCCTTCTTCTCAGGGTGGGTATGAGGATTTAAATGCATTAGTATTTCTCGAGTACTTAGAATACCACCTGGCCATATTGAGCTCTGAATAAATGTTTAATAAATAAACTAATTCTTTATTCATTGAGTTTTTTAAAGCAGTATCAATTCTCAGTTACTGGCAGATGAATGTGATTCTAACTGAAATACAAAATTTAATCTCCCCTTAGCTAACGAAGAAACTAATGTTTCTATAATGGTTTATATGTCAGGATGCCAAGTACCTGTTCCGCTTGTACATGGCTCTGAAGCAATACCGAGAAGCTGCCCAGACTGCCATCATCATTGCCAGAGAAGAGCAGTCTGCAGGTGGGTCCATGATACATACGTGTTACTCCCCAAACAGGCAGCAGAATCAAGCCCCAGCCCCTTTTCTGTGTAGGAAAGAGTAGACCCTACATTCCTAACATGGGCTTGCTTTGAACCCAAAAGACTAAAGAGATGACCATTTCTAGGTTTCAGAGGGGTTAAACAACGTACTGTCCCAGGAGACTGTATAAATGTAAGAGACTAAGATCGTCTCTTGTCAAGTGCTATTTCCTCTCCTCCCCCACAGCCTCAGAGTTTCTGCCTCATGAATGATGTCTCCTGTCACCCCTCCAGCCCACAACCCCCTTCCTACAGACTCATGGCATTTTCTTCCATTCCCTGTGTTTGGCCTTAACAATATGAGACATTAGGCAATGGAGGGTAATGATGTGGTGCTGTTATGGACCTAGTTCTTTTTTTTTTTTTTTTTTTTTTTTTTGAGACAGAGTCTTGCTCTGTCACCCGGGCTAGAGTGCAGTGGCGCGATCTCGGCTCACTGCAAGCTCCACCTCCTGGGTTCTCGCCATTCTCCTGCCTCAGCCTCCCGAATAGCTGGGACTACAGGCGCCTGCCACCATGCCCGGCTAATTTTTTTTTGTATTTTTTAGTAGAGACGGGGTTTCACCATGTTAGCCAGGATGGTCTCGATCTCCTGACCTCGTGATCCGCCCGTCTCAGCCTCCCAAAGTGCTGGGATTACAGGCTTGAGCCACAGCACCCAGCGGACCTAGTTCTTGATAATATGCAGAGACTGTTGATAGACTCTTCAGGATGGTCCTGCTCACATGTGCTGTCTGTACTTATTGAGTGACAGAATTAGTCTGATATCTTCATTAATTTTTGTGAGCTGATCTTAAATCTTTATAGATGTGGACACAGTTTTGGAAAATATGCAGTCAAATAAATCATTACTTTTTTCAGCTTACATTGATCTAACAACACCTTCTTCCTGTCAGATGCGTAATAGGAGCTCAGCATACAGAGAGAACTGAGCCACAGTTCAACCCTCAAGGTCATAATTTGATGGGAGAGACAGAAAGTAAATTCAGAGTTGTTGGACAGGGTGACAAGTGCCAGACTAGAAAGAGAAATAGGCTGAAAAGGCACAATTAAAATAAGAGCGACTGCTGGGTTACCCACAGCATCCTGAAGGTTGGGGTAGGGAGAGTTGGAGGATGGAGACGAGAGAAGGCAATGAAAGCTTTAGCTGAGTTTTAAAAGGATGGGGGAGCAGGAGACAGGGGGAGTGGGAGGTGCTGGGAGCCAAAGTGCTGGGATGTGGGGAAATGGGGGTGTGGGGAAGTGCTGGGATGAGGAAAACTGCTGGCAAGGCTGCAGCATTTACATGCCTGGAGAAGGAAGGGAGGGAAAATCAGGCCAGAAAGGAGCGCAGAGGCCAATCCTGAAGGGCACGAGTCCTCTGCTTAGGAATTTGCACTTACAGGCGTGAGTGGCGCCATTGGAGGGTTTTATGCAGGGGTGTGACCTTGAGGTGTCTGAGTGTGGATGAAGGCTTGAGGGTTTTCAAAGCATACTCTGACATCAGATGTGGGCCCAGAGCAATCCTGATGAGCACTACTGCAGAAGGAGATGGTGAGAAGCTTTCACAGTGGGCATGGGAAGGGAGGCTGGAATTGGGAGACTGAGAGACTCAGAACTCCATGGCCTGGTGGACTTCAGGGCCAGGGGGGTGCCCTGAGGAAGAGTAAGACATCAAGGAGGACACCACCATTTTTCACCAGAGGGACTGGCTAGGTGTTCATAACATCAATTAAAATAGGAACTATGGCTGGGCGCATTGGCTCACGCCTGTAATCCCACCACTTTGGGAGGCTGAGGAGGGTGGATTTCTTGAGCCTAGGAGTTTGAGACCAGCCTGGGCAACATGGTGAAAACCTTGTCTCTACAAAAAACACAAAAATTAGCCAGGCATGGGAGGATCACTTAAGCTCAGGAGGCAGAGGTTGCAGTGAACAGAGATTGTGCCCCTGCACTCCAGCCTTGGTGACAGAGCGAGACACTGTCTCTGATAGACAGACAGACAGACAGACAGATAGGAAATCTGCTGAGTTGCTTTGAATAAGACATTATTAAGCGATTACGAATAACAAGATTAACAAAATCCACTTGTAAGATGGGGGTCCATAGAACGTCCTCGGATTTCACCCTTTGCAGTAATGTAGTTTTACCACCTTTTTTCAAGGCAACTACCGGAATGCACACGATGTTCTTTTCAGTATGTATGCAGAACTGAAATCCCAGAAGATCAAAATTCCCTCCGAGATGGCCACCAACCTCATGATTCTGCACAGCTATATACTAGTGAAGGTGAGGCCTATGGAGTGACTTGGGACATAACCTGCCAGGTGTTTGTCCCCCATTGAGATTTTCTCCAGGCATTTTCCATTGGATTAGAGTGATTGCCTAGATCTCTGTATTGTTAAGTAACAAAACAAGATACAGAACACTTCTACAATACGCTGCCTTGTGTGGAATGAGGCACGGGGCAGGAGGCACAGCACCAACTCCAGTGTGGGGACAGGGAGACGAGGGGGACCAGGCTTCCCCATGTGCATCTTCTTATAGTGTGGTGTGTTGTTTTGTTTTGTTTTTGAGATGGAGTCTTGCTCTGTCGCCCAGGCAGTGGCACGGTCTTGGCTCACTGCAACCTCTGCCTCCCAGGTTCAAGCAATTCTCCTGCCTCAGCCTCCCGAGTAGCTGGGATTACAGGCACACACCACCACACCCAGCTAATTTTTTTGTATTTTTAGTAGAGATGGGGTTTCACTATGTTGGCCAAGCTGGTTTCAAACTCCTGACCTCCCAAAGTGCTGGGATTACAGATGTGAACCACCATGCCCTGCTTTCTTATATTGTTTTGATTTTGAAACATATAAATGTATTACCTGTGCCAGAAAAATAGATTTACTTAAAACATCTTTGTTTATCCGAAACTTGTTAATTTATTTATTTTGTGAGTGGATTTCATAAAATTCCACTGCTTTTTAAATATTGTTTAGTTTTCATCCAAATGTAAAAATAATACATGTTCACTAAGGAAGTGTAAAGAACATCAAAAAGAATTTTTTAAAAATTCATCCTTTAAGTCCACCGTCCAGATATAACAATTGTTAACACTGTGTTGTATATATTCTTTGTACTTCTATAAATGCATGTTTTTTACCAAATTGGGATTATGTTTAGTTGTGTATATTGTTTTTGAAATCAGTAATTATCAATACAAACAAAAATAGATCCTGCAAACATCAAGTACTTGTATGTATAATTTACATAAATGAGGCTGGGCATGGTGGCTCACACATGTAACCCTAGTACTTTGGGAGGACGCGGGAGGAGAATCATTTAAGCCCAAGAGTTTGAGGCTGCACTGAGCTACAGTCACACCATGGCACTCCAGCCTGGGCAACAGAGCGAGACCTCAACTCTAGAAAAAGACACAATACAACTTACATAAATGTCACATATATTCATGTGTACATTTATATATATACATATCTCTGTAAAGATATAGGCAGATCCAACTGACATATTTTTTCAAATGTTCATTTATGTCACAGTACATCTTTTCATATTAATGCTAAATTGGTTCTCTGACCTGTCCACAAGAGCAGTCATGTTATGAATGATTTACATCCTAATTATTGTCTATATCAGCACTGGCCAGTAGAACTTTCTACAGTGATAGAACTATTCTATATCTGTACTTCTCAATATGGTAGCCACTAACCTGGCTATGGAGCACTTAAAATACAGCTAGTACAGCTGATAAACTACATTTTTAATTGTATATGATTTTAATTTTTAAATGTAAGTAGCCATACATGACTAATGACTACTACATGAGACTGTACAGGTCTATAATGCTGATTCTAAGGGAAATGCATCTGGAGTTATAACTTGCAACCTCCAAGAGTACATTTCCCTTCAGAGAGTCAGGAGGACCCTTCTTCCATAAAGATGGGGGTTGGAAGGAGGGGAGTCTTTCTCAGCTGCAGACATGAGTGGTGACATCAATGTCCTGGGAGCACAGAATCTGGCAAAATGGAGCCTTTAGGAGTGCAGTGGGGGAGGGGAAACACATTGGTGGAAGATGTGGGGCAAAAATAGGAATTCCTGACAGGGGCTCTCCTGCAACAGAGCTTTCTAGCACCGTAAGCCACAGGGGTGCTTCTCTCGTCCTTTTCTTTTTCTCTGGCCCCAAGCGTTGGCATCATTCCGCACTCACCCTGCACATTCTCACCAGGTATCAGCAGCCCTGACCCCTCATCTGTCTGCTTCTCTCCTCCCCACTGCCTCACTTTTTAGCCTCCTTATCTCACCCCTGGATGACTGCAGTGGCTTCATGGCCTGGCCCCTGCTGACTCTCGAGGCTCACCCCATCCTAAACGCACCCCTCAATGTGTCACTGACCCTGCTGGTCCTTGCCTAGTCTCAGGCCTTCCGCCCATCATTGCCCTCTTAGCACACACAGGGCCCCTTTCCTTTAGCAGATCATTCTCTTTCTTTCTGCCTGATTCGTGACTCACTCAGCTTTCAGGTCTTACCACAACTTGGTGAAGTTGGTCCCCCAAGAATGGCCAGTAAGAGATAGATGGGATTTGAACCATATCAAGTGGTCTAGGGCAAAGTCAAAAGCAGAGCATAGAGTAGGTGAGGCAGGTGAGGCCATGGAGCCAGGCAGCAGCTGTTGAAGAGAAAAAAGGGAGGGATCTCCAGTGGCATCAGCCAGGAAAGTCTACAAGGATCCCACAGTGACCCTGGGCCATAATCAAGGAGTTATTTGGGGGAACAAAGCATGAATTGGGGCTAATCAATGACTATGAGAAGAGTAAAATATGTCATTTGTTTCAGATTCATGTTAAAAATGGAGATCACATGAAAGGGGCTCGCATGCTTATTCGGGTGGCCAACAACATCAGCAAATTTCCATCACGTAAGTACCACTGACCACGCCGCATGCCCCATGCCCCACCCTGGCACAGCACCCCTTGTGCAGGCTCCCCAGGCCGCATGCCCCATGCTCCACGCTGGCACGGCACCGCTTGTGCAGGCTCCCCTTGTCACTAACTCGTTTAATGATCACAGCAGCTCCGTGAAGTGGCATGTCAGGGCCCCAAGACCACTCCCAGGTTTGATGATTCTTCACTGGGAGGATTTACAAGAGTCAACACACGGTAGTACCAAAGCTGAGATTTACCACAGCAAAAGGATCTGAGGCAAAATGAGCAGAAGGATTCGCCCAAAGGCGAGCAGGTGCAGGCACGGACCTCCAAGAGTCCCTTCCCAATGGAGCACACAGGACGCAAGTTCAGTAACTCCTCCAAGACTGACTTGTACAACATGGCGAAACGTAGAGTGCCAAGAGGCTCATTGGAGACTTAGCAGCCAGTTTTATTGGGGTGTGGTCACGTAGGCACCCCCTGCCTGGCATGTACCCAGTTTTCCAGGCTCCCAAAGAGCAGGTGTTCAGCATAAACCACATTGTTTGTACAAAGATTTTAGGCACGGTGAGCCACTCATCAGTTCTGGAAATGCTGGGAACCGTCTCCAAATCTATGTTCCAGATGCGAGCCAAGGGTTAGCTGTTCAAGCCTTTCCAAGGATGACAGTCTCAGGCCTGCACACACAAGTACTTTTCTGCACAAACTGGGACAAAAGAAAAGAAATAACATTTGCCCGAGATCACATTGTCAGCTAATAATAGTCTGACTCTGTGTTCACAAGCACAGTAGGGTGTTGCCTCTGAAAAGGCCCCACTATTCTTAAAGCCATGTCATGATAGCATTCTTAAATAATTAAATCCTGTCACATTGTGACAGGGATCAGCAAACTTTTTCTGTAAAGGGCCAGATGTAAAATATTTTAGACTTCGTGAGACATATGGTCTCTGTCACAACTGCTCAACTCTGCCATCTTCTCATGAATAATACATAAACCAATGGGCATGACTGTGTTTCAGTAGAGCTTTATTTTTGGACACGAATGTTAACCACATACACTTTTAAGATGTCACAAAAATACTTTTGATGTTTTTTCAACCATTTAAAAATGTAAAAATCATACTTTGCTCATGGGCCATATAAAAAGTCAGAGGGCTAGATTTGGTCCATGGGTCATAATTGGCCAACCCATATTCTCTTAAGTGTATTTTTGTCATCGTCGTTACATGAAAGTCTACCATGCGGGCAAAGTGTTGGATAGGACAAGCACTCTCATGACTGCTGGTGGGAATGGAGATTGGTATGGCCTTTCCAGAAAGCAGTTTGGCAATTTGTGGTAAGAGTATTTTTTAAAAGGTCCTGTTTTTGAGCCAGTAATTCTGGGTGTCTGTCCTGAAGAAAGAATTTGATGCCTGCAGAGAGATTAGTCCATAAAGTCATTAATCCCCCTTATGCTTTTATCAGCAGTCCTGTCAGATGCAAAAAAATGTATCTAAGAGGTGTGAAAGGAAACTCACCAAAGTGTTGCCTCAAAGGATGCAGGTCCCAGCGTTACAAGGCAGAACATGGTGTAATCAAAGGAAAAGCAATTGATGGGCAGTTAGCCTGACCCCACGGCTACGTACTTTCCTCATTAAACAGATCATATCTGGTTCTTTGCAGAAAAAGCAAAGTTCAGAGGGTATGACCCTGTTTTCCTACAGAACCAGGGTGGAGTCCCGCCTGTATCACTGAGGACAGGAGACACTGTGCCCTTACTGCTCTCCCATTTTCTCTTGCAGACATTGTACCAATCCTGACGTCAACTGTGATTGAGTGCCACAGGGCAGGCCTGAAGAACTCTGCTTTCAGCTTCGCAGCTATGTTGATGAGGCCTGAATACCGCAGCAAAATAGATGCCAAATACAAAAAGAAGATCGAGGGAATGGTCAGGTAGGCAGAGACAGCTATTTCGCTATCTAATCACATTTCTCAAAGGCATTTCCCAAAATGTAGCTGCCAATGTGCGGGTTCAATAAGAAAACAGCAGGGGGCCAGGTGCAGTGGCTCACGCCTATAATCCCAACACTTTGGGAGGCTGAGGTGGACGAGTCACTTGAGGTCAGGAGTTCAAGACCAGCCTGGCCAATATGATGAAACCCCATCTCTACTAAAAATACAAAAATTGGCTGGGCCTGGTAGCGCACACCTGTAGTCCCAGCTACTCAGGAGGCTGGGGCAGGAGAATCACTTGAACCTTGGAGGCGGAGGTTGCAGTGAGCCGAGATTGTGCTGTTGCACTCCAGCCTGGGCAACAGAGTGAGACTCCATGTCAAAAAAAAAAAAAGGTGGGCATATATAGCAATTAGGATTGTATTCAGCTCCAAGCAGCAGAAAACCTAACAGCAGCTTGACCAAGTCAGTATTTATTTGACTCATATGCAAGGCATCACAGTCCAGGGCTGGTGTCACTGTGCCTTGATGCCACCAGACCCAGATGCCCCTGTCTTCCAGCTTTGCCATCCGTAGCATAGAGGTTTCCTCCTCATGGTGGCAAGACATCTGCCACACCCCCAGACATCACGTCTTCGTTCCAGGCAGGAAGAAGTAGGGAAATGAGAAGTCAGGGGGATCCTCTCCTTTTTGCTCAGGAAGGTACCATCCTCAGGACCTTCAATTTTCACCTCCGTGGCCAGTACTCTGCCTCACAGGACTTAAGGCTGCTAAGTGGAAACAAAGTTCTGCTAGCAAGGAGATGGAGAGAAGCAGCGAACTTCGTCTGCCAAAGAGGGATAGAAAATCGTGGGCATTCTCAGTGTGAGGAACTTCCTGCTCACTGGGCCCACTGCCAGTGGAGACCCCATTTCCAAATCCTGTGCAGCCCCAAAGCCCTTAGGCACGTCCTCGCTTCAGAAAGCGTCAGTAGCCTGGTTTTTCTAAAGGGAAACTAGGAAAAAGTAGCCCTTGCATTTGGAAAAGAAAAAAGTCATTGCAGTCATGGAGTAATTCTAAACAACCACTTATTCAGAGGAGTGATGACATTTGGGGTTCCTGTTCATTACATTATGATGAGACCCAGGTCCCTGAGTCTTGACCCAGACCTTAGCCCAGGGAGATGACTGGATTGGTAATGACAAATGGAAGCAAATGACACTTCACTGGTAGCTGGACTTGGGAGCCACCCTCATGGCAGAGAGCTCTAAGGTAGATAGGAGTACGTGGAATACTCCTTTTTTTAAGCCTAAGTAGCTTCAGACCAAATCACTGTGACCCAAAATACCTGCTAGCATGGAGAATGGGGTGGGGAGAAGGTAACTAGAAAATGCAAGATCATATTTACCCCCACAGCATAGAATCACACTAGCTGAGGCTCTGGCTGGGAGGAGATGCTAGTCATTTTCTCCCCATGCACAAATGGTTTATAGCTGTGTGGTCCAATATGGTATCTGCTAGCCATGTGTGGCTATTTAAATTTAGTTAAAATGGAATAAAAGTTAAAACTTAGTTTTTCACACTACCCGTATTTCAAGTGTTCAAATGTGGCTTATGGCTACCATATTAGACAGCACAGAATCTGAACATTTCCATTGTCACAGACAGTTCTATTGGACAGTGCTGGTATAGCTTTTACCACTTCTGTTACACAAAAGAGAGAGACAGAGGACAAATACCAAGCTCACCACTCCAGTAGCACAGGAAGAGGGAAGACCACAAGACCTACCCGTGCTTTCTGCCGTTGAATGTGCTATGAACTCCGGTTCCCAAAGGTGGCCCATGTAACACCCTAGAACCTAACCAATCCTAAGTACTCTTCCTCCTCCCTGGAGTGAATCAAGGGCTGGTGTGAGCTTGTAGGTATCTCTCTAAGCCCAGAGTCTGACTATGAAGTAGGTGTGTCATGTGTCCCTGGTTTTCTAAATATGCTTTCTCTTTGCCATCCCCCGTACATGAATAAAACGGTATTTTTAATTGACGTGATTCTTCCTCACAGGAGACCTGATACATCTGAGATAGAAGAGGCCACGACTCCATGTCCATTCTGCAAATTTCTTCTCCCAGAGTGTGAACTCCTCTGTCCTGGATGTAAAAACAGTATCCCATATTGCATTGCAACAGTGAGTTCCTTTATAGTAATTTCCCTTTCTTTGCATATATATTTGTAACCCATTTGAATACTTGATGTATGTCAATATTTTCTTCACTTTTAAAATAATCTTATCCCTCAAATTTCCTGCAACATCTGGCATTTTATTTCGTGGTCAATACAGTTAAAGGTGATATTCAAAGCAAATAATAATAGTGGAGGCACTATCACTGCAGGGCTGAATAGCGCAGACTCGGGGATCACACTGTCCCAGGCTCAATCCTCTGCAGCAACACCAACCACAGACTGATGAGCTAACATGTGAAGCCTTGGTGGCATCCTGGCAGGCTGCAGCACTTAATAAGCAGTAGTTTTTATTATTGTAATATTGAGACTTAGTGTCAGAGAACTTTAACATATCAGTTTATTTGTAATTCACTGGACTAATTTAAGCTTTATTTTAAAGAAAAATTCAGGTAATGATATCACAAAATTGAAGATTATTCTTCCTTTAAACATGAATCTGATAAGCAAAAACCTAACTTTAGTCCTTTTAATGTCATCTGTTACCCACCTGTGTGAAATAGCAATGATTTTATAATTTAGAGGTCTGACTTATAACTGGAGTTCAATTATTATAATTGAATAACAGGCAGGGCGCAGTGGCTCACACTTGTAATCCTAACACTTTGGGAGGCCGAGGCGGGTGGATCACTTGAGGTCAAGAGTTCAAGACCAGCCTGGCCAACATGGTAAAACCCCGTCTCTACTAAAAACACGAAAATTAGCCGGGCGTGGTGGCATGCGCCTGTAGTCCCAGCTGCTTGGGAGTCTGAGGCAGAAGAATCGCTTGAATCCAGGAGGTGGAGGTTGCAGTGAGCTGAGATCGCACCACTGCACTCCAGCCTGGTCAACAAAGCAAGATTCTGTCTCAAAAAAAAAAAAAAAATGAATAACGGTGGGAGTTTTTAAAGCAAAGATGAATTTAACTCTTAAACATACCGTTTCCAGGGTCGACACATGTTGAAAGATGACTGGACAGTGTGTCCACATTGTGACTTCCCTGCTCTGTACTCAGAATTGAAGATGTAAGTGTGCATTATGTCACCCCGTCTCACAGATTTGTCCAGACACAGGCCTTTCATTCTACTTCTTTTGTTCTGAAGCATCCTTCTGTTTATTTGTGTTCCTAAGGATCTCTAAAGACTCGAATTGTCTTTGAGAATATTATCCTTAAAGAGGATCTTGCATGAGACTGAATAGTTCTGATTCTCAAATTGCACGGTGGACATGTATTAGGAGGTGTAGACAGAAGGTAGTTGTCTTTCTCATTAGAGTAACCCAAAGCTAAAGGAATGTTACATATTTAATTTACTCTGTCTTTCCCTCCCCTAATCAGCATGCTAAACACTGAAAGCACATGTCCTATGTGTTCAGAAAGATTAAACGCTGCTCAACTGAAAAAGATTTCAGACTGTACCCAGTACCTGCGAACGGAGGAGGAACTGTGAGCGGCATGTGCAGGTGAGTGGCAGAGCACCCACGTGCCTTCTGGGCGCGAGGCTCCACAGCGTGCATGCAGCTTTTTTTTTTTTTTTTTTTTTTTTGAGACAGAGTCTCGCTCTGTCTCCCAGGCTGGAGTGTAGTGGCCGGATCTCGGCTCACTGCAAGCTCTGCCTCCCGGGTTTACGCCATTCTCCTGCCTCAGCCTCCCAAGTAGCTGGGACTACAGGCACCCACCAGCTCGCCTGGCTAGTTTTTTAATATTTTTTAGTAGAGACGGGGTTTCACCATGTTAGCCAGGATGGTCTCGATCTCCTGACCTTGTGATCCACCCGTCTCGGCCTCCCAAAGTGCTGGGATTACAGGCTTGAGCCACCGCGCCCGGTCGCATGCAGCTTTTTACTGTGTATCGGTATCAACTCCTTTTAGTGCATCATGGAACTTGCCAGATTTGAACAATCTGACAACCACATTTGATGTGTTTTTTTTAATGCTAAAACGCAGGCATTATCATCTCCATACAAAGGTGGTTTGGCCAAGCAGCATCATTCGGACTAGACAGATTTTTTCAAATCTCACAGGGGTCTTTTTAATCACACCATTAAAACTAGAGTCAGCTAATAAAAGTTTTTGTTTTGTTTTGTTTTGTTTTTGTTTTTGTTTTTTAGGGTCTGTGATATAATTCAGGAGAATATATTGTAAAAATGTTGGCTTCCAGAGATTTGGAAATAATCTCCATTTCTTTTTCTTTCCAAGTCCCATTTTTGTCACATGGAAGCTGCACATATTCCTTCTACTTCATTCCATTGGAAGCACTTACTCATGGCCACACATACTGCAGAGGAAGACAGGGAAATGTAGTCTTTAATTGAGAAGCCAAAAGCCCTGCCAAAGCTCAGGATATTCTTTTACCAAAGGGAGAAGTGAAAGTAATTCACCTCTGACACGGCATCTCACACTTAGCCTGGTTAAACAGGAGTCGAGGCTCCCCCAACAACCTCTCTGTTTTCCCTTCCTCAGGAAGCGGCAGCTCCATCCAACCAGTTGGACAGGACAGAAACCCTACATGTTATCTAGATTCCTGTCAGCCTTAGCCCCCATGAGCAAGGGCTTTCAGGCTATCTCCAGTATATCTGGTTCATGGTTCTCTTGGCTTTTTATTGCACCTACAAGAACCTCCAAGGCTGTCCATGAACAGGCCCAACCTCCTCCTCCTGCCTCAGGTCTGATTACTCACCATGTTGCAGCCCCACTGGCCTTCTTGCCCTTCCCTGACCACTCCAAAATGTTTTCCACAGCAATTGCACTCTCTTACATTCCCACCAGCTGCACACAAGCGTTCGTCCCTCCACTCCACATCCCTGCCAACAGCTGTTGTCTGCCTTTTTTTTTTTTTTTTTAGACAAGAGTCTTGCTCTGTTGCCCAGGCTAGAGTGCAGTGGCATGATCTCGGCTCACTGCAACCTCCGCCTCCCAGATTCTGGTGATTCTCATGCCTCAGCCCCTGAGTAGCTAGGACTACAGGCATGTGCCACCACGCTCGGCTAACTTTTGTATTTTTAGTAGAGTCGGGTGGGTTTCACCATGTTGGCCAGGCTGGTCTCGAACTCCTGACTTCATGTGATTCGCCAGCCTCAGCCTCCCAAAGTGCTGGGATTACAGGCATGAGCCACCACACCCAGCTGGGTGTTTGTCTTTTTATTGTTCAGTTCTAAGAGTTCTTTATATGTTCTAGATACAAGTTCTGTATCATATATATGATTTGGAAGTATTTTCTTGTGGGGTTTTTTTTCCCCTTAATAGAGGCAGGGTCTTGCCACATTGTGCAGGTTGGTCTCGAACTCCTGGGCTCAAACAATCCTCCTACCTCGGCCTCCCAAAGTGCTGGGACTACAGGCATGAGCCACCGTGCTCAACCTTGATAGCATTGTTTCATGCACAAGTATTTTATTTTGATGAAGTCCAATTTATCTGTTTGGTTCCTCTGCCCCTTTGGTTGCTTATGCTTTTGGTATTGTATCAAAAACCATTGCCAGGCTGGGCACAGTGGCTCATGCTTATAATCCCAGTGCTTTGGAAGGCCAAAGTGGTAGGATCACTTGAGCTCAGAAGTTCGAGACCACCCTGGGCAACATAGTAAAACAGTGTCCCTACAAAAATAAAGTAAAATAATTAGCCAGGTATGGTAGCATACACCTGTAGTCCCCGTTGCTTGGGAGGCTGAGGCAGGAGATCACTTGAGCCCAGGAGGCTGAGGCTGAAGTGAGCTGTGATCAAGCCACTGTACTCCAGCCTGGGCAACAGACTGAGCGAGCCCCTTTGTCTCGAAAAACCAACCAGCCAATCAACTATTGTGTAAACTGGGCACAGTGGCATGCACCTGTTATCCCAGCTACTCAGGAGGCTGAGTCAGGATTGCTTGAGTCCAGGAGTTCAAGACCAGCCTAGGCAACATAGCAAGACCCCATCTCCAAATGAAAACAGTGCCTACTCCAAGGTCATGAAGATTTGCACCTGTTTCCTTCTAGGAGTTTTGTAGTTATTACTCTTACATTTAGGTCTTTGATCCACTTAGTTTTTGTGTCTGGTGTGAGATAGGGATCCAGCTTCCTTCTTTTGCATGTAGATATCCAGGTGACCTGGCAGAATTTGCTGAAAAGACAAATTTTCCTCATTGACACTGGATTATTGTCTATTTGAGTTGTAAGTTTTTTGTGTATGTATTCTAGATACAAGTTCTTTGTCACATATATTTTGCAAATATTACACGCTGTGGCTTCCCATTTATTTTTCTGAATGGTGTCTTTTGATGAGCAGGTTTTGATTTTGATGAATTATAATTCATTAATTTTTAAATTTAAAATTTTATGGTTATTGCCTTCTTTGTCCTAAATATATATGTGTTTTTATATATATATATTGCCTACTAACAAGTCAGAAACATTTTCCTGTTTTCTTCTAGAAGCTCTAGATCTGCAATTTATCTTGAAATAATTTTTGTTTCCAGTGTGAGGAAGGGCTGGATTTTCTTCCCCTCAAATGGATATAAAATGTGGGCCTATTTCTGGACCCTCTCTTCTTTGGCATTGATGTGCTTCTCCCTTATTTTAATACTACACTATTTTGATTACTGTGGCTTTATAGAATCTCTTAAAGTCAGGTATTGTGGACCCTCCAATTTGTCATGTTTTTTTCCAAGATTGTTTTGGCTGTTATTCTTTTTATCTTTGTAGACAATTTTAGACTCAGTTTCTCAAATTCTGTTTTATAAACCTGCTCAAATTGTGATTGGGACTTGTATTAATTTAGTTGCTATATAACAAATTATCACAAATTTAGCATCTTAAAATAACACACATTTATTATCTCACAATTTCTATGGTTATGGGTCAGTAGTCTAGGTATGGCTTAGCTGGGTCTTCTCTTCAGGGTCTCACAAGGCTATAATCATAGTGTTGGTTGGAGCTGCAATCTTATCTGAAGTCTTTTTCTAGTCTGTTGGGTTTTGTTTTCTTTGGGGACGGTGGGGGAAGATTCTGATCTTTATGGTCAGAGGACTGAAGCCCTTAGCTCCTACAGGCAGTTTCCTGACATGTGACCCTCCCCACAACATGAAACTGCTTCAAGTCCAGTGTAAGATCATATCTCATATTTACAATCTCTCTCTTCAGGGAAAGTCTGGACCCTATTATAAAGGGTTCACCTGATTAGTGAAGCCCAACACAAACTCTCTTTTGATTAATTCAGAGTCCATTGATTGGGACCTTAACTACACCTGCAAAATTCCTTCATCTCTATCATATAATTAAACCTAATATGGTTATCATCACATCATATCACAAGCCCTGCCCACACTCAAGAGGAAGGTATTACACAGGATAAGTATCACTGGGTGTGGGAAATTTAGGGACAATCCTAGAATTCTGCCTATCACAACAGTTACATTGATTCTGTAGATCATTTTGAGAACTGACATCTTTAACAACAGTCTGCCAGTCTATGAATATGGTATATCTCTACATTTATTTAGATCTTTTTCAATTACTCATCACTATTTTGCAGGGTTTTTTGTTTTTGAGATGGAGTTTCAACTCATCACCCAGGCCAGAGTGCAATGGTGCAATCTCGGCTCACTGCAACCTCTGCCTCGCAGGTTCAAGCCATTCTCCTGCCTCAGCCCCTCGAGTAGCTAGGATTACAGGTGCCCATCACCACGTCCAGCTAATTTTTGTATTTTTAGTAGAGACGGGGTTTCACCACGTTGGCCAGGCTAGTCTGGAACTCCTGACCTCAGGTGATCCACCTGCCTCAGCCTCCCAAAGTGCTGGGATTACAGGTGTGAGCCACCGTGCCCGGCCTATTTTGCAGTTTTGAATAAAGAAGTCTTTCGTGTCTTTTGTTAAATTTATTTCTAAATAATTTGGGGAGATTTTAATACTAAATGAAATTTAATTTTTTTCATTTCCTAATTGTTTACATAGGAAAGTGCAATTAATTTTTATATATTGACCTTGCATCCTGTAACCTTTCTAAATTGACTTATGTCTAGTAGTTGTACTGTAGAATCCTTCAGATTTTCTGTGTAGTCATTTACAAATAAACAAAAAAATTACTTATCTTTCCAATCTTTATAACTTTTATTTTTCTTCTCATATGCACTGGCTAGGACCTCCTCTACAATGTTGTATAATAGTAGAGTCAACATCCTTGTCTTGTTCTCAGTGTTGGGGGAAGGCATTTAGTATTTCACTATCGTGATGTAAGGTTTTTCAGAGTCTCCTAACAAATTGTGGAAGTTTCCTTCTAGTTTACTAGGTGACAGATTTTGTCAAATGCTTTTTTCCTATCAATTGAGATTATATGGCTTTTCCCCTTTAATGGTAAGTTATATTTATTTTATATGGTGAGTTATATTTAACTTTTATATATGTTATATATATAACATATATATAACATATGGTATATGGTAAGTTATATTTATGTGGTAAGTTATATTTATATGGTAAGTTATATTGATTTTCAAGTGTGAAAGCCAACTTTTATTCTGGAGATAAACTCACTTGATCATGATGTATTATCCTAATGCTGGATTATTCTGCTAATATATTGAGAATATTGTGTCTGTGTTCATGAGGGATACTGGTCTGCAGTTTTCCTCTGTTGTGATTTTTTTTTTTTCCCGAGTGTTATAAGGCTGAATTTAGGTCTACAATTTTGTTACTTGTTTTTTATTTGTCCTATCCACTTTTTGTTCAGTTCCTCTTGTCTTGCCTTCTGTTTGACTAAATATATTTTCATATTTCATTTGATTCTTCTATTGACTTTTTACCTATGTCTTTGCAAAATTTTGTACTTGATTAATATCCTATTTTTTATATATATACACACACACACAAATATACATATGTACACATTCTAAATCCTGTAATACAATGATATAATTTTTCTTTAGTTGTGTCTTTTTAAAGGAAATTATAAAGAAAAAACTACAGTGTAGCTTTAAATTTACCCACATTTATAATTTCCATGTTATTCTTGCCTGAATCCAAGTTTCCATATGGTATTATTTTCTTTCAGCCTGAAGTACTTCCTTTGACATTTCTTACACGTACAGGTTTGCTGGTGACTTCTTCTCTGTTTTTATTTTCCTTCATTTTTGAGGGTATTTTAGCTTGATATGCAATTCTGAGGTTTTCTTAAAGCACTTTCACGATTGTCTCCAATATCAAACTTCATTGTTCCCTTGAGTTTACTGGTTTCTTTCTGGCTACATTCAAGGCATTCTTTATTTTTGGTTTCCAGAATTTTGACTATACTTGCCTGGGTGTGGTTTTTAAATTTTTTTAACTTAGGATTTCCTAGAATTCTTGAATCTGTATGTTTATATTTTTCCCTCAATTGGGACATTTTTGAGCCATTATTTCTTCCAATACTTTTTCTATCCCTTTCTATCTTCTCATTCTGGAACTCCAGTAATATCTGTGACTACTTGATATCTAAAGTCACTAAAGTTCTTTCCTCTTTTTTCTCTGTTCATATTGGATAGTTTTGATCTCTATTCTAGCTCACTGACCTTCTAATTTTTTTTTTTTTTTTTTTTGAGACGGGGTCTCCCTCTGTTGCCTGGGCTGGGGTGCAGGGCCACAATAATCGTTCACTGCAGCCTCAAACTCCTGGGCTCAAATGACCTTCCTGCCTCAGCCTTTCAGGTAGCTAGGACTACAGGCACGTACCACCTTTTTTTTTTTTTTAAGAGATGGGGTCTCACTATGTTGCCCAGGCTGGTCTTGAACTCCTGGACTCAAGTGATCCTCTCACCTCAGCCTCCCAAAGTGTTGGGATTACAGGTGTGAGCGACCATTCCTGGCCTTCTAAAGACAAAAAAAAATTCAGATTTTGTCGCAAGTTTCTAACTGTTATCTATGGGAAGATTAAACTGCAAGTGGAACCTTGTATTTTTAAAAAACGTCCACAGAACCTCTCCACACACTATCACGGCATTAGATAATGCTTTATAGAAAACTTCAAGGAACCAGACCATGGTACATCATAGCTCCTTGCAGATATGTCTTCGCTGAGTTATGATTGTGCACTGTCCTTCAAATACGTCACTATAGCCAGGCGCAGAGCCTGTGCCCCAGTCCCAGATACTCAGGAGGCTGAGGCGTGAGGATCACTTGAGCCCAGGAGTTCAGGGCTCTAGGAGACTATGATCATGCCTATGAAGAGCCACAGTAATCCAGCCTGGGCAATGCAACAAGACCCCATCTCCTAGGGGGAAAAAAAAAAAAACACACACACACACACAGTCACTGTAAGCATCCTTATACAGTGAATACTGGTTGAAGCTGTTGTTCACTGGCTTTTAA
Source organism: Theropithecus gelada (assembly GCF_003255815.1). Taxonomy (NCBI): domain Eukaryota; kingdom Metazoa; phylum Chordata; class Mammalia; order Primates; family Cercopithecidae; genus Theropithecus; species Theropithecus gelada. Next base: position 38,217,947 of record NC_037672.1, read on the forward strand.
ACAAATATAACTTTAATTTCAGGAAAATTTTTCCTACAAATTAATTTCTGAGCACTTTGCATTCGTTCTTCCCAGTGAGGTGGCTGTTATCAGCATCCTTCCTTCATTACAAAGGCTCAAGAGCTTGCCCACACAATTTGAGTCAGTTGGCAAGGCTAGTACCGAAACTTGATGCAGATTACAGGCTGGAGATTTCCAACTTGAATGTTTCCTGTTCCACATTCTAGAAACGGGCAAAAAATTCTTTTCAGTATGTTTGGCTTTATTACTAAATGCTAGCCATTATTTGAAACCCTTCTAGAAGCATGTGTTCTCTTTGTCCCTTCTAGATACAATGCTCCTGAGAAGACAGCATTTTCCACAGGAGGCTGTTTCCTCCCCTGGTGGATTTAAGAGACGGTCCTTTCTGGATACAGAGAAATGAACCAACAGTGACCTCTCCAGGTCGGCACTTCCCACTTCTGTACAGTGGCAAAACGATGATGGGTAACCTTGCTGTTTATTGTACTTTGTATATTTCCTCTTCAAAGTCTTACACACTCTATCCTCTGCACTGTTAATAGTAACCTATGACATAATTGTAAATATTCAGCTTTTTGATAACTTTTGTACTTTGAAATACTTTAAAATAAAATTGTTGACTAGATATTTTATCTAGATAATCAAATATCTAATCATTTGTGACGTTTTCCTGGATTTGGAGACAGAAAAAGAGATAAAGGTAGCTCTGAAGCACATTGTCAAGTTTGGGCAACACAGATGTGAACAGTGTAAAAAGCTTGAAATGAGAAGTTTATACAAATCACAGCAAGCAGAATCAGCCCAGAAGCAATTAATTAGGAAATCAAAATTTAGGAAATTAGGAAAACCAGTCTTGTAAAGAATGAATGAAACTATCAGCTTATATCTGCCAAATCATTCTACTGCATACTACAGAATTCCCATCACAAAATTAAGTCATTTGACTACCCCTGAAAACATACATTATTTGGAATCTTCTCTGAGACTGCGTAAAGGTTCTTTCCCCATATCACACATACAGCACACACCATCAGTACACACACACTCTCTCTCTCTCTCCAAGGGAGTCCATACTTTTCCCACATCAGTACATGCTTCCTAGGCCATCCAAGGCCAGTCACCAAAGTGAGCAGCTGACAGAAATGAGTCAGGGGGTCAACTGTGAATGAATCCGATGATATTTTACAGTATGGTCCCAGCAACCTGAGCATTACAGTGGTACCCAGGGGCCTAAGCTAAGGCCCAAGGTGCCAGTAATGTTGTATAGCATCCAAGTATCCCACCTGCATGATGCCTCCAGCTTTAGGACCTGTCCTTCCCTCCCAATGACCAGCCAGAGAACAGGCCAGAGGCCTTGGCTTTACTAAGTGGTACAAAGTTATTATCATAAAACCTACCCACAGTCCCCTGCTTCCTCTGATATGCCTGGAGGTATATTGTAAGGCTGTAGAAATAAGAACCACAGGCACCTAGGACTGTGAGGGTGGGTAGATTCTACTTTGGGAGTTACAGGCCTTAGACTTTCACCCATGAGCATACTCATACTGGAGCTTGTTTAGGAAGCCACTCAACCTAGTACAAATAATCTACCCCGTCAATAACATTAAGAGATCAAACCATGGTGCTACATAACTGCCAACATTTAACAAGATGAAGGATAAAGCTGAATGATTTGTAAGTAACAAAATGGCTGTGCAAGTTTGTTACATATGTATACATGTGCCATATTGGTGTGCTGCACCCATTCACTCGTCATTTATATTAGGTATATCTCCTAATGCTATCCCTCTGCCCTACCCCCTCCCCACAATAGGACCCGGTGTGTGATGTTCCCCTTCCTGTGTCCAAGTGATCTCATTGTTCAATTCCCACCTATGAGTGAGAGCATGCAGTATTTGGTTTTCTGTTCTGGCGATGGTTTGCTGAGAATGATGGTTTCTAGCTGCATCCACGTCCCTACAAAGGACACGAACTCATCCTTTTTAATGGCTGCATAGTATTCCATGGTGTATATGTGCCACGTTTTCTTAATCCAGTCTGTCACTGATGGACGTCTGGGTTGATTCCAAGTCTTTGCTATTGTGAGTAGTGCCGCAATAAACATATGCGTGCATGTGTCTTTATAGCAGCATGACTTACAATCCTTTGGGTATATCCCCAGTAATGGGATGGCTGGGTCAAATGGTATTTCTAGTTCTAGATCCTTGAGGAATCGCCACACTGTTTTCCACAATGGTTGAACTAGTTTACAGTCCCACCAACAGTGTAAAAGTGTTCCTATTTCTCCACATCTTCTCCAGCACCTGTTGTTTCCTGATTTTTTAATGATTGCCATTCTAACTGGTGTGACATGGTATCTCATTGTGGTTTTGATTTGCATTTCTCTGATGGTGAGTCATGATGAGCATTTTTTCATGTGTCTGTTGGCTGTATGAACGTCTTCTTTTGAGAAGTGTCTGTTCATATCCTTTGCCCACTTTTTGATGGGCTTTTTTCTTGTAAATTTGATTCAGTTCTTTGTAGGTTCTGGATATTAGCCCTTTGTCAGATGAGTAGATTGCAAAAATTTTCTCCCATTCTGTAGGTTGCCTGTTCACTGTGATGGTAGTTTCTTTTGCTGTGCAGAAGCTCTTTAGTTTAATTAGATCCCATTTGTCAATTTTGGCTTTTGTTGCCATTGCTTTTGGTGTTTTAGACATGAAGTCCTTGCCCATGCCTATGTCCTGAATGGTATTACCTAGGTTTTCTTCTAGGGTTTTTATGGTTTTAGGTCTAACATTTAAGTCTCTAATCCATCTTGAATTAATTTTCATACAAGGAGTAAGGAAAGGATCCAGTTTCAGCTTTCTACTTATGGCTAACCAATTTTCCCAGCACCATTTATTAAATAGGGAATCCTTTCCCCATTTCTTGTTTTTATCAGGTTGTCAAAGATCAGATGGCTGTAGATGTGTGGTGTTATTTCTGAGGGCTCTGTTCTGTTCCATTGGTCTATATCTCTGTTTTGGTGCCAGCACCATGCTGTTTTGGTTGCTGTAGCCTTGTAGTATAGTTTGAAGTCAGGTAGCGTGATGCTTCCAGCTTTGTTCTTTTGGCTTAGGATTATCTTGGCAATGCGGGCTCTTTTTTGGTTCCATATGAACTTTAAAGCAGTTTTTTCCAATTCTGTAAAGAAAGTCATTGGTGGCTTAATGGGGATGGCATTGAATCTATAAATTACCTTGGGCAGTATGGCTATTTTCACAATATTGATTCTTCCTATCCATGAGCATGGTATGTTCTTCCATTTGTTTGTGTCCTCTTTTATTTCACTGAGCAGTGGTTTGCAGTTCTCCTTGAAGAGGTCCTTTACATCCCTTGTAAGTTGGATTCCTAGGTATTTTATTCTCTTTCAAGCTATTGTGAATGGGAGTTCATTCATGATTTGGCTCTCTGTTTGTCTGTTACTGGTGTATAAGAATGCTTGTGATTTTGGCATATTGATTTTGTATCCTGAGACTTTGCTTAAGTTGCTTATCAGCTTAAGGAGATTTTGGGCTGAGACAATGGGGTTTTCTAAATATACAATCATGCCATCTGCAAACAGGGACAATTTGACTTCTTCTTTTCCTAACTGAATACCTTTTCTTTCTTTCTCTTGCCTGATTGCCCTAGCCAGAACTTCCAATACTATGTTGGAGTGGTGAGAGAGAGCATCCCTGTCTTGTGCCAGTTTTCAAAGGGAATGCTTCCAGTTTCTGCCCATTCAGTATGATATTGGCTGTGGGTCTGTCATAAATAGCTCTTATTATTTTGAGATATGTTCCATCAATACTGAATTTATTTTTTGAGAGTTTTTAGCATGAAGGGCTGTTGAATTTTGTCAAAGGTCTTTTGTGCATCTATTGAGATAATCATGTGGTTTTTGTCTTTGGTTCTGTTTATATGCTGGATTACGTTTATTGATTTGCGTACGTTGAACCAGCCTTGCATCCCAGGGATGAAGCCCACTTGATCATGGTGGATAAGCTTTTTGATGTGCTGCTGGATTTGGTTTGCCAGTATTTTATTGAGGATTTTTGCATCGATGTTCATCAGGGATATTGGTCTAAAATTCTCTTTTTATTGTATCTCTGTCACGCTTTGGTATCAGGATGATGTTGGCCTCCTAAAATGAGTTAGAGAGGATTCCCTCTTTTTCTATTGATTGGAATAGTTTCAGAAGGAATGGTACCAACTCCTCCTTGTACCTCTGGTAGAATTCAGCTGTGAATCCGTCTGGTCCTGGACTTTTTTTGGTTGGTAGGCTATTAATTATTGCCTCAATTTCAGAGCCTGCTATTGGTCTATTCGGGGATTCAACTTCTTCCTAGTTTAGTCTTGGGAGAGTGTAAGTGTCCAGGAAATTATCCATTTCTTCTAGGTTTTCTAGTTTATTTGCGTAGAGGTGTTTATAGTATTCTCTGATGGTAGTTTGTATTTCTGTGGGGTCAGTGGTGATATCCCCTTTATCATTTTTTATTGCATCCATTTGATTCTTCTCTCTTTTCTTCTTTATTAGTCTTGCTAGCGGTCTATCAATTTGGTTGATCTTTTCAAAAAACCATCTCCTGGATTCATTGATTTTTTGGAGGGTTTTTTGTGTCTCTATCTCCTTCAGTTCTGCTCTGATCCTGGTTATTTCTTGCCTTCTGCTAGCTTTTCAATGTGTTTGCTCTTGCTTCTCTAGTTCTTTTAATTGTGATGTTAGGGTGTCAATTTTAGATCTTTCCTGCTTTCTCTTGTGGGCATAAATTTCCCTCTACACACTGCTTTAAATGTGTCCCAGAGATTCTGGTATGTTGTATCTTTGTTCTCATTGGTTTCAAAGAATATCTTTATTTCTGCCTTCATTTCGTTATGTACCCAGTAGTCATTCAGGAGCAGGTTGTTCAGTTTCCATGTAGTTGAGCAGTTTTGATTGAGTTTCTTAGTCCTGAGTTCTAGTTTGATTGCACTGTGGTCTGAGAGACAGTTTGTTATAATTTCTGTTCTTGTACATTTGCTGAGGAGTGCTTTACTTCCAACTATGTGGTCAATTTTGGAGTAAGTGCGATGTGGTGCTGAGAAGAATGTATATTCTGTTGATTTGAGGTGGAGAGTTCTGTAGATGTCTATTAGGTCTGCTTGGTGCAGCGTTGAGTTCAATACCTGGATATCCTTGTTAACTTTCTGTCTCGTTGATCTGTCTAATGTTGACAGTGGGGTGTTGAAGTCTCCCATTATTATTATATGGGAGTCTAAGTCTCTTTGTAAGTCTCTAAGGACTTGCTTTATGAATCTGGGTGCTCCTGTATTGGGTGCATATATATTTAGGATAGTTAGCTCTTCCTGATGAACTGATCCCTTTACCATTATGTAATGGCCTTCTTTGTCTCTTTTGATCTTTGATGGTTTAAAGTCTGTTTTATCAGAGACTAGGATTGCAACCCCTGCTTTTTTTTTGTTTTCCATTTGCTTGGTAGATCTTCCTCCATCCCTTTATTTTGAGTCTATGTGTGTCTCTGCATGTGAGATGGGTCTCCTGAATACAGCAAACTGATGGGTCTTGACTCTTTATCCAATTTGCCAGTCTGTGTCTTTTAATTGGAGCATTTAGTCCATTTACATTTAAGGTTAATATTGTTATGTGTGAACTTGATCCTATCATTATGATATTAGCTGGTTATTTTGCTTGCTAGTTGATGCAGTTTCTTCCTAGCATTGATGGACTTTACATTTTGACATGTTTTGCAATGGCTGGTACTGGTTGTTCCTTTCCATGTTTAGTGCTTCCTTCAGGATCTCTTGTAGGGCAGGCCTGGTGGTGACAAAATCTCTCAGCATTTGCTTGTCTGTAACGGATTTTATTTCTCCTTCACTTATGAAACTTAGTTTGGCTGGATACGAAATTCTGGGTTGAAAATTCTTTTCTTTAAGAATGTTGAATATCGGCCCCCACTCTCTTCTGGCTTGGAGACTTTCTGCCGAGAGATCTGCTGTTAGTCTGATGGGCTTCCCTTTGTGGGTAACCCGACCTTTCTCTCTGGCTGCCCTTAACATTTTTTCCTTCATTTCAACTTTGGTGAATCTGACAATTATGTGTCTTGGAGTTGCTCTTCTCGAGGAGTATCTTTGTGGCGTTCTCTGTATTTCCTGAATTTGAATGTTGGCCTGCCCTACTAGGTTGGGGAAGTTCTCCTGGATGATATCCTGCAGAGTGTTTTCCAACTTGGTTCCATTTTCCCCATCACTTTCAGGCACACCGATCAAGACGTAGATTGGTCTTTCCACATAATCCCATATTTCTTGAAGGCTTTGTTCATTTCTTTTTACTCTTTTTTCTCTACACTTCTCACTTCATTTCATTCATTTGATCTTCAATTGCTGATACTCTTTCTTCCAGTTGATTGAGTCGGTTACTGAAGCTTGTGCATTTGTCACATAGTTCTCGTGTTATGGTTTTCATCTCTATCAGTTCTTTTAGGTCTTCTCTCCATTGATAATTCTAGTTATCCATTCATCCATTCTTTTTTCAAGGTTTTTAGTTTCTTTGCGCTGGTTATGTAGTTCCTCCTTTAGCTCTGAGAAGTTTGATTGACTGAAGCCTTCTTCTCTCGTCAGTCATTCTCTGTCCAGCTTTGTTCCGTTGCTGGCGATGAGCTGCGTTCCTTTGGAGGGGGAGATGCGCTCTGATTTTTTGTATTTCCAGCTTTTCTGCACTGCTTTTTCCTCATCTTTGTGGTTTTATCTGCCTTTGGTCTTTGATGATGGTGACGTACTGATGGCGTTTTGGTGTGGGTGTCCCATTTGTTAGTTTTCCTTCTAACAGGACCCTCAGCTGTAGGTCTGTTGGAGTTTGCTTGAGGCCCACTGCAGACCCTGTTTGCCTGGGTATCAGCAGCGGAGGCTGCAGAAGATAGAATATTGCTGAACAGCAAGTGTTGCTGTGTGATTCTTGCTCTGGACGCTTCGTCTCAGGGGTGTACCCCGCCGTGTGAGGTGTGAGGTGTCGGTCTGCACCTAGTAGGGGTTGTCTCCCAGTTAGGCTACTCAGGGGTCAGGGACCTACTTGAGCAGGCAGTCTATCCGTTCTCAGATCTCAACCTCCGTGCTGGGAGATCCACTGCTCTCTTCAAAGCTGTCAGACAGGGGCATTTACCTCTGCTGAGGTTTCTGCTGCTTTTTGTTTAGCTATGCCCTGTCCCCAGAGGAGGAGTCTACCGAGGCAGGCCGGCCTCCTTGAGCTGTGGTGGGCTCCACCCAATTCGAGCTTCCCAGCGGCTTTACCTACTTAAGCCTCAGCAATAGCGGGCGCCCCTCCCCCAGCCTCACTGACATCTTGCAGTTAGATCTCAGACTGCTGTGCTAGCGATGAGGGAGGCTCCGTGGGCATGGGACCCTCTGGGCCAGGTGTGGGATATAATCTCCTGGTGTGCCGTTTGCTAAGACCCTTGGTAAAGCACAGTATTAGGGTGGGAGTTACCTGATTTTCCAGGTGTTGTGTGTCTCAATTTCCTTTGGCTAGGAAAAGGAAGTCCCTTCCCCCTTGCGCTTCCCAGGTGAGGTGATGCCTCGCCGTGCTTCAGCTCTTGCTGGTCGGGATGCACCCGCGGACCAGCGCCAACTGTCCCGACACACCCCGGTGAGATGAACCCGGTACCTCAGTTGAAAATGCAGAAATCACCCGTCTTCTGTGCCGCTCACACTGGGAGCTGGAGGCTGGAGCTGCTCCTATTCGGCCATCCAAGTATACAGTTTTATGCTGCAAAGATACCATGTGGCATCAAGTGGCTCCAAAAGACCACATCACTGGTGGCTCCAATGAAGACTCAACCCCAATGCAGACCATTCCGATTCACATCCAAACTGCTGCAGTACCACCAACTGCCTCCTTCCATGAATCTCAGTCATTCACCTCATGGTCACGAGGGCTTCAAAGAGGAATCAAACAGACCTATGCCATCCTCATAAAGGGCATATTTACAATTTCTAATTCTAAAAGAAATGCTATTTATTTTACACACATATTATCCCAATCGTGTGTTTAAAACATTTAAAATTATAAACAAAATCATAATGAACAAGTGAAGGACACTATGCCGCGTCCTGGCTGCATGCAGATTCAAGTCCCTCTCCTGGGGGCTGCAGAAGAAGTAGGGAGACGTGACTTACATATCCAAAAGGCATAGAAATGGAAGAACATGAATAGAAAAGCCAGCCTCACCCTACTGGTGAGAAAACCTTTCCCGAACCAGAAGAGTTTCAAGACAGACTTTAACAAAGACAGGGTCGTGACTCAGCAGGCAAGGGCTTAGGCAATGTTTTATTTCCATAATGAATTAATCTCCAAAAAGGACATTTTTCACACTGGTAAATACAGTTTAAATGTCTCAAGAACTTTGTCTCATCACCCAAACAAGACTACCAGTTCCTTAAAGCATGGAATACGATCCTTATTTTACATTCATTTTAGTATATACCTCACAGAGGTAGCACAGACCTCTGAGCATTTACCAACAAGATTAAAAAATAGCTAGACATCTAAATTCTAGGCTAGGTCCACAGCCTCAGGGCCACTCAATATATTCAGTTATAGGAATAACCCAAACTTCCAACAGGGTTTGTGGAAGCCATCACAGGACGGGACTAGATCTCCCAGGGGCAAAGTGAACGAAAGCCAATGTTCATTTTGTCCCCCAACCTAGTGAACTGAAGAGCCTGACCCAGCCTGGTTCCTACTGGTTTGAACCTGATGGGTTGAGACTCCAGAAGGATAAGAATGTCTGAGAATCTTCTGCAGCCCCCCACACTGCAAAGTCCCATAACAGACCTCTCCTTGAAATCCTATTCACAGCAGAGATGTGGTCAGCACACACAGAAGGAGTGAGGCTGGGAATCCCAAGTTCTGACTCCTCGACTGCCAATGTTATGTTTCACACAACAGGCGAGTAAGGAATACAGTGAGCTTTTTAATCCAATCATTTGCAAATTAATAAGTAAGTAATATACCAACATAATATTTTGCTGTACAAGATGACAATCTTAAAAAGAATTTATACATGTATCATGTGGAACATTTTTATTCCTAATTTATACTTTGAAAGATATCTGACAATGTACAAAGAATACCCAGATCTAGGTGATGACTGTTTTGTATAATCATTTATTTACAAAATTTCACCACATAATAGGAACTACCTTTAAAAAAAAAAAATCAGCATTGGTCCTATAAAGGCCATTGGGATAAATTCTTAAGCCTACAAAAGACGCCTTAGTACTACTGCTCCCAGGCTCAATATTGTTAACTAAAATCTGACTCCAAGGCCCAGGCGTAGTTTCTAGTTCCAATTCTACAGTCATTCAAAAGCACATCTAACTAGATTGACAAGGGACAGTGGAGGACCCAAGCAGTCCTATCAACCTCTATAAGAGGTGTACATAAGCCTACTGCTCATACCCTTCTAGCCATACCACCCTTTATTTATAATGGGACACCAGGTCATCCCATTATGCTAAAACATGGTTGCTCTGGGAAAAAACAAGGCTTTCTCTAGACCAGCTGGACTGGTCAGGAGGGAGAGTAAAAAGTGGCTGTCGCTAGTGAAAAATGGTTTCATTTCTTCGAACTTTTTCCTTTTCCTTTTCTGGGCTCCTTATCTTTTTCTGGTTTTGAAGGCTTTGAAGGTTTTGTCTTTTTCTGTTAGGGGGAGGGAGAAAATAACAAAATAGTTAATAGCTGTGTTTATGAGTAAATGAAATAAGTTCATCTCTACAACAAATCTAATCTTCACCTGCAACTTACTTAAAGAAGGGAGGCTGCAAACATCAAGATCTTGAACTACTGCGACCCATGAAGCGCTTACTTTCAAGCAACAACTGCCCTACTTACAGCCTTTAAAAGCTGGCAGTAAAAACTGAGAGGGTATTTAGAATTTAGAACTAAGATCTGTTCCCCATGTAAGGCAGTTTCTTGGATTTAGAACAGAGGTATACTTAGAAAAGACAAAATAAGCAAGAGATAATTGACAAATAGGGTAATGTTTAGATGAAGAATTTCCTCTTCTTTTAGTTTCAGATTAGAGGTGTAAACACAGTCATTTTGTGAAAGCAGAAGAGAGGGAGAGAGGGAGACCACCCCTTAGGGTCTACATGAGCCACAGTGAAGAAGGCCACTATTCCTACTCCTGCATATAGAAAACAGAAATGAAAGGCAAGAAGCACCCACATCCAGCAAAGGACAGAGGAGGATCGGACGAGGTTCCTTGGCTCAACCAGCTGTAAACAGCAGGCTGATACCACAGTTGGCTTTCATCTTTCCCATCAAAAGACAAGAATATTTTACTCTGAGAAACTTCTACAAAGCAGTTTAGTGGCTATAGCAAAACATACACAACAGAAGAAACTGTTTTGTTAAAAACATCTTTCTTGAAAGTATATACCAATGGCCAGATAAATAAAAATGGTACTTTTTCTAACAGAACATATGGCCATCAAAATCATGTCCTGTTTTCTTGCCGTTTGGCTCTTCGACTACTATAAGAAACTGTTTATAAAAATGAAATCTCTACCTTCTCCACCCTCAACCATGATGAACAAAAAAACTTAGAAGTATTTTCAATTTATTCTGCCATGTGCTGAAAAGGCCCTATTATTCACCAGGCAAGGAAAGATCATCTATTTTGAGGTTCTCCTGTCGGTGGCTTAAAATACTACCTTGATCATGGCATCAGTTTCTATAGCATCTTGGTCTTTCTCATCAGATTGAGAGTCATCTTCATTTAACTCTTCATTGTATTCCGAATCCAGGGATGGGCTTGTGCTGTGTCTAGATGCCTTTATAGCTTGAAGTGAATATGGAGTAAGGTGGGCTTCCTTATTGTAAGCTCTTGTGAAGGCTGCTTTCACCTACATGAAAGGAGTAGACGGAGTTTTTAAAAATATAAGTCCCAAACAATTATTTTAAACTCTGGAAGCCTAAAGAGACCCTGAGGCCCCCTTGCAACTGTTTGCAAAGTATTTATGTATATACATGTAAATCTAAGTATGTGTATTTTTCTATGGATAAGTTCCGTATTTTTCATAACATTCTTAACAGAGCCCATGACAAAAAAGACTCAAGGCCAGGCGGGCTCACACCTCTCCATGAGAATCTTGAACCCAGGAGGTGGAGGTTGCAGTGAGCTGAGATCGCGCCATTGCACTCCAAGTTGGGTGACAGAGTGAGATTCTGTCTAATAAAAAAAGGATTTGGGAACTTTAGGCAAACAAACAAACAAAAGGTCACTTCAAGTCATCATGTTTACCTATTCAGCATTCTCCACATTTCTACAAAGTAATAAGCAAAGTTAGTCAGTGAATCAGTCAATCAAAAAGGGGCTTGGCTGGGTACAGTGGCTCATGCCTGTAATCCCAGCACTTCGCAAGGCCAAAGCAGGCAGATCACATAAGGCCAGGAGTTCGAGACCAGCCTGGCCAACACGGGGAAACCCTGTCTCTACTAAAAATACAAAACTTAGCCAGGCGTGATGGAGCACACCTGTAATCCCAGCTACTTGGGAGGCTGAGGCAGGAGAATCGCTTGAACCTGAGAGGTGGAGGTTGCAGTAAGCCGAGATCGTACCACTGCCCTTCAGCTTGGGCAAAGGAGTGAGACTGTCTCCAAAAAAGAAAAAGAAAAAAAAAAAAGTGAGGGGAGCTCATCATAAGATATAAGTTGGCCTTTAATTTCCACAAAACATAAGATACCTTTTCCATAATAATAGTAGTTACTTCAAAATACTACGAAACTTGAAAGTCTTACCTTCAAGCTTCTAATCATAATTCCTGAATTAGTCCATGAATTCTAACAATGGATGTCTGCTGTGAGAATTTACTGATAACCATAAAGTTGGGTCAAAATTTTGGAGAGGGCAAACTAGAGAGACTGAGTCTTCTAAACGCATTCATTACACAGGTGCAAGAGTTGGGTACTGGATGTTACATATTCATGATGTATCACTTTAGTTTTTTTGTGCTCATTATAAGAAAAGCGGGGATATATTATTACAGGGAAGATTATCCAACTGGAATAAATGCTGAATCCACAGATTAGGTAGGCTAAGAAAAAGAAAATTTATACAAATCCTCAGCCAATAAACACATTTTATTTTTACGACCCATTACCACCAGAGCTCACAGCTCAACTTTTAATTCCCTAGGCTCATCCTCTCACCCTTTATAAAGAATATATTTATATTTGCTCCTCAAATTTCACTTCTTGTTTTTCCACTGAGCATAAAGCAAATATAAAAATACAAATTGTAAAGTCAAGTCCAGAAGTCTACTCTTAATACTGCATTCAAATAGTATCTATGGAAAATATAGGTCATAATAAGCAACAAGCATTTAAGGGGAAAAAGAAGTAAATCTTTTTATAAAGCATCTAAAACACCTCTGAAGTACTGTCAGTACAAACCTGGTATTAGAAAGTGATGGAGAACCGGTGAGTGACATGATTTACCTTGGGATCCAGCTTTGAAAAGGGACTAGGTTTGCCACCCCAGCTGCTAATTTCCATGATATTCTCAAAGTCTTCTTTCATCAAATAATATGTGTCCATAAGTGCAACAACATCCTGTACCCCGTCGACTCCTTGTGAGGTCAAGGGCTGTACAAGTGCATCCCTTAGATGTGACAGATAATCCATGTTTACAGTCCTTTTGCTGGAGTAAGTTCTGAAACCACAACAAAAAAGACATAGTCAACAGCAAAGTATCAACTTAAGTCATACTGTGCATACCAGCACTGAGTTAATCAGGCAGAGTTCAATCTGATTTCAATAATGCTGAATGGAACGCGTACTATATGACAGCCAGCTGGTGTAGTTTGGAAAGCCCAGCACCACAGCATGAGGGTAATGGGTACACATCACATGCCCAAAGGAAGTTTTCTACTTACCCACATCAGTGACTGAAAAACAAATGTGGACTCTACCCTACTCTTAAGGCCCAGGCAACAGAATGTTTCTTTGTGTTCATAAATATGACTCGTTCCAAGTTCCAAAATATTAAAAGCATCAGTAGAAGGCAATGAAATTCCCTATCTCAAGTGTGTGAATGTGTGTAACACCTTTTGGTCTCTGATTATAACATACAAAATCATATATGAATGTTTCCCTGACATTTCCTAATACTGCTACTCTGAAATCTTCAGTTCTAGAACTGGGTTTTCCCCAAATCTAAGAAAATTGCAGAGTGTTCCCACAAAATCAAAAAGTGATCCACACTGGCCAGAGGAAGGTTTAGGGAAACAGTCTCTGGTCTGCTAAGAACTAGAATGTTATCATAAAATGACTTTCTTTCTCTCTTAAATGTTGTCACTTCTTAAAGACAGAAAGCTACTGAACAAAATAATATTTCAAATGCCACCATCCTAAATCTTTCCAACCCAGCTGCCTCTATCTTCAAACCAGGCAATCATATGCATACATATTTTTATTTATTTATTTATTTATTTATTTTCAGACGAAGTCTTGCTCTTGTTGCCCAGGCTGGAGTGCAGTGGCACAATTTCAGCTCACTGCAACCTCCGCCTTCTAGGTTCAGGAGGCTCTCCTGCCTTTAGCCTCCCGAGTAGCTGGGATTACAGGCGCCCGCTACCACACCCAGCTACTTTTTTTTGTATTTTTAGTAGAGACCGGGTTTCACCATGTTACCCAGGCTGGTCTCAAACTCCTGACAGGTGATCCGCCCGCCTTGGCCTGTCCAAAGTGCTGGGATTACAGACGTAAGCCACTGCGCCCAGTCTGTATACATATTTTAAACAAGCAACCTCAAAAGCTGTTGGTATCAGAATCAGCATCAGAAGCAGAAAGAAATGATTCTTTACAAATTATCTATGGGTCCTGCTCCTGCCTTCAAGGAACTGAATGTGTGAACCACAAGAAGCCACAGCTTTTCTCCTGATCAGAAATCTAGACTCACCCTCGCAACTATTACCTAGACAAAGAGTTTTTAAAACTCTCCTATTTCAATTTCATCAATTTCCTCTACATTGTCTTCCATAATTAAGCATGCTAGTACTTAAAAGGAAGTAGTGTGGGTCCCTGAACCACAGTACCCCCAAAAATCATGAAACCATTTCCAAAATTGTTCTCCTACAATGTTCACAGTATCATCATTTTCTAGTAGACTCATAGAAAAGTCAAAGATGCCATTTAGGGTACCTAAAGCAAGGGTTCTTAACCTCAGGAATCTGTAATTCCCCAAAAGTATTTTCTTTGTGGATCTATGCATTGTCGGGGGAATAAAAATCAAAGCATTCAGATTCTCAAAAGCACCTATGACCCCCAAAAAGGTTACGAACCAATAATAAGATCACACTTGCATTTTTTAAAGAAGAGAAACAGACCTACAAAAAAGTTCAGTGACTTGATCAGGGTTAAAAAGTAGGGAGGTCTTAATTTACTTTACAAATTGTGAATTCACTATAATGCAGAGATCGCACTACTGCATTCCAGCCTGGGTGACAGAGTGTGACCCTGTCTCAAAAAAGAAGAAGAATCCATAATATTTATGTGTATGCACATTTTCCAAGTTTCTAAAGTTCAACAAAATTGTACCAAATGCAAGTATTTTTGAACTTCCTTAAACTTTTCCAAGCACATTCGTTTTCAGTGATGTGAGCAGCCTCCTCCTGTTGCATGCTAAACTGTTATTTCCAATCCCACATGACTAGGTCAGTTTACTAGAGAAAATTGGTAAAAAACAGTTTGTTTCTTTAAACAGTTCAATTATTTTCCGATTAATTATTCTGAAGCTGGGAAGCTATTCCCACTAGTAATAGACATAATAACAATAACAGTGCCATCTCAGACTTCTGTAGTCTTTAAAATTTTAAATTATGACATCTACCATTTTATTCTCCAAAGTATCCTTTTAAGTGGTAAAACAAGAGTTATACTGATTATACGTGATAAAACTCAGCCCATAAAATATAAGGAACTTATCCAGGATCATTCATCTAGTTAGCAATAAAATAAAAACTAAAACACAAATCTTTTGACTCACATGATTGTTACTGGATAAAGCCAAATACATCAAATCGATAAAATACCCGAAACCGAGTAATCCCACCTACCTGAGACTCATATGCAAGGCCAGGTCCTGAACAATACGATCATGTTTGCCTGTAGACGAGTGCTTCCCCAGCCAGCTCGGGAAGGTGGGAAACTGGGTCATGAACCCTCTCATCAACTCTCCAGGAAGAACACTGGCATAAATGGCCTGAAAAAAATCAATTGCAGTCCAGAATTTATGTTCGGTACAAAGTTACTTCCTTAACAGTCATTGGCTTCCAAACAGTCTATGGAAGATAAAGCAACACTGTCCCAAATACCTACCTACAGGCCAGTCAGATGCTTTCTCTAACTCTGATCTGTTGGTACGGGAAACTTCTCCCAAAGAAAACAACAGACTGTGGTACACACCTTGATCCTACGTGTTATGGCTCACAGGGAGATCATCTCGCCAACTCAGCCTCCTCAAGCAACTAATCTCAACAGACCAGTTACCTCACAACGTCACAGCAAATAATTACTTAAGAGGGATATGATGGTCTTTAACATAAATGACTGACAGCATAGGTAGATTAAAGCATAGAAAGACGAATGATTAGAGTCCATTAAACTGGCACTTGAGAAAAGTTTTTTAAAAATGTATCCTTAGATGTCTTCTATGTCTAGTGTGTTCACCTTCTTAAAGACTGGAATTATAGTCTACATAAATTTTGTATACTACTTATTCTAGTAATTCCCTCACAAGCACTTTTTCCTATTAGACAATCTTTGCAAATAGTTTTAAAGGCTATAAATACTTCCTCAAGAGAATTCATCATCATCATTCTCCTGCTGCTAGACCTGGAGATTTTCTCTAACTTTTTGTTATCAGAACACTTTTGGAAGTATTTTTGTACATTAAGGTTTTCCTGTGTTAAAACATTATGCCTTTGAGGTACAATTATTAAGTAAACAAAACTAAACACATAAAATATAAAAGAAAAGATTTTGGGCCAGGTGCAGTGGCTCATGCCAGTAACCCCAGCACTTTGGGAGATGGGCAGACAACTTGCGCCCAGGAGTTCAAGACCAGTCCGGCCAACATGGTGAAACCCCGCCTCAACAAAAATAACAAAAATTAGCTGGCATGGTGGTGCACACCTATAGTCCCAGCTACTTGCAGGGCTGAGGCGGGAGGATCGCTTGAGCCCAGGAGGTCAGGGCTGCAGTGAGCCGTGATCACACCACTGCACTGCAGTCTAGGTGACAGAGTGAGACCTTGTCTCAAAAATAAAAATAAAAAGTTCTGTGTCTCCAGAATGAAATTTTGTTTCTTGTTTTCAAGCAATGTGTGGGTAGAATCAAGAGAAGCATTAGGCCTTCTGGAAGTGTCTTGCTTATTTTATTACTCAGGCCAGTAATCCTGTATAACTATACAAAAGTCAAAAAGAACAAATAACTCTCTTAATTACAAATGTCTACCAAATTCTGTTTTGAGTTAAAGATCTCAACCTAAATACAGTACCCAATATAAAACTGCTTTTTTAGCAAGGAAGACGAAAATCTGAATGAATGCCTCAGAGGTGCGGCTGCTGGCCTGCCCTAGCTGCACTGCTTCTAGGAGCCGCTACTCAGTGACCACCTGGGAGAGCCAAGAGTGACCAAAAATAAAAAAACAAGGATTCTTAAGTTAAAACGCAGCAAATAAAACTTCTGATTCACATCTTACAACCAAAATCTAACATTCCTATTTCTATGTATCCATTAACATTTTTTGAAATATAGATAAATAAGGCCAGATTGGGCTGAGCACAGTGGCTCATGCCTGTAATCCCAGCACTTTGGGAGGTCGAGGCAGGCAGATCACAAGGTCAGGAGATCGAGACCATCCTGGCTAACACGGTGAAACCCCGTCGATACCAAAAATACAAAAAATTAGCTGGGCATGGTGGCGGGCGCCTGTAGTCTCAGCTCCTCAGGAAGCTGAAGCACAAGAATGGCATGAACCCAGGAGGTGGAGCTTGTAGTGAACTGAGATGGCACCCCTGCACTCCAGCCTGGGCAACAGAGCGAGACTCTGTCTCAAAAAAAAAAAAAAAAAAAAAAAAGAAAAGTAAAGAAAGAAGAGAAAGAAGAGAAAGAGAAAGAAGAGAAAGAAGAGAAAGAGAAAGAGAGAGAGAGAGAGAGAAAGAGAAAGAAAGAAAGAAAGGAAAGAAAGGAAAGAAAGGAAAGAAAGGAAAGAAAGGGAAGGAAAGGGAAGGAAAGGGAAGGAAAGGGAAGGAAAGGGAAGGAAAGGGAAGGAAAGGGAAGGAAAGGGAAGGAAAGGGAAGGAAGGAAGGAAGGAAGGAAGGGCCAGATTAAGAAACAGACAATAGTTACCACAGAGTATTATAATCTGTAACAGACTGTATTTTTGCCACAAGAGCCATAACATTTATCTGGTATTTAAAATAACTACAGGATTAGCTGGGTATGGTGGCAGGCACCTGTAGTCCCAGCTACTCAGGAGGCTGAGGCAGGAGAATCTCTTGAACCCGGGAGGCAGAGCTTGCAGTGAGCCAAGATCGCACCACTGCACTCCAGCCTGGCGACAGAGCAAGACTCGATCTCAAAAATAAACAAAATAAAATAAGTACAGGAGCTAAAAGCTATTTAGTTCTCTTTTCAGTAAAGCAGAGTCTGCACTTTAGGGAGAGCTCTCTGCTCACCTGCGTAGGCAGAAGACTCCAGTTTTGCTTACTCCGGATCTGGCTGTCCACTAAGTCACCATCACATATGCTGTCTGCTGCTCTGCTTAAAAGCATCAAGTGCTTTTTCATGTCGCCCCTGTAGGAAAGAATCAGTCTGGATTATCTCACTCTCCACACCCCAGGTCCCTCCTTCACGGTGCTGGGAGGATATTAACCATGCCTCTCACCAGCTCTGGACACTCACCCTGCTGCTACAGGCTTCACATGTATGTAATTTTCCTGGACAAAGAGGGGTGCTATTGAATAATCATGAAAAAAGAGATCTGACTTGTCCATAAGTGACATGTGAGCAGTCTCCTCTCCAGCTGCAAACACCTTCCGGGCAACATCAAATGGGCCCTGAAAAAAAAAGAGGGACACATCTATTAGAATGGCCAAAATTCAAAACATTAACATCACCAAATGCTAACGAGGATACGGAACAAGAGGAACTCCATTCATTGCTGGTGGGAATGCAAAACTGTACCGTTTGGTAGTTTCTTACAAAATTAAACATACTCTTTACCATACGATCCAGCAACCACGCTTCTTGGTATTCACCCAAGTGAATTAAAAACTACGTTCACACAAAAACCTGCACATGGATGTTTATGAGCAGTTTTATTTATAATTACCAAAAGCTGGGAGCAACCAAGATGTCCTTTTAGTAGGTGAATAAACAATTTAACTGTGGTACATTCACACAATGTAATATTATTCAACAATAAAAAGAAGTGAGCTATCAAGCCATGAGAAGACATGGGGGGGCTGGGCATGGTGGCTCACCCCTGTAATCCCAGCACTTTGGGAGGCTGAGGTGGGCAGATCACTTGAGGTCAGGAGTTCGAGACCAGCCTGGCCAACATAGTAAAACCTCGTCTCTACTAAAAATAAAAAATTGGCCAGGTGTGGTGGCAGGTGCCTGTAATCCCAGCTACTCAGGAGCCTGAGACAAGAGAATCACATGAACCCGGGAGGCGGAGGCTACAGTGAGCCAAGATCACACCATTGTACTCCAGCCTGGGTAACAAAGAGAGACTCCGACTCAAAAAAAAAAAAAAAAAAAGTCATGGAAGAACCCTCTATGCTACTACTAAGTGGAAGAAGCCAATTGGAAAAGTCCACCTACTACATGATTCCAACTATACCACATTCTGGAAAAGGCAAAACTATAGACACAGTAAAAGATCAGTGGTTGCCAGGGGTTGTAGGGAGGAGAGAGGAAAGGAAGAATGAACAGGTAGAGCACGATTTTTAGGACAGTGAAACTATTCTGTATGATACTATAATGGTGAATACATGTCATACATTTGTCAAAACCATACAATGTACACCACCAAGAGGGAATGCTAATGTAAACTATGGACTCTGGGTGATAATGAGGTATCACTGTAGGTTCATCGATTATAACAGATATACCACTGTGGTAGGGGACGCTGGCAGTGGGAGAGGCTGTGCGTGTGAGGGGGACACGAAGTATATGAGAACTCTCTGTACCTTCCACTCAATTTTGAATCCATGGGCCGGGTGTGGATCACCATGTTGGCCAGGCTGGTCTCAAACTGCTGAGCCTAAACTGCTCTAAAAAATAAAGCATATAGGCCAGACGTGGTGGCTCACACCTGTAATCCCAGCACCTTGGGGGCCACAGCAGGAGGATCGCTTGAGGCCAGGAATTCAAGACCAGTCGGTGAAACACAGCGAGACCTTGTCTCTACCAAAAATTTTGAAAATTTAAATAAATAAGAAAGTGTATTAACTTTTTTAGAACCTGCTTAATCATTGTTCTAACTATAAATTCTGATTAGCAACTAGGTAAAATACAACACAGAGGTAACTGACACATACCTCTAGTTTCAGAGAGGTCATTAAACCATTTGACATGGATTATTCTGAACAGTGCAAAACCACTCCAAACATGAAAGTCAAACATAAGGAACTCTGGAAAAGCCATTTTATAATTGCTGAAGCATGAGTATAATTTAAAATTTATCCCTTTCTCAAAATTTATAATAGACACTGACAATCTTTGAGAAAAAATTCATTTGAATTAGAAACACTTTTAGCAGCTGTCTGTACTTCTTACTATATATCCCTGGATTCCACAGGCATATCAAGGAACTATAATAACTATTTCTATCAAGCTACCTACAGAACAAGAAGTGTTTTGGCTTAAGAAAGTAACTAAGACAAGGAAATTTATTTTACCATTTTGATATCCTTTTTGGCTCTGTGAGAATCAGCTTTGGCCTGGTCATAGGTTAATGCTTTACTTCGTGCACACCACATACTCAGATTATGTAAAACCTAAAAGGATCACAAATAAGACAACGTCAAGATAGGAAAATCCTGTTGCTCCCCACCCCTACAAGATTGAAAGCATTACCTAAAAATAATCAACAACTGTTACATAATATATATTTAATTTACCTGTCTGATATCTTGATTGGCTCCCAAAATTATTTCATTCATTGCTGGAGGGGGAATCTTTAAACCTTCTTTAAATGCAATAGACATCATAGCACCCTGAAATTGACAAGGGAGGAGTCCTCAATGATTTTAACTCATATAATCAGATATTTTAAAAATATTTATCAGGTACTTTTAAAAATTGACCCTTAAATAAATAGGCTAGTGTGATGGGAAAAAAATTTCAATCATCATACCTTAATCTGTTCAACCCGAGGTCTTTGAAAACGAAGATCAAAACAATAATGAACCAGAGAGCGAATCTTGGGATGATTTCTATCATTGCACATACAAATAATGGGAATTTTAGTATGTTTTATCAGGCCAATTAATTCCTGAAAGGCAAGTTAGCAACACAAAAATAATTATTTTTAAAATGACAAATATCACACAAGGTAATTTTGGTTCTAAAAATCTCCTCAGCGACATGCCTTGACTGCCATGAGAGAATGACAATGTTTTAAAAATCTAAATTATCAATAGTGAAACTGCAAAAATACAGCACTTGAATTACCTGAATTCCTCCCCTATCCTCATTGCCTGCCATGCCATCTACTTCATCCATGATGAGAGCATGTTTCGTGCTTACTGAAGAGGCTGCTCCATCTGACCCAGGTTGAGGAGCAATGGGATGAGACAAAAACAAAATAACAATTGCTCAAAAACTGCTGCTCTGTAGAAAATTATGTAACAGATATTAAACTTCAAAAGCTACAAGAATATGCAGCACTGGGCTACAGAGTGTTGCTAAAGAAAAAAAAAGAATATGCAGCAAAGAGAAACTCTCCCTGCCACCCCTTCCCCTGCAGACCCCAATTCCCTTCCCAGAGACAAACAATAGTCTCTTACACGTCCTTTAAGAGATATTCTACACATATGTGCATAAAAATATACAACTGAGGATTTTTTTTTTCTTTTTTTGAGATGGAGTTCCACTCATTGCCCAAGCTGGAGTGCAATGGCGTGATATTGGCTCACTGCAACCTCCGCCTCCCGGGTTCAAGCGATTATCTTGCCTCAGCCTCCCGAGTAGCTGAGATTACAGGTGCACGCCAACACACCCGGCTAATTTCTGTATTTTTAGTAGAGACGGGTTTTCACCATGTTGACCAGGCTGGTCTCGAACTCCTGACCTCAGGTGATCCATCTGCCTCGGCCTCCTAAAGTGCTGGTATTACAGGCGTGAGCCAACATGCCCGGCCAGTTTTGTCATTTTATGTATTTTGGTGATTCATTCTTTATCTATAGATATAGAACACTTCATTTTTTAAGGCAATTTAATATTCCATCCTACACTTGTACCGCACTTTACTTAATCACCATTAATGAAATATATAGGATGCTTCCAAGCTTTTTTCTATTATGTCATACTAAATGACTATCCTTATCTATATGGCATATATATGCCAGTTTGCACATATATAAGTAAAATAATAGCTAAATTCCAGCAATTGGAATTTCTGGGCTAACGGGTATATGTAATTTGAGAAATACTGCCGGACTGCTCTCCAGAGTAGTACCAATCTACCCTCCCAACAGCCATGTCTAAGAGTGACATTTCCTGAGCAAATTCTTTTGAACAATGTGAAGGCACCAAGAATTCAGGTGACAAAACAACACACCATAGATGATTCTAAACAGGCACTGTGCGGTCCTTAACTTGAGCATCTTATTTTCCATGAACTTTGGCCATAGAGGACCACTAGCTACAACCTGAAACACAGTGGGCATTTGCACACTGTCTTCTCTTCTACTACCTTTGCCTGCAATGACCTCTTCCACCTCCAAATGGTTTTATTTCTCATTCTTTGAGGTCTTTCAAAACAATTATCACCCCTTTACTCAATGCCCCAAGCATAATTACTTCTTCATCTGCTGGCCTTATTACCTCACTGTGTATTACATACCTTATTACATACATACACAGAGTGAGGTTAATAAGGTAATGAAGTAATAAGTCACACTGTATTACATAGTTTTTTTATTTTCTCTCTTTACAGGATTCACCTATGAATCCTCTAAAATCATATGAAAAATGCATTAAAATGTGCATGTACACATTTTTATCACATTCTCAGAAACCTCTAAGACCTATGAAAGGGTAAGTACTACCCCATAAGAATGATGTCAGAGGACTTTCTTATTCTCTTGTTAGCCCCAGAATTTAGTAGGGTGTTTGGCACACAACCTGTGTTCAATACTGGTTACTGAACATTGAAATGAATATATTTTTCTTATATCACAACAACAGCAGTTCAAAAAGCCACATACTTGAATAAAAGCCTTTGATGCTGGTATTGCTCAGTGACTCAGCAACAATCGCCTTCAAACTGCTCTTACTCCGGGTGTCACTTGCATTCAGTTCCACGTAGCTGTATCCCAATTCCTAATCAAAATATTGGAAACCACTGATGGCACAATACGAATTACCTCCACCACCCCCGCCAAGAAAGGCCAGTTAAGAAAGACAGAAGGTACAAACATCACATAAAAAACCATAGGTAAAAATATAAAGTATGATACTAACAGACAATGAGATTAACTATAGTATGCCTTACAATATTAGACATTTTTAGAATATCATATACATATATATAACATACACATATAAATACTAATAAATTTGGTCTTAGAACTTCAGCTGACAAATCACTAATCTGGAAGAGTATATTCAAACAAGCAATTTTACTAAATTTACTTCTTAGAGTCCTAAAAAAAGAATTAAATATAATAATCCCAACAATTCAGTATCAGACACAGAATTAATCTATTATAAGATACCGGCCAGGTGTATTGGCTCACACCTGCAATTCCAGCACTTTTGGGAGGCCAAAGCGGATGGATCACTTGTTGTTAGGAGTTTGAGACCAGCTTGGCCAACATGGTGAAACCCCATCTCGACTACAAATACAAAAAATCAGCTGGGTGTGGTGGCGCGTGCCTGTAGTCTCAGCTACTCGGGAGGCTGAGGCACGAGAATCACTTGAACCTGGGAGGCAGAAGTTACACTGAACCGAGATCGTGCCACTGCACTCCAGCCTGGACAGCAGAGTACAACTGTGTCCCAAAACAAAAAAATAAGATACTAAAAAGTAATCCTAAGATAACTGATAAAGTTAAATCATTCTTTGTCACGACACTATCCCACTAAACAATTTTCCTCTGAAATCAGGAAAATTCAAGTTATTCTGATTCATTTCCCAAAACTGATCAGCTTATGCCTTAATTTGTAAAAAAATATAATGATAATAATAAAGGGAGAAAAAGAGTTGTGTTCACAATTGTAGGGACTAGGGAAAAAATATTGTTTTGCTTTTTCATTAATGTTTATAAATACAGTGAAAACAGATAAAATTTTATTTAAATTTTATGCAGATGCATACAACAAATACCAAAAGAAACCACAAGCTTATGCAGCAGAGGATTGAGAAATCCAGCAATAAATTTCTAATCTGGTATTTCATCATTCTGATACCAACACGTGAACTCTGATCTGCTCTAGCGCCTAAGCAGGTCAAGTTCTCCCGTTGTCTACAGGGATTCAGCAGCAACAGAGACAACAGGAACAAAGGCAGGACCACACAGTGCTGAAGAATAGAACCCTGAGTCGCGCTACGTGGGTGAAAACTGGGCCTCCACCCTCCTCCCTAAGCCTATTTCATTTCACACGTGTGGATGATGACAGTACAGATAATTATTCAGTACATAGAACTATTCAAGGGCATTAAGATATTTGCATCTTTCAGAGTCTAGAATACATGTTTTTGTTATCTATAACACACCCACGTGCTGAACACGCTGCCTCGCTCATAGGTAAGTATTGCCTAGTACTTTAATTACCAATATTTTAAAAGGATTAAAATTACAAACATCACCAGAACCAAAACAGGTTCTAAAGGTTTTATTTTAGACAAATAAACACAGTTTATATATAGACACCACACATGCACACACACAGGCACACATGTGGGTACACACTTTTATCTCCTAGCCATGACCACTCGAGGTTATCTGTCCAACCACACTGCGACAAAGTACCCACCTGACACACCAGGGAAGCTGTGGTGGTTTTGCCAACACCAGGAGGACCTGACAGCAACGCTGCTTTAAAACTAGAGCCATCATCTTTGCCGGAAAATTTACCAAACTTTGCTGCTAGGAAAAAAGAAGTTCCAGAGTGTTAACCTATATCACCTAACAGAAATTCAGGCATGGCAGGGATAGTTGTGCCTAAACTTCGCATAGACAGCCATCCTCCAGTTTAGTTCTAAATTTGCAGAATATTTTCTACAAAACATAAACAAGTTTCCAGAGCATTCAGTGAAATTCTACTTCCTAGCTCACATCCACCCAAAATAAAAAACTAAAACTAACTCACTTTAAAACTCTTGATTTGAAATAATAATTGTATGAGTTTCCTTTCCTGTGAACGCACAGGCCATGGAGCACGCTGCCGGGGCTCGATCCCGACTCCATCCATCCTCATGCCACCTCTCACCAGCCACGGTGAGTTAAAAGTGACTTAGCCCCTGTGACTGCCTCCTCCTTTGTTAGACAAGGAGAACAACAGTAAAGTTGCTACTAAGGATGTTGTGAGGACCGAATGGCTGAGCACAGAGCCATGCATGCTTCACTAAATGTTAACAAGCATAGTAGCTACATGGTCACAAGAAAAAAAAACTGACTTGAAGATGCTGTGTCTGCAACTATCTTGTGCCCCTCAACACTAGACCAGCACTCTTCCTCCCCTCACCACGTGAGCACCTGGCACATACATCAGGCTCAACTCATACTCAATAACTGACAGAGACAATGGTTTTAAACCTACTGCCAGCAGGCATGCAGACAGGGACTACAGTTCACCTGAAGCTTTAAAACAGTCTTCTCGGCCAGGCACGGTGGCTCATGCCTATAATCTCAGCATTTGGGGAGGCAGAGGCGGGTGGATCACATGGTCAGGGGTTCGAGACCAGCCTGGCCAGCATGGTGAAACCCCATCTCTACTAAAAATACAAAAAATTAGCCGGGCATGGTGGTGTGTACCTGTAGCCCCAGGTACTCAGCCTCCTGAACCCAAGCGGCAGAGGTTGCAGTGAGCCTAGATCGCGCCACTGCACTCCAGCCTGGGCAATAGAGCGAGACTGTCTCAAAAAAAAAAAAGTCTTCTCTGGGCACATGAAATGCCTGTCTCTCTTTTAGGGGAGATTTTATTAAGTTTCAGAATGAAAAAATGATTTACCTTAAATTGAGTCCTATATCATTACAATATATTATCTGTTTAAATAAACAGGCATCATCAGCAACGGTGATCGGCATCTAGTCATCACTGGTCTATGTTGACAACACTACTAAAACATTTGTGATCTCAAACCTCCGTTAAGAAATACTGTGGACATTAAATACATACTGGAGCTTTTCACTCTCCCCAACAAATACATCACAAACAAGGACAGAAACTACAGAAGCACAGGCCTATCAGGCCTGCCAGAGCAAATCGTGCTTGCTACTGGGAGTTGAGGCTGACTGCCCTGCACGCATGCCTCCGTTATTTATTCACACCTTTCCTCCTAGTGCCCTTGCCACTCAGGGGTCTTACTGTCACATGGCTTCAGACCTTGGGACACATACTCTTTCCTACCCAACATTCACCCCTCCCTCCCTTCGCCTAGCTACCTCCTACTTTGTTTCCAAGTCTTAGCTTAGCCATCCCTTCCTCCAGGACGGGAGGACACACACCCAGGCCCTGACCACACATCTTCATCCTCACAGCACCCTGGACTTACCCCTCTAGCAGTACTTGGCACAATACATTTTAATTGCTGGTTCAGATAAGCCTCCCCCACTGCCTGTGAGCTCCTGAGAGGGACTGTTTTGTTCACAACACCACCAGCAGGGTCTAGTACTGCACCTGGGTTCAGATCAAGCTCTTAGTAAATGCTTGCTGACAGATGAATGAACCGTTAGATTTTCTTATATATGTGCCACTGAGCAATCACATGTTGATATATACACACACAAAAATGAGTGAGGTTGTAAAATCACCGTGTTTTTTATCTTCAGAAGAACTCTTGTGCCAGTTTCGGAGCCAGCGTAGGAGTTTGTTGGCACAGCTCTGGTCACCTTGCTGTCCAATTATGGTCTTGAGCGAGGTTGGCTTATATTTATCCACCCAGAGCAAATTTTCCACTTTGTTTTCACTGCTGTCATCAGCCAAATTCCTAGCCTTGCTGTCACCACTTGTTTCCTCGGCCACCTGCTCCTTGAAATCCAGGCCTCTCCAAAACACATCTGTTTCCTTTTTTATTGTCTTTGCCAAACTGTCCCTTTTGGAAGTCGGCTTGCTCTTTTTAGATTCCGATTCCTTTTTAGATGGACTAATTTTTCTTTTGCCTTGAACATTTTTTTGGGGTGTTCTCTCCAGTTTGGACTCTTTCTTCATCTTAAAAAGCAGAAAAGTGAGGAAAGAAGAAACCTGATGAAACATACAGAATTTCTATCCTGCTAAACGTACTACAGAGAGCAATCAGAGATATCCAAGTGGGCTATTCAGCCTGGGCTGGTCTTGTCATGACAGACTTTCCTGTTTGTGGAAGTCACCACCTTCTAAACTATAAAAATTAACAAACACACCAGAAACCACCAAACGCAATTTCTAAAAGTGAGAACATGTTGGATTTTAAAAGTACTCCAATTTTAGTTTGAAAAAAACAAGGTATAGTGTTGAGATTTTTGTTTCAAAGTTTCCTAATTAAAAGTTAATGCCTCTACAAAAACTTGTACACAAATGTTGTTCACAACCATATTATAGCTAAAAGATGGAAACAATCCAAATGTCCATCAACTGAAAAAGAAACAAAATAGGGTGTCTCCACACCATGAAATATTATTTACCCATAACAAGGAGTGAAGTACTGACACATGCTACAACCCAGGTCAACCTTTAAACCGCTATGCTAATTGAAAGAAGCCAGACACAAAATGCCATATATTCTAATGTCTCCATTTACACATGAAATGTCCAGAATAGGAAAATCCATAGAGACAAAGCAGAGCTGTGATTGCCGGGGGTGGACAGAATGAGTGGCTGCTAATGGGTACAGGGTTTCTTTTTGGTGTGATGAAAATGTTCTGGAATTACACAGTGCTGATGGTTGCATACTCTGTTAATATACTAAAAACCACTGATGTGTATGCTTTGTAAGGGTGGATTTTATAGTATGTAACATCTCAATTTTAAAAAAAAAATTATTGCCTCTTTAGCAGCAGATGCTAAAATTAGTGGATGAATGTTTAAGGACAAGCAGTATATAAGCATAGTTTTAAAGTACCTCCCTCTCCTGCCAAGATAGTTATCAATTACAAAGGAAAAAATAGTCACTTTACTAGTGAAGAAACCCAGCACTAGTTTCAGTGGGATGCTGAATCATCTTAACCAAATAATCAAGGTTATCCTCACTAATAATAAGACATATTGACATCCTGTACCTATGAAAGGATGCACTGAGGACACAAGATCACATCTATGGTGTTCTTAGAAACAAAGGCATAACCTCAATCTAATCATGAGAAAACATCACAGATCCAAACTGAGAGACACTCCACAAAACTGACCAGTACTCATTTTAAAAGTGTCAAGGTTGTAAGAAGACAAGGAAAGACTGAAGAAATGTCATCGACTGGAGAAGACTAAGAAGACACAACTAAATGCAGTGTGGGGCCTGGAACAGAAGAACTACTACAGGGGAAAATGTAAGGTTCGAATAATATGTAGAGAGTAGTTAACAATAGGGCATCGATGTTAATTTCCTGGTTTTTATAACTATGCTATGGTTATGCAATCGAAATCATTCCCTAGATTTCTCTAACCAGAATAACCTGGGTGGACTATCTTGCCATTTAGGTGACGGAGCTGGGGACATTAAAATCTTGGAATGCTGGCAATCCTGTGTCCTGTGTGTACAAATGGATGGTCTACAGTGGGAATGAATGAGGCTAACTAGGAGAAACTGAGAGACAGAAACTGAAGGGGTCCTCAAAGCTTTGTAGTCTGTGGATCCAGTAGTTCCTAGACCAGATCCTCCCCGCCCATAGTTTAGTTATGTGAGCCAACATTTTTCCTTTTGCAAAAGCTAATACAGGCTAGGTGTCTGCACAACTTAAAAAATCCTAATACAGTTCTAATTGAAAACAAATTTATCATGCTGATACCTATTAACATATCCTTTAAGGAACTCCTAAACAATAACCTTTGCATAAAGTCAACGTGAGAATACAGCTGGGCACAATGGCTCACACCTATAATCCCAGCACTTTGGGAGGCTGAGGTGGGAGAATCACTTGAGGTCAGGAGTTCAAGACCAGCCTGGCCAATATAGTGAAACTCCGTTGCTATTAAAAATATAAAAATAAGTGGGCGTGGTGGCAGGTCCCAGCTACTCAGGAGGCCGAGGCAGGAGAATCGCTTGAACCCAGGAGACAGAAGTTGCGGTGAGCCGAGATCACACCACTGCACTCCAACCTGAGGGACAGAGCTAGACTCTGTCTCAAAAAATTAAAAACTAGTAATAATAATAATAATAATAATAATAATAGGAAAATTAGGAAAGTTTGATAAGTAGATAGGTTATACGCAATATACTGTCCTTTCTCTACTCATATTCCCTGACAAAGATAAGGAAAAACAACAAACTAGACACCTTAAAGCAGAGTCCTCCAGCTCAAAAGGAACTAAGGTGGTTCATTTGTGGTAGACAGGAATGTTAACCTTTCAGCCAACAAGCCTGTATCCACCCAAGACATAAGTCTATGAAATTAAAAAGTTACTATACACCAACTTAAATAAATCACATTCATTTTATACAAACCTCAGTTTCAACTGCTATTTCGTACTTGGATTTCTTGCCTGGCATAGTTCGAATCAGATTCAACAGGCCATCTTCATCAATAATTTTTGTCCCCAAGGCTGCGGCCTGTTGATTAAAAATGCAGATCATCAAAACTGCATCCTACCATTCCTTTCTGTTAAAAAAAAAAAAAAAAATTCTAGGGCCTATTAGTAGGTGAAGAACCACATTTGTAAATTAGATAACACTGGAATTAAAAAAGAAAAACAAAAAATAGCACATTCATTGAAAAGGTAACATTGAAAAGAAAGAAAATAACAGATACATTCCCTAAGCGTAGCAGGTTGGCACAGGAAGTGGTCCATTACACTTTTGTGGACTGCTTTACCTTTCCTCCCCTAGGAAGGGGCAATGCCACTAGGGCCTAAGACCAGCTCTTCATACCTTCTTCCATATTGAATACATATGGCAGACATTTCCCCCACCTTCTTCCCTGCTGATGGAACTCCAATGTGTCCTTCTCCAAGTGATGAATTATGACTGGTCTAAGGCAACCAGAAACGTCTTGGTTCTTCCCAACCTCCCATACAGCTCTGAGTGGCCAGGTGACAGCTCTGGCCAATGAGACTTACGTGAAATTCTATAAGAGGTGTTTCTGGGAGAACTCTTGTCAGGCCAGTCACAGCTCTTATGACATCCTGCCACTGTTCCCTTTTCCTACCTTGAATAAGAACTTAAATGCCTCCAGCTGCAGCTACCTTGCAACCACAAGGCAACATTCATGAGGACAAAAGCTAACACAATAAGGACAAAGGGAGAAACCACATCACTGAGATGCTGAACTATCCCAGCAATACCTGCAGAATTCTTGGGGGAAAAATAAGCAGATGATTGTTTAAGCCACGGTTAATCAGGTGTTCTGTTGTTTGTAGCTAAACACAATCCTACCCAGGAGGCCGCTGATTCTTTTTCTAAAAGCACCAATTTAAAAAAAACCTAAGATGTTGCATGCGGTGGCATACATAGGAATACTTCGGACTGGAAGAAAGAGAAAACTGCATTTGTTTCTATCTTCAAAAATAAAAAAAGACTTAAATACACTAAAAAAAAAATCAAGTAAACAGGAACTATGCCTTCCATTGGAAAACCAAAATCCTGGTGTCAGAGCCAATAACACTTCTGTGGAGAAGAAATAATGTAGGCAAGAAATTATTTTTCTATTTCTTTCCTTCATTTAACTCTGAGTAAAGGGCAAATC
This sequence comes from Theropithecus gelada, assembly GCF_003255815.1. Lineage (NCBI taxonomy): Eukaryota > Metazoa > Chordata > Mammalia > Primates > Cercopithecidae > Theropithecus > Theropithecus gelada. The sequence continues at coordinate 38,248,301 of NC_037672.1, forward strand.
ACATCAAGAGTGTGCCAAGGCAGGCAGGAGGTGTCATGGTGTTGAGAACACAGCAGTACCCACCTTATCACTCTTGGACTGTCCACTATCACGACCCATGACAAGGTAATTTGTTTTCTTGCTGACATTTCCTGTTACTTTTCCCCCATAACGTTCAATTAGAGACTTGGCCTCATCTCGTTCAATAGACTCCAGCACGCCTGTGATTACAAATATAAGGCCTTCCAAGCAATTTTCAGCTCCCTAAAAACCAAAATGTTCAAGCAGAGAGGAAATTACATGGTAGCTTTCCAAAGAAACATTTGTCATCAAAACTGCAGGAAGTTGATTTTTCTCATTTCACATCACAAATAACCTTGGCATGGAAAGTTTGCTGGAAATTTACAGCAAAGAAGCACCACCTGAAATTAGATCCTAAGAAATTTCGATATGGCTAACATTTAATAAACTTACAAAACAAGCAGTGAAAAACATACATCCAACACTGTTAGCAAAGCTATTAAAATTACCCATTCATACTATTTTCCATTATGCCCTCTTCATATCTAAACCACTAGTTAACTTGCATAACTGTAAATAAACAACCAAATGCAATCCATCTATAGAAACTCTTGCTATTCAGGAAACTGCTTGTTCTTAAGAACTTTCCCAACAAGAATTAATAGAAGCAAGCATACTCCTATCATTTTGATGTTTCTGTCAATGTTTCCAAACAATGTACTTTAAAATCAGAATCACTTATCATTTTCATACACTTCTGATGCTTTTCATCACATTAGTGATCAGAAATGAGGTATAATTCCCCAATCCCTGCGTGCAAGAGCTAAGAAGGATCTTAACTGTCCGTTGAAGGGAGTTCTGCCCAAACTCATGGATTGTACAAGAACAAACTGCTGTTGGGTTTGATGGTCTGCCAATGGATTGTGGTGTGGCATATCTGAAGGCTACTGAATGCAACTTATAATGCTTAACAAAAATATTTACTGTTTCAGAGGAAAAAAGGAAGAAAACAGGCAACTCTTGCTATTGTTAAAAAGGGAAAGTTTTGATTCTAAAAAGCTAAGCGAGTGTGAGCTCGTGCCCTCCTCTCTGCTCATTACTCTATGATAGTAAATCTAGCAACCTGCTAGTAACTTAAAGGCAAGATCATATTATCTCTGGATTGGAAAGATAACTCTCATAATGTGTAATATAAAATAAGAGATACTTGCCAAAGAGAGCTGGATGGAAAAGACATTAAATCTTAATTGGAACTATGTATAGTTATATATTTTTGCAATGGTTCAATAAAATTATACAACGAAACAAAATGAAATAAAAATTACACATGACATTCCAAGTTACTTATTGCTCTTTTAACAGAGAATTGAGATTAACAAACTTAAAACAGGCTTGAAAAGCAGCAGCCAACCAAAATTCAAAGACTACCCCCACGTAAGTTCAATCCTTCACCATTCAGGTGAAGAATCTTTCTCAGAAGACAAAAAGAAACAGCTATGAATATGTTTGGAAAGAAAAGGTTTGACTAACATCTCAGGGTCCCTTGAAGGGGTTCTTGGATTGAAATGATCTACTGTAACACTACAGGAAGTTAACTACTTCTGAACAAACTCAAAACAACCCTGGAAAAATTGTACATGCAAGCCCCTATATCCCATATCCCATGTATCTATTATCTCCCAAATTATCCCCACTATGGCTCTGATTATCTTTTTACTTATCCAATCTTAGCACGTCTAGCCTCCCTACCAAAACTCTTCTATTCCAGAACTTGTCTAAGCTCTTACTCCAGGAGCAGCCAACCACTCTCAATATTCCCAACCTCTTCTCCAACATTCCCTCCATAGCCTTGCCTTCACTGAAACCTGGCTGTCCCCTCAGGGCACCACTTTGCCTGAAGTCCTCTCAAGCAGAACTTGTTTGGTCTCTCATACCCATGTACAGGAGGCAAGACTGGCATCTTCCTGCAGGCTCCCATAAAACCCATTAGCCCCTTAAGACTGACCTTCCCACTCCCCACTCCAGGTACAGCTACACCATCTCTCCCTCTCTTTATTAGGGGAACTATTAATCTCTATATGCACTTACACATACCAAGCAAACTGAAAATTAAATTTATACATACATTGTATATGTTTCCACTCCCCTCCTGCCTTCTCAGAAATCTCATACTACAATTGATTCTCCTTCTCCTGCTGGTATAACTTCAATCTCTCCCTTTCTGGTAGGACCTATCCCATTAGCAAAATGCAAGCTTTAAATATCTCCTACCATAAAAATAGTTACATCTCCCCCTAAATCCCACTTTCCATTCTAGCTAGAAGTCATTTCCCCTTCTAGTCCTTCTAGCTAGAAGTCCTCCCACTTCTTTCTTCTTCACAGCCAAACTTATCAAAAATATCTACTTTTGCTGTCTCCATTTTGTCTCCTCACACTCACTCTTCCACCCACTTCCATCAGGCTCTGCCTCCACCGTCCTTAGCTCTTGCTAAGGCCACTAAGGATCATTAAGTCATGTTACTAAATGCAACAATTTCTGGTGTTCCCTTACCTGGAATCTTAACAGCATGACAGACTTAATCACTCAGTCATTTTTAAAACACTCTCTCTTCCCTTTGCTTCTGTGATCCCATGCTTATCAAACTTCTCTCCCACATTTGTAGCTGCTGCTTCTCAGTTTCCTTTTGGTTTCCACCCTCTTCTACTTCACAAAGCAGGGGCCAAGGCCCTCCTCTCTTCTTGGTCTGTACTAGTTTACCAGATGATATTCCTCACTTCATGCCAAGAATGCCCAAGTTTTTCCATCAAGTTCTGACTTCTGTTCTAAGCTCCAGTCCCACATATCTGCTTATCTACTCAGCATCTCCATGTGGACATCTCACATAACCCTAATGCACAGTGTGGCCAACAACAAACTCATTATCATCTCCCAAACCAGCCCTGCCACCAATCGCATCAGCATCCACCAAGCTGCTCATGCCAATAACAAGATCATTCCCAATACTCTTTCTTCTCACCTTCCACTTCCAATTATCACCAAGTCCCATGGATTTTGCCTCTTCCAGTGAAACCTCTCCACTTTTCGACATTTTCACTGCTTCCCCAGACAAGTCCCTATCACTTCTCACCATCTCTCCTGATGATCTATTTATCTATTCCTGCCCCATCCACTGCACTTGGTACATCAGCAGCCAGAGCGATCTTTCAGAAATTCAAATCTGGTCATGTTATTCCTCCACTTTAAAATTCCTTCTCGGGCGCCCAGTGGCTCACGCATGTAATCCCAGCACTTTGGAAGGCCGAGGTGGGCAGATCACCTAAGGTCAAGAGTTCAAGACCAGCCTGACCAACACTGAGAAACCCCATCTCTACTAAAAATAAAAAATTAGCCGGGCATGGTGGCACATGCCTATAATCCCAACAACTCCAGAGGCTGAGGCAGGAGAATCGCTTGAACCCGGGAGGCGGAGGCTGCAGTGAGCCAAGATTGTGCCACTGCACTCCAGCCTGGGCAACAGGAGCAAAACTCCGTTTTCAAAAAAACAAAATAAAAATTCCTTCTCTTAGACAAAAGTAAACATTAGGCCCTGCAAGATGTGACCCTATTAACTTCTTTGGCCATTCTCATCCCTTGGTCACTATGCTCCAACTACCATAATTTTTCTTTCAGTTCCTCAAACATACCATGCAAGAACCTTCCCCCTGCGGGAACATCACACATTCTGGCCCCTCTGCCCAGACCACCACGCCACCACAACCCCTTCACACCTGTTGAATCCCTTTCATTCTTCAAGTCTCCATATAAATGTCACATTCTATATGCCCCACCGAGGACCAGGTTCCTCTGTTATACTCCCTAAGGGCATCTTAGATTTTCCCCTCATAGCACATATCCCAATTATAATTAAATTATTTATTTAATGTCTCTTTCTTTAGGCTGTAAGTGCCATGCAAGCAAAAACATTAGTTTTGTCACTGGTATAGTCTCAAAGCCCAGCCTTTCTAGGGCTACTTGTTATTTAAAGGGAAATTTTTCTTAGTATCAAGCAGTGATTCATAACGTGAAAAAACATCCCTAATTCTTGAAGATGGTAACTGAAGTTTTTAATTATTTTTAATTATTAATCCTCTGCTGCTGTAATCATAGTGAATACATACAGGGCTCACAGAATGGCATGGCCTCTCAGTACTCTTACCTTTGGTATTTCTTTGGAGCCCAGAGCCTTGGGACCTTCTCGATTTAAGTAGCTTCGATAAGCTTGATAATTAGTGCGTTTCTTTTCAGAATCTTCAGGACTTATAGACTATGGGAAGAGGGAAAGGAAAATGAACAAAGTCATACAAAATTCATGCAAAATTAAAAATACATATCTAGAAATACATGTTATCTTTATTATGTCACTCCTGTGTCTGGCTGTGAAATTAACAGTTTTAGCTACACAAGTACTTCCTAACTTACAGATAACTCACTTACGAACATCCCTGCATCAGCGCTTCTCAAAACTTTCCACTCTCTAAAGCCACACACCTCAGGGCAGATTATGGGAATAAGCCAAGTTGCCAGCTCCAAGCAAAGAAATGCAAAAGTGTTTTACTTTAGAAATTCATCTGAATTTTAAATTCTATTCCACGATATATCCATATATCCATGTTTAACAGGAAAATACATTTTTTCCCCAAGTAAACCTGATCACCCGAGAAGATATTCTGTGTTAACCTTCCATGCCCCTAAAGCACCAGCCTGCATCCCTAAGGATGTAAGCATTCCAGTTGGAGAATCTAAACAGTCAGTTCAAAGAAGGGACAAGCTTTACTCCAAAGAGAAGACACGTTCTCTATGCTATTTCATCTCTCCCTTTCTACTTCTCTCAGGAGATTTACCATGGGTATATCTCAGAAAATCCTGGGGAACTTTTTCAAACTATCCATCCCTAGATCCATCTCCAAGTTTCTCTTTCGGAGATATGGGGTACAGCTAGAATGTGTTTATGTGGGGGAAAAATATCCCAGATAGTTCTCATTTAAGAACCACTATCAGGTGTTTGTTATTTTTCCACTTTCTATTTTACATTATTTTTAACTTGTAAGCAATCCCAAATCCTTTTGAGAGTAGACAAAATAATAACTTCTATATAAAGAAATGGCTTAACCAATAAAATAGTTTAGCTGGTTTGGCTAAGAGGTTGATAAGCAATTAACAGGCTGGTCCTAGAATCTAACCCTACTTTCTAACAATGGTTTTCAAATGTTGGTGTGTGTTCATATCATATGAGGAGCTTATTAAAATACAGCTGCCCACATCACATTCCCTGGGAAACTCCGTATTTTTAACAAGTTTTGTAAGAGAGTCCAGTGCCTACCAACATGGGAAAACGATTAATTTATGACACTCATTCCATGAAAAGAATTCTGAATGATAAACAGCTTATAAAATAACTTTGAAGGACACCCATTTTATGAAGTCAGAATTATTTGACCAAGACCAACTAAATGTATTAAATAGACTTTATTTGATGTTTCCAACCAAAACTGCTTAAGTAAAAGTTTTAAGTTATTTCTATTCTAACTTCAAAAAGTACAGTGAAGAGTATCATTTAAAGATTTCCTCTTTCTTCATAAAAACAGACCGCCTCTGTAAATGGAACATGTTTTAGTGTGCCTGAAGAAAACCATTCATCTACCAGATAAGCATTTAGTGAAGAAAAAATCTGAGACCAAAAAGTTAATTGCTCCTTTAAGCGTATTTATAAGAATTGTCCACAAACAAAAGCATTCTGAAATCATCACCATTTCACTGTTCTGCACTAAAAAATAATGGTGATGACCAGTCAAAATAGGTGATATTCTACTTTTAATCCTAAGTGCCTAAGAGGCATGAATGAATAGTGGTTTCTCATTATGAATCTAAAGTAGTTCCAAATTGGAGATTCAGAGACCGTTCGCTTCTCAAATATATTTCCTAACAAAAGTTTTCAAAGATATTCATTATCTCATCATTTTTTCCTTTAAAAATAATTTCAGTATCTCAACACTGTTATACAAGAATAAAAAAGAGTAAATTCAGAACTAATCCAAATAACAATCATTTTAATAATAATAGCTAAGATGGTACTTATTAGGTCCCAGGCACTGCTCTAAGTGCTTTTACATATGAAGTCATTAGGTACTATTAATATTATTCCTATTTTACAAACAGCACCAAAGCACAGACAGGAGAAGTGACCAAACCTGCTCAGGGGCCCAGCTATAATTTGAAACTGGTTCCAGAGCCTGTGTGTGGAACCACTATGTTATACTGCTTCAGAGGACCTGAGTTCAAGGCTGGCCCTGCCACTTACCAGGTGGATGATCTTGGAATAAATTCTTTCAGCCTATTTCCTCATCTTTAAAAGTTGAATAATAAAAATAAATATCTCAGAGGGTTGTTGGGAAAATTATGAGCTACCACATGTAAAGTACTAGCACAGTATCTGACATACAATAACAATAAATATGGGCTTATTTAGCTATATTAATACTCCATATCCTACAACAGCTTCTAAATAAGGTATCTTAAAAATACTATGATGACTTATGGTCGTTAGAAATAAAACTTGAAAACAAACCCAGACTAACACATAGCCCCAAAATATATACAGCAGTCCCCCTTTATCCGAGGAGGGTATGTTCTAAGACCCACCAGTAGGTTCCTAAAACCACAGACAGTACCAAACTCTATATATACTTACATGTACTGTTTTTTCTATCTAATAACCAAGTCGGCTACCAAGTGACTAACCGGTGGGTAGTGTATCCACAACGGATATGCTGGACAAAGAGATGATTCACATCCTGGGTGAAATGAAGCAGGCTGGCCAGAGATTTCATCACGTTACTCAGAAGAGTACATAATTTAAACCTTATTGTTTATTCCTGGAATTTTCCATTTAATACTTTCAGACCATGATTAACCACAGGTAACTAAAACTTCAGAAGGTAAAATGATGGATAAGGGAAAATACCGTACTCCCTAGAAAGTTCCTACCAAGGCCGGGCACGGTGGCTCACGCCTGTAATCCCAGCACTTTGGGACGCCAAGGCGGATGGATCACCTGAGGTTGGGAGTTCAAGACCAGCCTGACCAACATGGAAAAACCCCGTCGCTACTAAAAATACAAAATTAGCTGGGCATGGTGGCGCATGCCTGTAATCCCAGCTACTTGGGAGGCTGAGGCAGGAAAGTCACTTGAACCCGGGAGGCGGAGGTTGCAGTGAGCCGAGATTATGCCACTGCACTCCAACCTCAGCAACAAGAGCAAAACTCCATCTCAAAACAAACAAACAAACAAAAAAAGTTCTTACCTCTTTTTTAGCTGGAGAACTTTTGGTTTTCTTAGGAGTTTTTGTCTCTCCTTTCAATTCAACGGCATTTTCTTTTCTTTTTGAGGCCACGGGCTCTATTTCTTTATAAGCGCTCTCTTCTTTTCTTTTCATAATTGCCAGCTTAGAACTGGCCTTGGGAGAAGAGACTTCTCCTATTTTGTCAGCTGATGACTTGGAATGTTGCTGAGGTTCTTTTGAACTTTCATATTTAGTTTGCTTCCTAGGACTGTAGCTCTTTCTTTCATCTGAAAATTGTTCTGTTTTTACTAGGAAGAAAGAAAAGATTATGATTGTTGTTTTTGGAAAATGATAACCTATATCAACTTTTCTTTCGTTTTTCAACTGAGTAATCTTAGCACAGAATATACCCTGAAGGCCCAAAGTCCTAAAGTGTCAAGACCATCTGTTTATAGTATATTTACAAATACATGTACTTATAGGACTAAGATCATCTAGACTAGCAGATGATTTGCTATCAGGACCACCGAAGAATTAAACCTACAGGCAATAAGCAAGAGAGCTGAAGATGACCTGGCCAACTATGAGTCAACTCTGAGACTACCTCTGACATGAAAAGCTCAAAACATCTAGTTCTTCATCTTTATATGCTGAAGTCCACATATTGCACTATACTTGGAAATTAACAAGAAACCTGGAGTTGTAATACATTTCTCACAGTAATCATAGAGCAGATGGGCATTCTGTACCAGCTAGCATCCAAAGAGCTTTCAAAGTATCTAAGCTGAATGTGCTCTAATAGTCCTACGAAATAATGTCTACCTAACAATACATAATTATTCAATAGAATATTTAAACAAGATTATCATGAATTTACTTCCATGAAGAGAAGTGCTCCATCTTACTTTTTTCTGCTAGTATTACCTTTATGAGGATATTTACGTTTTTCTGCTTTACTTAAATTGGCTTGGACAGATGAAAACGTTTCTCCCTCTTCTGTGTCCTTTCGAGCCTAAACAAATTTTAAAAGTGTCAAATGTAACAAATAATAGAAAAACTATTACCATAAAATCTGTTGTTAAAATCCTTAAAATTTTAAGTTTAAGGGTCACCTTTCAACTAGCAGGACACTACAATAAACTGTCATTCATTCATCCACAAAATTTCCAAGGCAAATGAGGCATGTTTTATTACTTCATGTTCCAAATGAGGAAACAGATGAAAGGGTATAAAAATCCATCTATAAAAATTATCCCTCTTCATTCCAACCTGTAAATCTGGAAGTAGAAGCCTTATTTCTGCTTCCTTTATCTCAACTCTCAAACTGTTAGTATTAAGCAGTTAAAAACTAAAATCTAAACTTAAAAGACTAAAATAAAAATAAACAAAAGCTTGAAAGCAAAATGAGAGCACTTTCTGAAAGAGAAAAAAATATATCCATTCTTTTCACGGCTCCTTCAAAACTCCATTTTATAAAAAGTTCACAAATCAAGGTGTGTGATACAGTCTTTTAAAGTAATTACAATTTGACTGTCTTCAGATGAAGTAAGACTTTTCAAATGAGAAAGTCTCTGCCACTCCCTACTGTCTTAATACCTGCCCGCTTAGTCTCAGCTCCTGATGTATCTAGGTTTACAACTCCCTGATTTAAAAAAAAAAGTAAAATCTTTTGAAGTAGTCACATATTGACACTGACAATTATATTAACAGAATGTGATTCATCAGAAATAAAGTTAATCTACTGGAGATAAATAAAAAATAAAAACAAAATAAAGTCTTGACATTTTAAAGATTCCCCAAAATAAGGCTGAGGCAGGCAGATCACTTGAGCTCAGGAGTTCCAAACCAGCTTGGGCAACATGGCAAAACTCCATCTCTACAAAAAACAAAAATATTAGCTGGGTGTGGTGACACACGCCTGTAGTCTCAGCTACTTGGAGGGCTATGGTGAGGGGATCAATTGAGCCCAAGAAGTCAAGGTTGCAGTGAGCTGAGATAGCACCACTGCACTCCAGCGTGAGTGACAAAGTGAGACCTTGCAAAAAAAAAAAAAAAAAAGAAAGAAAGAAAGAAAAAGATTCCTCAGCCTCAAAATATACTCTTTATTATATGAGACTGTCATAATACAGATTTTAGAGTTAACTGATTAGAACTGACAAAACTGTGCTTCCTGAAAAGACAGTGATTAATATTAAAATTATTAAACTGGTGTTCCAAAGAAATTTTTATGAGCATTATTTTCTGAACAAGTACATACGAACTCCTATGATAAAGAGTAAGAAAAAGGTAAACTGGGCGCAGAGGCTTATGCCTGTAATCCCAACACTTTGGGAGACTGAGGTAGGAAGATTGCTTGAGCTCATGAGTTCGAGGCTTCAGTGTGCTATGAACGTGCCGGTGTAATGCAGCCTGGGCAACAGAGACCTTGTCTCTTAAAAAAAAAAAAAAAAAAAAAAAGAACTAAAAGGCCAGGCACGGTAGCTCACATCTATAATCTTAGCACTTTGAGAGGCTGAGGCAGGAGAATCGCTTGAACTCTGGAGTTCAAGACCAGCCTGGCCAACGTAACAAAGCCCATCTCTACAAAAACATACAAAAATTAGATGGGCGTGGTGGCACATGCCTATAGTCTCAGCTACTCAAGAGGCTGAGGCAGGAGGATCACTTGAGCTCTGGAGGCAAAAGTTGCACTGAGCCCAGATCACACCCGGCTGCACTCCAGCAGAGACCCTGTCTCTAAAATAAATAAAATAAAATAAAATAAAGTAAAATATAAAAAAGAAAAAGGAAAAGATATAATTCTTTGTTTTGTGATAAAAGGTTCTGGTTTGCTTTGACGCTGTCACCCTTCTTTTAGGAAGAATAAGTTTCTCAATGAGCTTCCCCAAAAACATTTTTATAAATCAAAATAATTTAACTTATTTCTGGAAAAGTTATTCACGTTTTGGCTAGAGCCTAGAACACGCAAGTATGAACACTGATCTGTACGGTATATTCAGAATGCAAACAGCCCAACATTATGCCACCTTTTTGGTCTTGGGTTCTTCATCCAACATGGCTAATGTTCTGGCAAACTCTTCATCTTCATGCAACTGCCTCTCCAGCTGTAAAATGTGTCAGCAAAGTGAGTTGAGTTGCTCTTTTTCTTTTTGTAAATAAAAGTTTTCAATGTCAGATTCATATATTTAGAAGAAACTAGAAAAACATTTTCCAGAAAATAATTACGACATTTTCCCACCCAACATTAACAGTCAAGTATCACGGGTTTGTTTCACTAAAGCTGAATCAGATTTTGGAACACACAGTTCTGGTTTTGCAGGGATGACAGATAAAGTGAGCATATTTTTAAAGTCATATTTCTTACTTATAAAACATTAGGTCTATACTTTTCTCTTAATGGTCCTTATGGAACACAGCTCTCTTGTTTCTATTTATTGTCTAAAAAGACCTCTGAAAGGACTCTCAACCTAATAGGAAAACACAATCATCTGGGGAGCACAAAAATAGTGAATCTAAGAATTTAAGAAAATTATACAGTTTTTTTTTGCACATATAGTAAGCTATATATAAATGTAAAATCACTTTTACTATCAAACTCCTATTTTCAATTACTAATTCAAATGCATCTGTTCTCTTTTGAAAATTAAAGTCATCATGTCAGGAGTTCTAACATGCTAATATAACACACGACATTCTAGTTATCTCAGTTATTTCGAAATACTTTCACTTCCAGCAACATGGAGCTCTTCCAAAAGAGACTATGTAGCAGTGGAATATCTTTCTCATTATAAACCAAATGGCTGTATACCCCCTGGTAAAATGGCCTTATGTGATATTCAATAAAAAATACCATACATTATTCAAACAAAGAAAAGGACTTCAAAATCCACTCAATCTTTTAAAAGAGAAAAAAGAAGGGAGGAAAAACTCTTAGAGGGATAATTAGGAAAGACATCTTCAGGCATTAACACCTAAAAGTCCTTAATCAGATTAATAAATTACCCAAACAAGATTCTGAAAGAATGTGATAAAAATGGAAAAATAGGGGATTATGATACAAAGTACCACACCTGGTTTGGAAAGGATTAGGTAACCCTCTAGTATTTGGATAAGGAGAAATCAGGTTCCTAAAAATTACTTCCTAGTTTGACCTAGGCTACTTGCACTACCTTGAGTCATGTGGATACTTGTTTGTAGTTTATGTGATTCAGTGTGATCAAATAAGATAGAAAAATATTTTGAAAACACAAACTATAAACTGCCGAAGTAATAAAAAGTGAACAATCACAAACAATATTGTTCTCTCACAATAATACTTATCAAGAGCCCATTGTATGCCAGACACTAAGATAAGCACTGATGTAACAATGGTTGAGTGAGAGACATAAACAGTCCTGGTGAAGGGACCTCAGAGCCTATACTTTAATAGTAGCTATGACAGCGTGATAGAGTATATCGGAGGGGTTTCTAATATAGTTAAGGTAGTTTGGAAAGTGACACTTAAGCTAAACCAGAGGAAGGGAGTTCAAACAGCCGGCAGCTAAGCCCGGAATCTCTGACAGAGATGGGCGCTCCTCCCTGAAATACTTCTGTAAGATATCAACCCCTCCTGTTGTTCCTACTTCACTAGCCACTCTCTCCTCTCCTTTGCTGGATCATCCTCCTTTTCCTGACCTCTAAATGTTAACAGTGGCCCAGGGCTCAATCCTGAGACCTTTTTTTTTCTATTTGCATTATCTCCCCAAGATCTCACCCAGTTACACAGGTTTAAATATTACTCAACTGGTAATGATTTCCAAATGTCCATCTTCAGTTTAGACTTCTCCCCTGAGTTCCTGACTCTTCTACCCAATCGCCTACTCTGCATTTCCATTTGGAATTCTATTAGACATCTCAAACTTAACTTGTCCAAAAGATTTATCTGTACCAAACCTGTTCTGCTTCCCGTGTTCCAGCCTTAGCAAATCATATCACCATTCACCCAGTTGTTAAGGCCATAACTGAATTTTTTTTTCCCAGAGACAAGGTATTGCTCTGTCACCCAGGCTAGAGTACATTGGCACAATCACAGCTCATTGCAGCCTGAACCTCCCAGGTTTAAGCAATCCTCCCACCTCTGCCTCCCAAGTATCTGGGACCACAGGTGTGTACCACCGTGCCCAGCTAATTTTTGTATTTTTGGTAGAGATGGGATTTCCCTGTGTTACCCAGACTGGTCTTGAACTCCCAGGCTCAAGTGGTCCTCCCACCTCGGCCGCCCGAAGTGCTGGGATTACAGGCGTGAGCTACCACGCCCAGCCTCATCTGTGAATCTTCTTCCCTCACACCTTACATCCCATCTGTCAAAAACAACTTGTACCTTTCAATTACGACCACTTCTCACTGCCTCTTCCTATTACAAGCTGACATCTCTCGCCTACCATTCAGTCTGCAAACTGATCTGCTTTCAATCTTGCCCCCACCATGAACTATTAACATCATTGAGCCAAAATAATTTTCTTTTAAGATCCATCAAGTCATGTCACTTCTCTATTCAAAACTCCAATGGGGCTGGGCGTGGTGGCTCACACCTGTAATCCAACACTTTGGGAGACTGAGGACGGCACATCACTTGAGGTTAGGAGTTTGAGACCAGCCTGGCCAACATGGTGAAACCCCATCTCTACTAAAACTACATAAATTAGCCAGGCGTAGTGGTGGGCACCTGTAGCCTCAGTTACTGGGGCAGGTGAGGCAGGAGAATCACTTGATCCCGGGAGGCGGAGGTTGCAATTAGCCAGATCGTGCCACTGCACTCCAGCCTGGGCAACAAAGTGAGACTATCTTCAAAAAAAAAAAAAAAAAAAACTCCAATGGGTTCCATTAACATCCTTTTTGTAGGTATCAAAGTCCTATCATGACCTACAGGATTTGCTGCTAGTCATTTCTCCAAAATCATCTCACAGCACCTGATCAATCTTCTCTAAAAATAAATCTTTCAGTAGTAAATAATTCTCCCCTGGTCTCATTATTTATCTTGTATAGAAATTTAGATTTTCGGCCGGGCATGGTGGCTCAAGCCTGTAATCCCAGCACTTTGGGAGGCCGAGACGGGTGGATCACGAGGTCAGGAGATCGAGACCATCCTGGCTAACACGGTGAAACCCCATCTCTACTAAAAAAAAAATACAAAAAAAAACTAGCCAGGCGAGGTGGCGGGCGCCTGTAGTCCCAGCTACTCGGGAGGCTGAGGCAGGAGAATGGCATGAACCCGGGAGGCGGAGCTTGCAGTGAGCTGAGATTCGGCCACTGCACTCCAGCCTGGGCGACAGAGCGAAACTCCGTCTCAAAAAAAAAAAAAAAAGAAATTTCCATTTTCATTTATTAGATTTTAACTTATTTTACATGTAACTTCCAATGAGGTTCAATTCAAAGTCTGGTTGGACTAAATAGCTAGTCACAATATCAAGTTACTAATGATTCTAAGCAAAATGCCAATACCTCCGCATCTTCATCAAGCTGTAATTGCTTGGCGATGGCTTCATCATTTAATCCAGACTCATTTGTATTTTGTGAAAGCTATATTTCAAAGAAAATCAAGCAAAATCAGCATAAACCTTAAGTGAAAAATAAGGCACTTTTTCTTTACTGCTGCTGATTAAACACACCAATGAGAGATAAGTGTATCAGTAATAGCTGCAATGTACACCAGCCAGAAAGCCAAATCTACGACTACTCCCTGACCATATCCAATTCCCTAATAAATAAATAGCCTATAGACAGACCTGTCTCACTTAGTTCTATTGATATGTTCAAGAGAAGTACCAAAAATAAAAATAAAAATAAACCAATCCTGTAGATTAATGTCTTGGCTTGACAAGTAGTCCAGAACATTGGCAAACCAACATGTGAGAATGATTACATTGTATTATGGAGGAAGTGATCGAATCAACAAACACCCACGATGGGGCAGGCTTTCTTTAACTCAGGGGACTACTTTCACCATCATTTATGTGGTATGTCTGTTTCCTAAATGGCCAGAAACAGATGAATCCAATATCTGTCAAAGTAGCGAAGGTCAAAAGTGTAGCATTGGTATGCTGTATTTGTAAAGACTCTATTTATTATCTCATGTGGAAACAAATTTATTTCTAATATTGACTGGCTGAGGTCAACAGTAAAATGAGTTTGCATTCTGAGAACTCAATTTAAATTCGAATAATTACAATTTTTTCTTACAGCTTAAAAGATCTTTTCCCGCTTTCACGAATTAAAAAAACTAAATATGTAACATTCTAACTTCCTCATCCTTTAAAATGAGGGCAATATATTTTATCCATAATCATAGGAAAATTATTTTAATTATTAAAACATGTTGACCTATTTACTACATCCTAGTTTCTCCTGTTATTAATATTAGTGAATGGGTATAAATCCTGAGCATACTTGCTTATATGTAGAACACTCACCTCTTTTCTTTTGCTTGCCACCATCTTCTTATTAGATCTTTGGACACTTCCAGTTCCAAAATAATCAAGCACTGATGTGGGTGTAAGTTTTATTGGTGATAAAGGCTTATTCTTGGTCTTAGTGTTTTCTTCATTCTTTTTCATGTTTGATGTTCCAAGATGACTATTTGTAGATCTTCCATTCTCTTTTGATTTAGAGGCCGCCTTCTTACACGTAAAGTCATCTTCTTCATCTTAAATGAAATGTAACCAAATATTTTTTATAAAACATCAATTCAGTTATACAAAGCAAACACTTCTACCAGCTTTATAAAAAGTATACAAGAGGCTACACATGGTGGCTCATGCTTGTAATCCCAGCACTTTGGGAGACCAAGATAGGAGGATCATTTGTGCTCAGGAGTCCGAGACCAGCCTGGGCAACATCATGAAATTCCGTCTCTACAAAAAAAATATCAAAAAATTAGCCAGGCATGGTGGTGCACACCTCTAGCCCCAGCTACTAGGGAGGCTGGGGCAAGAGGATATAAACCCAGGAGGTTGAGGCTACAGTTAGCTGTGATTGCACCACTGCACTCCAGCCTGAACAACAAAGACCCTGTCTCAAAAACAAAATAAGTATACAAGAACTTTGAGATGCTAGCAACTTTTTTACCTTCTATCTCCTAAATTCAACCATCATTCCCACATTTACCAGTGCCAGGCCTGTAATACACTGTCTCCCCCAATTACTACTGAGAATACACAAATATTTACTGAGCACCCATTATGTACCAGGCACTTAAGATACAGCAGTGAATAAAAAAGACAAAATTCCTGCCCTCATGGAACTTGAAGTCTAGAAGAGGAAACAGATACACAAATAAACAAATACACATTGTCAAGTTAAATGTTCTATGAATAAAAAGTAAAACAGGGTGAAACAGGGTGAAAGAATTAAAGAGTGATGAAGGATACTCTTTAGATAAGGTAGTCAGGGAATGCCTCTTTGATAAACAACACTTTGACAGAGGCCTGAAATGAAGATACCTCAGGCAAGAATATTCGGGCAGTTAAAACTACAAAGGGAAAAGCCGAGATGGGAGTGTGCCTGGAGTTGAATGTGGCTGTAGCACAATGCGGAGGCGTGCCAGAAGAGTTCGAGTGAAAGAGGTAGGGGCCAAATCCTGGAGGACTTTCTAGGCAGTAGGAATAATTTTAGTCTTTATTATAGAATGGGAATCCACTGGAGAATTTTGAGCATAGTTTGTGACCCAACTTAAGGCCTGTCCTTTGAAGAACACACAGAAGAGGGGGGAAAGTAAATGCAGGGAGACCATTTAGAAAGCTACTGCAGTTCCAGATGAGATGCGGGAGGCTTGGACTATGGTGGTATTTGCAGAGGTGGTAAGTTGTCAAGTTCTAGCTATATATTGCAGGTGAACCATCTACTGATATCTAACCATTCATTTAAGACCATAAACTCTTTGTTACATTTTCTTTTTCTAAAAAGTTCCCACAAAACATCTTTTAAAAAGTTTCCCTACACATCTTTTTAAGCATTCATGACAATGTTTAGATAATTAGAAGCTCCAAAAATGTACCTCAAAAGGGTGTCAATAAATTTGTTTGCTTCAGTGATTCACAAAAAATAAAAATAAAATAAAGCTTTTCAATTTGGCCTATTAACAAAAGAAATCCAATAAAAATGAAAATCTAAGAGACAAACATGAAGTCAGGGACGGTAGCATAAACCTGTCATTCCAGTACCTTGGGAGGCTGAGGCGGAGGACTGCTTGAGCCCAGGAATTCAAGATCAGCCTGGGCAACATAATGAGACTATCTCTACCAAAAAAAATTAGCTGGGGATCACTTGAGGTCAGGAGTTTGACACCAGCCTGGTCAACATCGTGAAACCCCATCTCTACTAAAATTACAAAACTTAGCCGGGCAGAATGGTGCACGCCTGTAGTCCCAGCTACTCCGGAGGCAGAGGCAGAGGGTGCAGTGAGCTGAAATAGTGCTTCTGCACTCCAGCCTGGGAGACAGAGCAAGACTCTATCTCAAAAAAAAAAAAAAAAAAAAAAAATTAAGCTGGGCATGGTGGTGCATGCCTGTAGCCCCAGTTACTCAGAAGGCTAAGGTAGGATGAGGATTGCTTGAGCCCAAGAGATGGAGGCTGCAGTAAGCCTCAATTGTACCACTGCACTCCAACCTATCTCTAAAAAAATTTTTTTTAATAAAATTGAAAACAGGCTAGGTGCAGTGGCTCACACCTGTAATCCCAGCATTCTGAGAGGCCCAGATGGGCAGATCGTTTGAGGTCAGGAGTTCAAGACCAGCTTGGCCAACATGGTGAGACCCCGTCTCTACTAAAAACACAAAAATTAGCCGAGCATGGTGGAATGTGCCTGTAATCCCAGCTACTTGGGCGTTTTGAGGCAGGAGAATCACTTGAACTGGGAGGCGGAGGTTACAGTGAACTGAGATTGCACCACTGCACTCCAGCCTGGGCGAGAGTGAGACTCCCTCTCAAAAAAGAAGAAAAAAAACCTTTTTTTTTAAATAAAAGACAACCATGAAGACTAGGTCATGGTGGGGATGGGGAACGGTTTACTTTATAAATTTGGTATGCAAAGCCACATATGAGTGGCTCTTATGTCCTCTCAACTGCTCCCTCATTCAACTATGAACATTTGCTCAAGGCCTTATGTCCCAGGCCCTGTGTTATCCTTAGGTGGCTGCCATTTCAAACATGAAAGTATCTAATGATACGTAAAAATTAAAAGGATTTAGCCTTACCTTCTAATTACTATATTTATATTAAAAAGAAACTATAAGGCCGGGCACGGTGGCTCAAGCCTGTAATCCCAGCACTTTGGGAGGCCGAGACGGGCGGATCACGAGGTCAGGAGATCGAGACCATCCTGGTTAACACGGTGAAACCCCGTCTCTACTAAAAAATACAAAAAACTAGCCAGCCGGGGTGGCGGACGCCTGTAGTCCCAGCTACTCGGGAGGCGGAGGCAGGAGAATGGCCTGAACCCGGGAGGCGGAGCTTGCAGTGAGCTGAGATCCGGCCACTGCACTCCAGCCTGGGTGACAGCGCGAGACTCCGTCTCAAAAAAAAAAAAAAAAAAAGAAACTATAAATTTTGCAACACATAACTCTTACAGGTTTCTGATTACTAAAAATAACCCACTATTTAAAACAAGCACGTAGTAGCCACTGCCCTTCACTACAAGCACATTTTCTCTAATAATTTACAGTTCACCCCACCCTCCAAAGGGCCTCCAAAAACCACAGATATATCCATCAGATGGCTCCACACTCTTGACCACAATCAACTAGACCAGGAGAGAGCACTTGAGCAAGGTGTGGCCAACTTTATCCTTGATTTGTTGAACCAGTATGTACAAACCAAGGTGCAAAATGTTTATTTCTACATTCAGTGAGAAAAGTTAGCAGGCTCCGAATAAATTCCCCCATTTTGCTTACACTAAAGTGTTTGCAACTGAAAGACTTAAATTAAAACATATTTGTTTCATTTGTCTTCAACTATAGTCAATCCACCATCAAGTCTTAATTAAAAATTTATCCATAACTCTTTCTAAAGCACATCCAAGGTCTGATACAATTAACAGATTTCAGTTCAACCATACATTACAGAGAGTCAACAGACTAGGTTCAGTCATTCAAATATCTGTTCTCCCTACCTAACTACCGGTTTTTCTCTGCCTCTTTGTCAGACAGGAAAAAGGCTTTGCAAAAGGCTAGGTAACATCACCATTCCATTTATAATAGCCATGTGGATCACCCATAATAGTCCTAGTAACTAACCATTGAGAATATAATCTCAAAGTCCTTTCCTTTTCTCTAAAATAATAACACAACGATCATGGTATTATAGAAACTCAAAGTTTTTATACTTGACAGCTGGCCAGTTATACCCAAATATGTCAAATTTCTTATCTTATTAAATTCTATAATCTTTATTTGCTTTAAGTTAAACAACTGTACTTCTGGGCAAGAGGGAGTCCCTTAATGGAGAAAGAACAAACTTAAATTATCTCTGAAATGATGGTGCTCTACTAGTTTCCCACCACCGTAAAAATGCCAAAAATACTAACATTCCATTTCCACTACACCTCGCCATGCTTATAAGCAGTATGACAGAAAACCCCATAGCTGAGTGGGTGAGATCAACTACTATGGAGAGCAGGTTGCAATAGGGCAAGAAAAGGGGAAGTCAGAAAGTAAGTGACCATGTAGGCAAAGATGGCCTCAACTATAATAATGGCAGTATGAACAGAGAGATGTGAGTATTGTTTATAATATGGGAAAACAAATAACCTAAATATCTATTAATATGTATATTCAACCATGTAACAAAATCTGTACAGCAATAAAAATTATAACAAATATCCATATTTACTCACAGAAATATATTCAGGTTTATTAGGTGGCAAAAGCAGATGACATAACAGTATGTTTAATGACCCTGTTTATCTCTAGATATATACATAATTTTTAAATTCACATTCTAAAATCTGAAAAGAATCAATAAACATTAACAATGTTTATCTCTGATTAGGGAAATATGGGTAATTTTCATGTTTTCTTCACACCATTTGATATGGTTTGGCTGTGTCCCTAACCCAAATCTCATCCTGAATTCCCACATGTTATGGGAGGGATCCTGAGAAAGGTGAATGAATCATGGGGACAGGTCTTTCCTGTGCTGTTCTCATGATAGTGAATAAGTCTCATGAGATCTGATGTCTTGTCTGCTGACACGTGAGACGTGTCTTTCCCCTTCCACCATGATTGTGAGGTCCCCAGCCACATGGAACTGTAAGTCCAATAAACCTTTCTTTCATAAATTGCTCAGTCTCGGGTATGTCTTCATTAGCAGCGTGAAAACGGACTAATACACCCTTTTCTCCATCTAATGTTTTACAACAAATTGACTACATCCTAGAACTCTCTGACCCCTTAGCTTTCAGAGTCAGTGCTTTAGTTTCTATCTCCTCTCCACTCTTCTTTGCTTACTTCTGTTCATTATTTATCAGCATCTCTGCTATTCTGTTGCTGGCTTCACAGACTTCATGGTATCTTTTAATTTACTATTAATAAGTTTTTATTGAGCATTAAACTACATGCCAAGAACTGTAAAATAAATTATCTTTAGTCAACTAGTCCTACCTCCTTATTCAATACAGAGACCCCATTTTCCACATTTCTAACAAAAAAAATAGACTAGACTTAAATACTTTCAAAATCGAGCAACGCTAATTCACCTTCTTTCTTTAGTGAATAGCAAAATACTATACTCCTTAAGAAAGTTTTTCCTTATATTAAGTCAAAATACTTCCCTGTGAATTCCACCTCTTTCCTTAATCTATCCGCTGACCAGGGAGAAAAAGTTTATCTACTTTTTCCACATCCAGCATCTGAAGACTGCTCTTATTTCTTCCTTACGTCCCCTTCTCTATAAATAGTAAAACAGTTTCAAGCCACTCAACATTTAGGTTACTGGGAAGATTAAATTTTTCTTAAAGGGCCGGACATGGTAGCCCATGCCTATAATCCCAGCACTTTGAGAAACCAAGACAGAATGATCACTTGAGCCCAGGAGTTCAAGACCAGCCTGGGCAAAAGAGCAAGACCCCATCTCTACAAATAAACTAAACTAAACTAAACTAAAATAAAATAAGACAAAATTTTAAACGCTAAGTGCCCAGTGTAGCACCTAGCCATGTTACAGCCATTCAATAAATAAAAGTAGTATTCTCTGGGAAAAACAATACTGAACCAGAAGTCTAGAAAACTAAAATTCTAACCTAAGTTTGACTTACCATTTTTATTTTAATTAGTCATCAGGGTTTCACTGTGGTCTTCTGTAAAATGTTGGACCAAACACACTTTTTTTTTTTTTTTTTTTTTTTGAGACAGAGTCTCACTCTGTCGCCCAGGCTGGAGTGCAGTGGCGCGATCTGGGCTCACTGCAAGCTCCGTCTCCCAGGTTCACGCCATTCTCCTGCCTCAGCCTCCCGAGTAGCTGGGACTACAGGCACCCGCCACCTCGCCCGGCTAGTTTTTCATATTTTTTTTTTTTTTAGTAGAGACGGGGTTTCACCATGTTAGCCAGGATGGTCTCGATCTCCTGACCTCGTGATCCGCACGTCTCGGCCTCCCAAAGTGCTGGGATTACAGGCTTGAGCCACCGCGCCCGGCCCAAACAAACTCTTAAGATTTTCCCCTCTACAATTTTATGACTCTATGGGTAGCCATATAGATTTTTTAATATTATACACAATATTGATGAAAATATGAGTTTGTACTAATAAAAACACTAATTATAAAAGTGTAAATTAGTGTGACTTTTCTAGAAAGTAATTTGGTAGAACACACCCAGAACCTTAAAGAAGTTCATTCATCTCCTTTAGCATAGTAACTCTTGGAGATACTCAGAGGTGATGACAAATATTTACATATAAATTTAGTCTAGTCATCACACTATTAGGAGCATAAGAAGTGTAAGCAACTGACATGCTTGAAATCGGGAAAATATTTATATAAATTATGGTCTAACTATACAATGGACTCATGAAGCCATGAAATATTAAGCCCAAATTTCAAGACTGAAAAAAACAAAAAAAAACTCATGAAAAGAGCAAAATTAAGCTGTCAAAAAAACAAAATGCATCACTCTGTTCTTTTATGTGCACCCTAATGTTATAGGTATAAACATCACCCCTAAAAAGGGAGGTTCTTGTCATGAGCCTCCTCTACCAGTCTCTGTACAATAGTGGAGGGTAACAGAGCCGTTCTCTGAATACATGAATTTGAATTGAACAATGTCTTTAAGCTATAGATCAAAAAATTGTGCTATAGCTAAACACGGGCATAAGTTTATAAACATTTTTATAATTTCTGAGAAAATTTAATTACACATGGATCTCCAAAGAAAAAATATGGGAGTGTTCTACAAGATACTTTAAGTATGTTTTCATTGGGATAAACAAAAATTGCAAATAAGGCTCCTTTTCTCTGTTAACTACAAAATAAACAGCTCTCTAAGTCCCTCGGAAAGTACGAATAACTCCAGTAAAACACAATTATGAAAAGAAAAAGGGAGGCTAATTCTCAAGGACTGGCTCCCTTGCTTTAATACCTATTTAGTACCCCCTGATTTGTCAATTTCCCCATACTCCTTACAGTTATGAGAATAACATTTAAAAAAAAAAAAAGCAAATTCATGATCCTAAGCATTGAGATATTTCTCACAAATATAAAGGATTTCATATTTATTTTATAAATAAATATGGTATCCTATAAGCCACAGGCATATCTGAAAACACTGTCATCTTGCCTTGATGAAACCAGAAAACTTGAAGAACAAGCAGTCCTACTGTTTCTCTACTATGACTTCTCAACTAGTTGTCTTAAAGTTCCTTTGCCTTTAACATTTTAAAGGCTATACCAATATATTATGGAAAGAAGACAACACAGGCCAAGGTTACAACTAGCTGCTTCCAACAGACAGTGACTTAACAGGTGTTGCTGTGAGGATCCTCAAGTAAAATAAATATTTTACAATCCTACACAGTGTGTAGAGATGAAACATTCCAAATAAAGTTGTAGTTATTCTTTTTTAACATTTGTTCTTGTTTTCTAATAAGCTTAAATTGGATTCCGCCTCATTGGAAGCCAAAGGCAAACCATGTTCTCTTCTCCCCAGAAACTTACAATAAAATAATGATAAACAGATCTAAGTCAAATTGAGGAGAACTGGTTGAAAATCACGAACAATTGAACACTTAGATTTTCCCTCTAGGATATCTGTCTTCTTGTAAAAACACCATTTATTTGTATTTATAGGCAACATAACCTCAAATGCGGTACCAACAACCAAGCAAACTAGCATTATCATATTATCCTACACACAGCAGAGGAACTGCGTGGGAGAGAAGATTGCTTTGACATTCTGAGTTAGATACATTCATTTATTTAGAAGAATAACAAAAGAAATAAAAAATGTGGGGGTCCATATAAAAATCTATTTATAAGGCAAGAAGGAAAAAAATCTAATTCTGGAATTCATACTGCTGAGAATCTGGCCTTTCCAAACAGATCTCTGAATTCTAATTCTGTGATTTTCTTTTCTTTGGTCTAGAATACACAAAAAGCAAATTAATGAAGAGATCCAGTTACAGGGACTAAAAATAATTTATTTAGCAACAAGTCAAAAACTAAAAAATGAATCAAACTGTTCAAACTCTTTTTCTATAAAGCTTCTTTTCAATATTTCCATGAGTCAAAAATCTAAACCATCATTTTGGTTTTAGAGACAGAAAAAGGTTCATATATGAGCCAAGCCTTCAATAAATATTGGTTAAATTAAGTGGATGGAAGAGAAACTAAACATACCACTTTTGCCCATTTATATGGTAAATCAGACATTCTATACATATCGGCATAAAATAAAACTTCTAAGATTGCTCATCTTCAATCAAGAAACCAGAGATCTCATGATTCACTACAAATGAATCCTCTTAGAATCAAATAGAGTCAGTTATATTTTTAAAATAAACCTTATTTTATAATTCATGGAGTCTAGTGAGGTAGCTGAGTAATAATAAATAAGAGAAAAAAGTACTGGCTTGCAATGTGATGTTATCCACCACACGGGTACCGAGTCCACTGAAATGCCTGAATAAGAAAAAGTGGGGGAAAGGCCTGGGTAGTTGCCACAGATCCATTACCCAAAGCTTCTTACAATTCTAAGGCATAAAACGGGCAATAGAAGGAAACCTGCCTGGCCACAGAGCTAAGGGAGTGATTCTGCAATGCAATTTCCCCAATGCCATTCACATACATCTTCCCCACACAAGAGGAGAGAACAGTGCTGGTCTTAGTATCAAAGCCAAATATAAGTCACTTTGTATATTATTTTATTATTATATATTGTATTGTATATTATTAGTACTTAATGATATTTTCATAACATAATCCTACTTCCTTGGCATTCTGGAATACAGTTCTATGTCCCTCATAATTTCACAAGTGCCTGACAGCAAAGTACATGTCACCAGAACAGTCTGTTCATTTTCAAAGATGCTTCAGAACCTCAATATTTTAGTGTCTCATTATTTACTGTGCCCTTTTCAAATCTCCTTCCTCTCCATATGCCACTTAATTTTTTTCAGGTCTCGTAATACACATTAATAAAAGAGAATTGAAGAACAAATTAGCAAAAAAGATTATAAGAAAGCATCTAGCTCTCATAAATATGTGCATTTGCAGATAAAATTGCTAAAGCACTATCAGTGACCTTTGAATCATCACATAAAATAGAAATCCCTGAAGATTAAAGAAATGAAGTCCTAATTGTCAAAAAAATAGAAAGGCAGATCCACAACCACAGAACTACAGAAGATTACAGATTTAGTGACAATGCTATGCAGTAACATCATGAACAGGTCAGGAGCAACATAATGGCACTCAACTGAAGTAGACAAGGTCTCACTGAGCATAAACTAAGCCCTAAGCCTTCATTTCCTCTGTGAGTTATCAGACTAGTAGGTGAAATGAATACTAAAAACGATATCTGGACTTAAACAAAGTATCTACCAAATTCTCTTCTGATAAGAGGCAGGGTTTCTAACCTCCACGTTATTGACATTTTAAGCCAAGTAACTCTCTGTCCTGTGCATTGTGGGATGTTTAGTGGCATACCTGGCCTCTGCCAATTACATGCTGTAGCATCCCCCAGTTGTGACAACCAAAACTGTCTCCAGATATTGCCAAAGGTCCCTCAGAAGGCAATATCACCCTTGGTTGAGAAACACTGATTTATGGCAAGATAGAGAAATACAAAATAATAGTCATTACTAAGATTCATAAGTAATTAGACAGCTATACATAAGAAACTAAACAGCTATATCCAGGGTGCTGATGATTCAAAGCAAATTTTGAAAAAAACTTTGTCCCTTAATGCTAAACAATTTTAATAATGATTCAGGAAGAAACACAAAGATAAATCTATCAAATTTGTAGAAGATATAAAACTAGATGACATTAAAAAATTAAGTGTACGAGAGACATCCAAAGATCTACTCAATTCTTCTACTGGGAGGGAAGGGAGAAGGGAGGGTTAAGGCATTAAGTTATGAAAAAGCAAGCTGTAGACCAGGCGCAGTGGCTCACGCCTGTAATCCCAGCACTTTGGGAGGCTGAGGCAGGTGGATCACCTGAGGTCGGGAGTTCGAGACCAGCCTGACCAACATGGAGAAAGCTCGTCTCTACTAAAAATACAACATTAGCCGGGCATGGCGGTGCATGCCTGTGATCTCAGCTACTCAGGAGGTTGAGGTAGGAGATGCACTTGAACCTGGGAGGCAGAGGTTGCGGTGAGCCAAGATCCTAACAAGAGCGAAACTCCATCTCAAAAAAAAAGAAAAAGCAAGCTGTAGAAATTTTACAGTAAGATGCTACTCGGCCGGGCGCGGTGGCTCAAGCCTGTAATCCCAGCACTTTGGGAGGCCAAGGCGGGTGGATCACGAGGTCAGGAGATCGAGACTATCCCGGCTAACATGGTGAAACCCCGTCTCTACTAAAAATACAAAAAACTAGCCGGGTGTGGTGGCGGGCGCCTGTAGTCTCAGCTACTTGGGAGGCTGAGGCGGGAGAATGGCGTGAACCCAGGAGGCAGAGCTTGCAGTGAGCCGAGATCACGCCACTGCACTCCAGCCTGGGAGACACAGCGAGACTCCGTCTCAAAAAAAAAAAAAAAAAAAGATGCTACTCAAATGTGTGTGTGTGTGTGTGTGTGTGTGTGTGTGAATGGAACATTTACTTAGGTAATTTAAAATAATATTAATTTAAATACCTCATCTTCAAAAATTCTAAATTTAGTTTCCTTTATACAGAATTTTAATGTACAAAGTATTATTAATTTTTGAACAAGTATAATCAAAAAAATATAATACTCACTTGAAGGAAATTTTCTACCCTTATCACTCTAGGTTTCCCTGAAAACATCTAAGAGAAGCTCTCTATCATATACAGAATCTATACCTATTTGTCCCATGCACAAAACTATACGTCTCTAAAAGTTAGCAAAGAGAATGTTACACACATCGCCAAGAATATTTTCTGCTACTATTTTCCAAAGTCACAAGTCACTGTTATTACATGGTAACCTGTAACCTAGAGAACACAACATCACCAATTTTTTTCCCATTTAACACTCCTCAAATAATTATAACTTCAGGAGTACTAACTGCCTCCGGAATTATGTGCACAATTAAAATTACCAGTCAAACAATTCAAGGCAGGAAAAACCCCCACCATTTTCGATCAAACAGCAGGCCCTGATGAAACCATAATAAAAGGTCAATCTTCGCCAAACAAGACTCAAGGTCTCTCACTTCATTAAACAGCTAAAAGTAAATATATTTACCCAGTACAACAAGTATTTGGGTTTTTACTAACCTTGAAGAACATTTTACTAGAGTCAATAGTTGGCTATAAAGATATTTATAAGCAGTTCTTTCCTTTTCCTGTAACTTGGGAAATTAATGTGGTTAAATTAGTTTTTAAAAATCAATAAATCCTAGTAGAAGACAGAGCTAATCAAAGTGATGATGAAAAATATTTCTCATGGAGCAAAATGGAAAGCCTAAAAATCTGTATAACAATAATCTAAAAAGCTAGCTGTATAATAATATAAGCAAAAATACTTGAAACCTACATTTTTCCTAAATCTGTTTTTCATTGCTTATAAAGCACTATGCAACAGAAATAAAATACAAGCCACATATAAAATTTCAAATTTTCTCATAGCCACATTTTTAAAAGTAGAAAGAAAGAAGTGAAATTAATTTTAACCATATATTTTATCTAACCCAATAGATCCAAATTATTAGCATTTCAAAATGGGATCAATAACAAAAAATTAACAAGGTAGTTTACCTTTTTTGTGTAGGAAGTCTTTGAAATCTGTGTTTTTAAAATAAATTTTATTGTATATATCTAAAGTATACAACATGATATTAGGGGATATATAGATAGTAAAATAAATACTAGAGTGAAGCAAATTAACATATCCATCATCTCACATAGTTACTCATTTTATTTTTGTGGCAAGAGCAACTAAAATGTACTAATTTAGCAGGAATCCCAAATACAGTACAACTTTATTAACTATAGTCCTCATGTTATACATTAGATCTCTGGACTTGTTCATCCCATGTATCTGCTACTTTGTAATCTCTAATCAATATCTCCCCATGTGCTCCTCAACCCCCGCAACCACTGTTGCATTCGCTATTGACTTTTTTTTAAGAGTTTGCATTATAAGTGAGATCACGCAATATTCTTCCTTCTGTGCCTGACATTTCACTTAACATAATGTCTGCCGGGTTCATACATGCTGTGGCAAATGACAGAACCTCCTTTTTTTTTAAGCCAAATAATATTCCATGATTACATATACCACAATTCCTTCATCCATCCACCGTCTGACACTTAGGTTGTTTCCGTATCTTGGCTTTGTGCATAATGCTGCAATGAATATGGGAGTGCAGATAACTTTCGGAGGTGGTGATTTCATTTCCTTTAGGTATATGCCCAGAAGAGAGACTGCTGGGTCACATGGCGGTTTTATTTTTAATTCCATTGGGCTCCTCCATGCTGTTTTCCATAATGGCTGCACCAATCTACATTACCACCAATGGTGTACAGGTTCCCTTTTCTGCACACTGTGAATAACATTTGTTATCCCTTTATTCTTTAATGATAGCCATCCTAACGAGTGAGGTGTTATTGCATACTGGTTTTGATTTGCATTTCCCTAAGGATTAATGATATTAAACACTTTTTCATATACCTGTTGGCCACTTTTACGCATTCTTTGGAGAAATGTCTCTTCAGGTCCTTTACCCATTTTTAAATTTGACTGTTTTTCTATTGAATTGTATGAATTATTCACACATTTTAGATATCAACCTCTTATCAGATATATGATTTGCAAATTTTGTCCCAATCTGTAGGTTGTCATTTCATTTTGTTGACTGTTTCCTTTGCTGTGTGAAATCTGTGTGTATTTCACATTTACAGCATTCTCAATTCAGACTAAGTACATTTCAAGTGCTCCACAGCCACAAATAACTAGTAGTTCCCATAATGGATGACACAAATCCATAACATAAGTGAGCCAAATATCATTCCCAAATTTCTAAAGCTCAATTACAAAATCAATAGAAAGCCCTAAGTAAGTAAATACAAAATGTCTTTAAAGGCAGATGTAGGCTTATAATAGAGTCAAAACATAAGAATAACAATTAATACTTATTGAGCATTTACTATTTTAGATCCTAAGTCAGACCCTATTTTAAACGCTTTTCAAGAATTATCTCATTTGACTATCACAAAAGGCTGCTGATGCAGGTACTAGTGATGTCTCCATTTTACATAGAAGTAAACTAAAACACAAGGAAAGTTAAGTAAAGATTTAACCAAGGCCATGCTTTTAAACAGTACACATGCTATGCCACAAGAAAAATGCCAATAGAACCAAAGGTTGTTTTTAAAATCAGAATACAGAACATAAGAAAAGATAGTATGCAATAATGAAAAAAAAATCCTATCTTTTGGAATTAACAGGTTTTTTTATTTTATTTTTTTTTTTTTTGAGATGGAGTCTCGCTCTGTCGCCCAGGCTGGAGTGCAGTGGCCGGATCTCAGCTCACTGCAAGCTCCACCTCCCGGGTTCACGCCATTCTCCGGCCTCAGCCTCCCGAGTAGCTGGGACTACAGGCGCCCGCCACCTCGCCCGGCTAGTTTTTTGTATTTCTTAATAGAGAAGGGGTTTCACCGTGTTAGCCAGGATGGTCTCGATCTCCTGACCTCGTGATCCGCCCGTCTCGGCCTCCCAAAGTGCTGGGATTACAGGCTTGAGCCACCGCGCCCGGCCAACAGGTTTTTTTAAACTGAATCATGTCATATGATACTTTTCCACAAGAAGCTCCAATCTCTAGATAAACAATACAGTTTTAGATTAGAATTTTTACTTTTAAACTATTACACAAATATTGGGAATACTCATTCTATTTTATGGAATGAGGTAATGCCCAATTCTATTACACACACACACACATTTTATTTAACCTTATACTGGTAATATAAAACAAAAATATTTATGACCCAATATTGAAAAGTATGGTTCTAGCCTAAAGTAAAGAGTAACGAAAGTATTACTTTAAGGTCAAGGATTTTCCAGTAGAATATTAATTTGAAAAAGCTGTTACTTCTCTTTTTTGAAACTCATATATTTGTGATTTTATTATGCCAATCTTATTATGGACTTTTTTTAATAGTCTCATTCTCTTGTATGAAGGAAAAGGCTTATCTTCCTCCCATTCACCTATCATTTCAAACAATAAAGTATGAAAAGATAAAACAGGCAATAATAAAGCAAGCTTCTTCCCTACATCTCAATTCGAAGAAAAAAATAGAATAACGCGCAATACTGAACACCACCTTAGATAGGTACATCATACCCCAAGATTTTTAGCTAAAACAAGAGGACAATGTTTACTTTCACATGTATATGCCACCAGCAAACGACACGAACACTGCCTAATGTTCATAAAAAGTTTTCAGATAAAAAGCTGGACATCTCTTCAGAAAGTAACATTCAAATATTGCTCATCTTAATGGATGACTAGATACAGAAAGAAAAAAATTGCTTGTCTGAAATAAACAGTCCAATGTGAAAGAAACTGTGATCAGAACTTAAATTATCTGACCTTTTTGTTTACTTAAAATCACCAGATAACAACAGCCTTGATCCACAGTTGAAGGCCATGGCTGGCTGCACACTAACTTTGACGTTTTTCAGGGTGTCACTGGAAAGCCTAATCACACCACCTTCAGTTACATAATAAACCTATCACCATACTGTTCTTACTCTCCCCTCCCACATGTTCAAAACTTCACAAAGGTAGCCAGAGCTAAGAGGAGAACCTCTCAATTTAAGGGTTCGTTTACACAATGTGCCTGAGCAGATATTTAGCAACAGCACGAGAAAGTTAAGAGTCAGTCACCTGCCCATAACAAAGAAACGTCTCAGTTTAGGAAAAATTTCCCAAAAAATATGCTCACATCACTTACACTTTGTCTTTAATATTTTGAACAATTTCATCAGCAAATGTTTCACATAACTTACAAAGTTCAC
The DNA here is from genome assembly GCF_003255815.1 of Theropithecus gelada. Taxonomy (NCBI): domain Eukaryota; kingdom Metazoa; phylum Chordata; class Mammalia; order Primates; family Cercopithecidae; genus Theropithecus; species Theropithecus gelada. The sequence continues at coordinate 38,278,292 of NC_037672.1, forward strand.
CTATGGACTTGGTTTTTCTTTTTATTTTTTCCTTTGGACTGCCTACTCAATGTGTCAGGCACTGGGTCTGGCCCTTTCATGTACATCATCCCGTATTATTCTGGTTATGGTCTCCTCCAAGGGTTAACAATGTTACAATCTAAATGACTTCACCACTAACTTATCTGAGCTTTTCTTCTAGGATGACAATATAACTCTGGGATCCTTACATAAAAGAACAGTATTCATGAAACAATTATTTACACAACAAAATATTTCAGATTAGCACATAATTATTTATAAATGTCCTTTGCACTTTGATTACTCTTAAAACAGAACTAACAGAACTAAATTTAAGTACAAAACAATCTTCTTTAAAAAACCCAATACTTTAATTTTCAGTGTCACCAGAGAATACAAGGAATTCAACATCAGTGCTAAATAATAAATCACAAATGTGAGTAATCACTCTACACTTAGATTATTGACTTTGGCCTGCCGGATAAAAAGCTTACATTAAAAAAGTAGTTCTAAAACAACCCAATACTATTTTAATATGTGATTCAAGATTAAGCTTCAATTTATATGATTCAGTACGAGCACTTAAAAAAAATTCCAAGAGCCAATTTCCCTGTAATTGGTCCTTAATCCACAGGAAATGCCAAAGATGATCCCAGCCTTCCCTGATAAATATAACTCAACAAAGCAAAAAGGCAGTAGAAATTCCATTCAAAGTGAAGGAGGTACATTTAGACACCAACAAAAAACTCAAGAACATAACACACAATGCAACCTTACCTGTTTCTGAAATGTATGTAACAGGATCCTGCCGTGAAATTTTACCAGGTTTAGAAGATACTGGCGGTTTTTCTGGTTGCTTTTTGGCATTTTTTACCTGCAACGTCTCCTCTGACTCTGAATCTGTATGTGAGAGAAAAATAAAATGAAACTTGGAAAAGAACTATTATAATACAGTGCATTTTTAAAGTAGTCATGGTGAACCAATTCCTCAAGGTCTTTTTCAAGGCACATGTCTTCTGTGAATTCTCACAGGTTACTTTTACTCAGTGTTAAGACTATGTATTAGTTTCCTATTCCAGCTATAATAAATGGCCACAAACTTAGTGGCTTAAAACAACTAAGCCACTAAATTTATTATCTTCCAGTTTTGGAGGTTAGACAGACGGTAAATATGGGTCTCATTGGCCTAGTCAAGGTACCAGTAGGGCTATGTTCCTTTCTGGATACTCTAAGAAAGAATTTTATTTGCCTTTTCCAATCTCTAGTGGATGCCAGCATTTCCTGGCTCAAGGACCCTTCCTCCATCTTCAAAGCCAGCAGCATCAAGCGGAAGTCCTCATGTTGCCATCTCCCTGGATCCTCTAACCTTCCTCCACAGTTAATCTCACTCTCGAAACCCTTTTTCTGCCTCCCTATTCCTTGTGACTACACTGAGCCCACCCAGATAATCCAGCATAATGTCCCTATTTTATTTTTCTTTTTTGAGACAGAGTCTCACTCTGTTGCCCAAGCTGGAGTGCAGTGGAGTGATCTCAGCTCACTGCAACCTCTGCCTTCCGGGTTCAAGTGATTCTCCTGCCTCAGACTCCTCAGCAGCTGGGACTACAGGCACGTGCCACCACGCCAGTTAATTTTTGTATTTTTAGTAGAGACGGCGTTTTACTATGTTGGCCAGGCTGGTCTGGAACTCCTGACTGACCTCAAGTGATCCACCCGCCTCAGCCTCCAAAAGTGCTGGGACTACAGGCAAGAGCCACCACGCCTGACCTAATCTCCCTACTTTTAAGGTCATCTGATTAGCCATCTTAACACCATCTGTAACTTTTACTTACCTTTCCCATATAACCTAATATAGTCACAGGTTCTAAGAATTAGGCTGTGGATATCTTTTGGGGCCATTATTCTGTTTACCACAGCCTAATCTCCTAGGGCACTTAAATAAAAGTCAGGAAAAAAGTGTGAGTACCTGGCATAGTGCCTGGTACAAAATAGATGTTTCATAAACTTTAGTGTCCTTCCTCTTCCCTTGCACCACGCATTTATAAATCCTGTCACACTGTAGTAAACTATATCAAACACATTTCCAGTTTCCCAACAAACAAAACTCCTGGGGAAGAAGAACACGTACTTCTTTCAAATTCTTTACAATACAGAGCAATAAAAGGCACACAGTAAACACTTAAGTACTTTCAGAATTCAGAACCTTTGATAGTACTGTGAAAATCTTGACAATCCATAAATGCTTCTTTAGGCACATTTTTTATTTTAAGAATTCACACCAGAAGGCCGGGTGCGGTGGCTCACGCCTGTAATCCCAACACTTTGGAAGGCCGAGGCAGGCAAAATCACCTGAGGTCAGGAGTTCAAGACCAGCCTGGCCAACATAGTGAAATCCCTTTTCTACTAAAAGCTACAAAAATTAGCCAGGCATGGTGGTGGGCACCTGTAATCCCAGCTACTTGGGAGGCTGATGCAGGAGAATCACTTGAACTCAGGAGGCAGAGGTTGCAGTGAGCAGTGCCACGGCACTCCAGCCTTGGTGAGAGAGCAAAACTCCGTCTCAAAAAAAAAAAAAAAAAAATTCACATCACATAAAAATAAAACAGAAGAGACAGATCTTCTTCACAAAAGCAAAAACTGAAACTTTCTGAATTCTATCATCATTTTACCATCATTTTGTGCATCATAAAAGGCATGCAAAAAAATTTGTTCCCTATTTTAAAATTACATTCAAAGAAAAGCCTTTAAATTGTGTTTATTCCTTTTTAAATGCAACCCAAAAAAGCCAGATCTTTCAATAAGGCACAAAAATTAAATCTTAGATTTTTTGCTTTAAAAACAGTATTCTAAGGCACTATTTTTCAAATTTAACTTCCAACAACCTCAACTGGAAAAGAAATTAATACAAGTATTTTTAAAAATAACAGGGCCAGCCAGATGCAGAGGCTTATGCCTGCAATCCCAACACTTTGAAAGGCCGAGGAAGGTGAATTGCTTGAGGCCAGGAGTTCGAGACCAGCCTGGGATACATGGTAAAACCCCATCTCTACTAAAATTACAAAAATTAGCTAGACATGGTGCTGCACGCCTGTAGTTCCAGCTACTGCGGTGTCCGAAGCGCAAGAATCGCTCGAACCTGGGAGGCAGAGGTTGCAGTGAGCCAAGATCATACCACTGCATTCCAACCTGGGCAACAGGGCAAGACTGTCTCTAAATAAATTAATTAAATTAAATAAAAACACATATCACATCCAAATTAAGTTTGACAAATGCTGCATACTCTATCACTTTCTGAAGGAATCTTTAATACAAACAGATTTTGGTTCTGATAAGTTCTATAATAAAATTATTTGAAATTTCACTTGAGCATACAGCACCCTTCTCACAGCACTTATTAATACCTCAGAGAGCTATGTGTCTCAGAACATAGTTTATTTACTTTTTTTTGGAGACAAAGTCTCACTCCTGTCAGCCTGACTGGAGTACAGTGGCGATCTTGGCTCACTGCCACTTCTGCCTCCGGGGTTCAATCAATTCTCATACCTCAGCCTCCCAAGTAGCTGGGATTGCAGGCGCATGCCACCACACCCAGCTAATTTTTGTATTTCTAATAGAGACGGGGTTTCACCATGTTGGCCAGGCTGGTCTCAAACTCCCGACCTCAAGTCATCTGCCTGCCTTGGCCTCCCAAAGTGCTGGGATTACAGGCGTGAGCCACCACACCCATCGCTGTGCTAAGGGATATACAATAACCTTAAAACTTTAAAGCTCCACAGAAGAAATATTACCTGAATCATAGATGATCCTCTTTTTCTTGCTTGGTTGTTTCTGTTTGAAGTCATCCTCTTTACGGGAGCTATTTACCTATAAACATCACAGTATAATTAGAACATAAATAAGCCTATATAACTATCCTTTTTTTCTCGTTAGATTTGGGCTCAGTCATTTTAAATAGGAGAAATTTTGCATACCCGCCCCCCACCAGAAGACATTTTTCAATGTCTAGAAACATTTTTGCTTGTCACAAATAGGGGTAGGGAGGTTTACTGTCATCTAACAAGTAGATCAGGGATGCTATTAAACATCCTACAATGCATAGGACTAGTCCTCCACAACAAAGAATTCTCCAGCCTAAACTGTCAGTAATATACCCTTATTGGCTAAAAATAGGCCAGACAGTAACTGTACCACAATGGGAAAAAAAGAATTACAGAAAACACTATAACATTATTCAGCTCCACTTTCAACACTAACCTATGTATACAACAAAGAATAAAAGGATATTAGATATTACAAGGCAAGTGCTTCCTGAAAATGAAAAGACAGAAACAGGAATAAATGCTAAGCTAATGGCCTACCACTGCCAATGCCCCTTAGGAAACTAAATAAAACCGGCCATGCGTAGTGGCTCATGCCTGTAAAACCAACACTTTGGGAGGCCAAGGCAGGTGGATCACCTGAGGTTGGGAGTTCAAGACCAGCCTGACCAACATGGAGAAACTCTGTCTCGACTAAAAATACAAAATTAGACAGGTGTGGTGGTGCATGCCTGTAATCCCAGCTACTCAGGAGGCTGAGGAAGGAGAATCGCTTGAACCTGGGGGGCAGAGGTTGCAGTGAGCCAAGATCACGCCATTGCACACCAGTCTGGGGAACAAGAGCGAAACTCCATCTCAAAAAAAAAAAAATACTAAATAAAACCAATGCAAAAGGTATTATTTATATTTTATAGTTAAACATCACATTTCTAACATATTCAAATTTTCTCAGAAAGCATCAAGAAGTCAGACAGTGAAAAAACTGATTATAATCAATTATAAGGTAGAAATAGAAACTATTCCTATCCATTACAATAAAACTTCAAAAACATAAGAACAATCAACTAGCTTGCAAGAAAATGGATCAAATTAGCAATTATAATTTACATATACCACTGGATCAAGGACAGAGTTAGAATCAACTACAACTCAAAAGTAAGAGAAGAAGGTATCAAGGAAAGGAGAAAGCCACAGAAAGAAATCCCAAATTCTGCCTGTAAACTTTACCCAAATCTCTGGCTATCTCCTGAATTATACATATGTGGAACAACTCCTAGTGCTTAGCTAAGGTTAAAAGAATTGAATAAAGATTTCAGCTGCTGCCCATTACAGGGTAGGCAAGAGTTTAGAGCTTAAGTACACCAAGATCAATGCCTGATAAACCAAAATAATCAACACTCTTTGAAGGAATATAACAGGATCCAAAGTTCCTACACTGTATCATTCACAATGTCCAAGATAATCCAAAACAACTAGAACATACAAATAAAGAGGAAATGTGACCTGCTGAGGTTAATTTTATGTGTGAACCTGACTGAACCACAAGATGTCTACATATTTGGTCAAACATCATATTGGGTGTTTCTGCAAGGATGTTTTCGAATGAGCTTAATATTTAAATCAATAGACTAAGTAAAGCATATTGCCCTTCCTGATGGCATTAAGTCTCATCCAATCAGCTGAAAGTCTGAAAAGAACAAAGGCTAATCCTCTCCTGAATGAGAGGGAATTCCTCCTGCCTGACTGCCTTAGAGCGGGGACATCTCTGGGATACTTTCTTCCTGCCTTTGGACTCCCAGTTAAAACATCAGGGTACCAATTCTTGGTAATAAATCTCTCTATGTATACACACATGCATCCTATTGCTTCTGCTTCTCTACAGAACTCTGATTGTATAATACAGATTTTGGTACCAAGAAATGGAGTACTACTGTAAAAAAAAAAACAAACAAACAAACAAAAACAAAACCTAAAATACAGAAGTGACTTTGGAATTGGGTAGAGGCTAGATGTCTTCTAGCATGTAGAAAAAGCCTAGACTGCCATGAAGGAACTGCTGGTAGAAATATGAACTTTAGATGTAATAACAATGAGAGCTGATGAAGAAAAGAGAAGAGCTAGAGAAGAAGCCTCTTTCATCTCAGAGCATATATCATCATGAACAGAATGCTGGTATAAATATGAATGTTAAAGGCCAGCCTGGTGAGGTTTTACATGGAAATGAGAAAGAGATTATTGGAAATTGGAAGAAAGGCAATTCTTACTATAAAGTGGCACAGAACTTGGCCAAGTTGGGTCCTAGTGCTTTGTAAAAGATGGAACTTGTGAACGATGAAATCACATATTTAGCTGAGGAGATCTCAAAGCAAAATCTTGAAGATGCAGCCTGAGTCCTTCTGACTGCTTGTAGTCAAATGCAAAAGGGAAAAGATGAACTACAGAAGAAACTGTTCAGCAGAAAGGGACCAGAGCTTGAAGGTTTGTAAAATTCTCAGCCTGTCCATATTTCAAAAAATGATAAAGCATGTTCTAGGCCGGACGTGGTGACTCACACCTGTAATCTCTGCACTTTGGGAGGTCGAGGCAGGCGGATCACTTGAGGTCAGGAGTTTGAGACCAGCCTGGCCAATATGGTGAAACCCCAACTCTAGCAAAAATACAAAAAATTAGCTGGACAGTGGCACGCGACCACAGTCCCAGCCACTCAGCAGGCTGAGGCAGGAGATTAACTTCAATCTGGGAGATGGAGGTTGCAGTGAGCTGAGATTGCGCCACTGCACTCCAGTCTGGGCAACAGAGCAAGACTGTTTCAAAAAAAAGAAAAGAAAAGAAAAAGCATGTTCTAAAGAGAATAGCAAGGATGTAGCTGGAGTATCACTTGATAAAGAGATTACGGGATTATACAAGCAAAAACACTGTCAGTTTGAATTGAAGAGGATGGAGAAAGGACAAAATGAAAGAAGGCTGTCAGACTTCTGAGATTCCAGTGACAGGACAACAGGGCTATTTTTCAAGAAAAGGGAAGAATGGTCCCAAAAGCAATTCAGAGATCAACCATCAGAACTGCCTCTTCAAAAGATGGAGCTTGGTTTCAACAGATGAGACAGCCACCACCCAAAGCCTTGTGGGCAGGACGGCCCAGCAGAGCTGCAGAAGCAGGACAGCTGCCTATGGTTGTGGGGGTAGAGCCACTAACCCAGTGGGTCTAGAGGGCAGGGCATCAAGCCAAAGAGTATTATTTTCAAGGCTTAAGTTCTGATGGAATTTGCCGTGCTAGATTTTGGACTTGTTTGGGATCCATCACCCCTCCCTGCCTTCTGATTTCTCCTCTTTGGAATGGTAATGTCTACCCTATATGTCTGTTCCACTATCATATTTTAGAAGCACATTCCTTATCTGGTTTCACAGGTTCACACCTAGAGAGAAATTTTGCCTCAGGATGATTCATACCTCAAGTATCACCCATATCTGATTTGGATAATATTTACATGAGACTGTGGACTTCAGACTTGATGCTGAAATAAGACTTTGGGGGCTGTTATGATGGAATGAATGTATTTTGCATGCAAGAAGGACATAAATTTTGAGTAGCCATGGATGGAATGTTATGTCCTGAATGTCTGTGTCCCCAAAATTCACATGTTGAAGCCATAACCTTCGGGGTGGCTATATTTGGAGGTGGAATCTCTAAACAAGTAATTAAGGATAAATAAGGTCATAAGGGTGGGGCTCTGATCTGACAGGATTCACATTTTGTAAGAACAGACACCAGAGTGCTCATTCAATTTCTCTCTCTCTCTCTTTCTCCACCAGAGTGCTCAATCTCTCTCTTCACCCAAATGCACTAAGAAGAGACTATGTGAGGACACAGCAAGAAGGGAGCCATGTACCAACCAGGAAAAAGGCCCTCACCAGACACCTAATCAGCCAGTACCATCTACTTTACAGTATTTTGTTATGGTGGCCTGAACTAACACATGACCCAAAGAATCGGGACAAAAAGCACTTAATGAAGACCAATCTTGATATAACCCAGATGTCAGCATTAGCAGACAAGAATTTTCAAGCAGCTACTAGGCCGGGCGTGGTGGCTCATGCCTGTAATTCCAGCACTTTGGGAGGCCGAGGCAGGTAGATCACCTGAAGTCGGGAGTTTGAGACCAGCCTGGCCAATATGGAGAAACCTCAACTCTCCTAAAAATACAAAATTAGTCGGGCAAGGGGGCGCATGCCTGAAATCCCAGCTACTCAGGAGGCTGAGGCAGAAGAATCGCTTGAATCCAGGAGGCAAAGGTTGTGGTGAGCCAAGATCATGCCATTGCACTCCAAACTGGGCAACAAGAGCAAAACTCCGTCTCAAAATAAAAAATAAAAAATAAAGCAGCTATTATAATTACACTCAAGGACATAAAAGAGAGAAATTAAAGTTATGAAAAAGAAACAAATGAAAATTCTAGAATTGAAAAATACAATATATAAAATAAAAATTCACTAGATAGCCTTAACAGCAAATTGGAGATAAAAGAAGAATCAATGAACCTAAAGACGGAAAAAGAGAAAGTACTCAATCTGAAAAAAAGACTGATAAAAATGAACAAGGCTCAATGATCCGTGAGATAATATCAAAACTCTTAATGTTTACGTAATTGTAGTTCAAGAAGAGGAGAGAGAATGAGGCAGCAAAAATATTTAAAGAAATTATAGCAAAAAGTTCCCAATTTTGATAAAAGATATAAATTTACAGATTAAAGAAGCTCAGAAACCCAAAACAGGATAAACACAAGAAAACCACACTCAGGTATGCCATAGTCAAACTGCTGAAAACCAAAAATTAAAAAATTATTTAATGAACCATGAGAAAAACAACACACATGAGAAAACAATATGAATGACTGGAGACATCTCATCAGACAAACTGGAAGCCAAAAAACAGTGGAACATCTTTAAAAGGCTTAAATTTTTTAAAACACGGTCAACCCAAAATTCCATACCCAGCAAAAATAACCTTCAAGAATGAAGGCAAAATACAGGCATTTTCAGATTAACAGAAACTTAGCAGAGGTTTATCACTAACAGACCTACACTACAAAAAAATGCTAAAGAAAATTCTCCAAATTGAAATAAAATGATGTTAGATGAAAACTCAGATCTTCAGTGAGAAATGAACAGCATCAGAAATAGCAAATACGTGCGTAAAATTAAAAGAGCAATTTTTGCCTTAATTTTTTTTAAAAATGCACATCTTTTTAAAGCAAAATTACCTTGAATTGTGCAGTATTAACATATGTAGGTGTAATATATATGACAACTAGGGCGTGAAGAATGGAGTGATGGTGGCAGATGGACTTGCAGAGTTGCAAAATGGTTACACTTTACATAAAGTGAAATAATATTAATTCAAATACACTACTGCAGCCATGGCCTACTTTCCATATTGACATTATATCTTAGTTTCTCTCAGGCCCATAGAGAACAGGGGAAAGAATAAAGCTTTCCTCCAAAGCCTTCCGTCACCAGAAATCTCACACCATCCACCTGAGCATAGGGGTTCATGTCTCTGTGAGCAAACTTTGCTCTTAAAATGCAAAGTGTTAACAACTAAAAGGGGTTATATCTCTACATCAGGAAAACATCAAGCTATGAATGTAGTAAGTTACATTAATTAGAATTAGTGGCCAGGCATGGTGGCTCACACCTGTAATCACAACATCTTGGGAGACAAGGGCAGGAGGATTACTTGAGGCCAGGCGTTCAAGACCAGCCTGTCTAACATAATTGAGACCCCATCTCTATCAAAAAATAATTTTTTTTAATTAGCCAGGCACAATGGCAAGCACCTGTAGTTCTGGCTACATGGAAGGCAAAGCCAGGAGGATCATTTGAGGCCAGGAGTTCGAGGCTGCAGTGGGCTGTGATCACGATACTGCACTCCAGCCTGGGCAACAGGGCAAGATCCTGTCGAAAGAAGAGAAGAGAAGAGAAGAGGAAAAGAAAAAAGGAAAGAGAAAAGAAAAGAGAAAAGGAGAGAGAGAGAGAGAAAGAACAAACGAACGAACAGCCTTATTACTCTTTTTCTTCCTCTGAGTTGAAACCTGCTTCCTCTGAGTTGATATGAAGCTTCCCAAGATATGAACTATAAGAACTGAGGCTGGGCACAGTGGCTCATGCCTGTACTCCCAGCACTTTGGGAGGCCAAAGGGGGAGGATTGCAAGGCCAGGAGATCGAGACCATTGTGGCTAACACGGTGAAACCCCATCTCTACTAAATATGCAAAAAATTAGCCAGGCGTGGTGGCGGGTGTCTATAGTCCCAGCTACTCAGGAGGCTGAGGCAGGAGAATGGCGTGAACCTGAGAGGCAGAGCTTGCAGTGAGCCGAGATCGCGTCACTACACTCCAGCCCGGGCAACAGAGCAAGACTACGTCTCAAAGAAAAAAAAAGTATAAGAACTGAGCTTATTTTACATTCCATACAATGCAAAATTATATCCAGAAAACTAACCTTGATTTCCTTTATTCCTTTCTTTGCTTTTAAAGTTTCTTCATCAGACTTTGTTTTCTCATTCTTCTTTACTGTTTCAGTTACAAGTTTCTTTCCACTTGGTATTACTCCAAAGAATTTCCGAATGTCCTAAAAGCAAAAAAAACCAGGAGATTCATGAATAAACATTAACTGCATAAAATTATAATTTCAATTGTAAGATGGGACAGCTTTATATACACACTGGGTTACCCTGAGTAATTTCTCCCTATCAAGATAGTTCCGGCCGGGCGCGGTGGCTCAAGCCTGTAATCCCAGCACTTTGGGAGGCCGAGGCGGGTGGATCACGAGGTCAGGAGATCGAGACCATCCTGGCTAACATGGTGAAACCCTGTCTCTACTAAAAATACAAAAAACTAGCCGGGCGTGGTGGCGGGCGCCTGTAGTCCCAGCTACTCGGAGGCTGAGGCAGGAGAATGGCGTGAACCTGGGAGGCGGAGCTTGCAGTGAGCCGAGATCGCGCCACTGCACTCCAGCCTGGGTGACACAGCCCGAGACTCCGTCCCAAAAAAAAAAAAAAGATAGTTCCATGAATACACTAGCTTTCTTTTCATGTGCACAAGTTAACTGATAACTTTACCTGAGTTAAGAATAATTTGTCAGCTGGGCACAACGGCTCACGCCTGTAATCCCTCCACTTTGGGAGGCCAAGGCAAGTGGGTCACTTGAGGTCAGGAGTTTGAGACCAGCCTGGCCAACATGGTAAAACTCCATCTCTACTAAAAACACAAAAAATTAGCTGGGCATGGTGGTGACAGGTGCCTGTAATTCCAGCTACTTGGGAGTCTGAGGGAGCAGAATTGCTTGAACCCAGGAGGCAGAGGTTGCAGTGAGCCCAGGTCACACCACTGCACTCCAGCCTGCCTGGGAGACATAGCGAGACTCCATCTCCAAAAAAAAAAAAAAAAAAAAAAAAAGAATAATTGGTCTAATGAAAAGTAATATAAATTCTCAGAATCAGGCCAAAAACAGACCAAAATAAGCAAGTGATATTTTTGCTAATGACAGCAGAGTTACTAAAGAGGCAAGTAGCAGTTACTTATTATTGATCATGCATGCACATCCACATCCACTTCCCATCATCCCAGGCACAACTGGGGAGAAGACAAAGTTGGAGAATATGATCCTTGTCGGTGGAACGTATACTCCAGTCTGAAAGAAGAATAACTCTCACAACCCTAATCATTCCTGGCAACTAAAAACCTAATTGTTTTCCTTTATATGATTGTTCAACATTCTGAAGAAAAAAAAACCTTTGATGCTTATTACAATACGCTCTTTAATCACCCCCTTGTTAAACCACAGAATTCAAATTAATCATACTGAAACATTTACAATGTAATTGTATTTAATTACAATTAAAATCAATCACTTTTCCTAACCTTTGCATAGTCTTCCCCACCTCTCTAAAATTTAGTTTAAGAAATTGCGGTATAGAGGAAAGGGAACAGACCTTAGAATCGGAAGCCTTAATTCAAATCTGTGCTCTACTGTTTTCTACCTGTGTGATTTTGGGCAAGCTACTGTGTATTATCTGTTTTCTCCTCAGTAAAGTGGGACTAATACTGACCCTTTATGTGGATTAATTATGCATCTACCACAATTCTGGCTCAGTAAAAATCTTCCGCTCATCTCATTTCTGAACTATCATCCCTTTATATTACTGAAACACTCTGTTTATCATTATCTCTGCTTATAGAAAAGGGTATAAGGAAGAAAAAATAATGAGAACATAGGATCTGAATTCCAAAGAACTGGGTTTAAGAACCACCTGTATCATTTTCCCTCTTCCTATTCTTGATAGTTGTAATCACCAGTTTTTATCACTTTTTATCCCTATAGCCTACCTCTCTTTATTGCATGAGAGAAATGCCTACAAAAGTACTTTGTAAAGTTTAAGAAAAGTTAGCAATTATTTCCTAGATCCTGACAATAATTGTTATACTCTTACAATGTCAAAAATCCCAAATAAGTGTGAAACACACACACACACACACACACAAGTAACTTTGTGGCTAAGCCAATAAACAAAGCAGATAATTGAGGTACATAGCATGTTAAATAATTTTTTTAAAAGGTCAGGCAAGGTAGCTCTTGCCTGTAATCCCAGCACTTTGGGAGGTCGATGCAAAACAATCACTTGAGGCCAGTTCAAGACCAGCCTGGTCAACATGGTGAAAACCCACTTCTACTAAAAATCTGAAAATTAGCCAGGCATGGTGGCACACGCCTATAATCCAACTACTCAGAAGACTGGAGCAAGAGAATCGCTTGAACCTGGGAGGCAGAAGTTGCAGTGTGGTGAGATTGCACCACTGCACTCCAGCCTAGGTGACAGAATGAGACTTTGTCTCAAAAATAAGTAAATAAATATATATTTTTTTTTTTGAGACGGAGTTTCGCTCTATCGTTCAAACTGGAGTGCAGTGACTAGATCTCAGCTCACTGCAAGCTCCGCCTCCTGGGTTCACGCCATTCTCCGGCCTCAGCCTCCCGAGTAGCTGGGACTACAGGCGCCCGCCACCTCGCCTGGCTAGTTTTTTGTATTTTTTAGTGGAGACGGGGTTTCACCGTGTTAGCCAGGATGGTCTCGATCTCCTGACCTTGTGATCCACCCGTCTCGGCCTCCCAAAGTGCTGGGATTACAGGCTTGAGCCACCGCGCCCGGTCAAAATAAACAAATATTTAAAAAAAGGATTAAAGACTTCTCTGGCTTTACATATATCCTCTTTTGTAAATCTCCTAGTTACAAATCCATCCTAATTAAATCTAAGTTTAAAAGATACTGCTTACAGAATGGGTGTCTCAGCTATGAAACTGAGACATCTGTGTCAGATGCTAAAGAGGAGAAGAACAATAAAGAAAACCACCCTCTTTCCTATAATTACAGAGAATCAAGTCTGAGACTGACAACTACTTTATTGCTTCTGGAGCAAATGAGTTTCACATCAATTTCACTTTTTTGAAATTACACAGTGATTCTTCACTCAAACAATCGTGACTGTTCTAAGTGAGCTCATAGATGGAAACATTTTAAAAATAAAAATAAAAAGTAGTGATTGTTTAAACACATACACACAGAGAAAGACAGAATGATAGTGCATGTGTGCCATGGAAATAACCAAACTGTAAATTAATAACCTGGTTAAAGCAAGTGGTGGTTTTCAACCTGTTTTCAGACCAAAAATGCTTAAAACTGAGAAGAGAAAGAAAACAAAATGTAATTCAGAACATCCAGCTACTGGTAACATTGAGTTGTCTGGGTTTTGTCTGCACAAAAATCTGCACTGCCACTCCTTAGCACTGTTACACCATTTCCTCCCTACGTAATTATTTCCACTCACATCCTCCTTTCTTTCCTTTTGCATTACTTTACCCTACTCCCCTAAACTACTCCATACTCTGATGGCAACGTAAGAGTTAAAGAAATTGCAGCATCCTAACCTAACTCAGTATACACCAAAAATCAAAGTTTTTAGAAAATAATTTTCATCAGAATGGAAGCCATTTTACTCATACTTTTTTAGAACTATCTCCAGTGTGAGCAGTCATCTGGGGTGTAAACATCTAAGAGGCAAAGGTCAGAAATTTGTCCTTAATTTATAGTGTGTGACTTCACCTGACTCTTCCAATTAACATTTGCTGTCCAATGTTCTAGACCTTCAAAGACTTCATGAAATGCAGAAAAACAAGTCTAACTCCCAAATAATGGATCTAAACATTTCTCTTGCCTGCACAGAATAATTCTTGTTGAGCATATGAGTGGAGAAAGGAACAAATGTTTATATTTATTTTTCAATCTTGGCAAGTGGAAGGCCCTCAAAGCTGAACATCAAGGCCAGAAACCATCCCTAAAGAAAGGTAGATTTTACTACACAAAAATAAAAGTGCCATAAACAAAGTTAAAATGCAAGCAACAGAGCTGGGCACTGTGGTGCACACCTATAGTCCCAGCTACCAGAGAGGCTGAGACAAGAGGATTGCTTGAACCCAGGAGTTCAAGTTCTACCTGGACAACATAGTGAAACTATCTAAAAAAAAAAAGCAACTAACTTAAAAATATCTACAACAGGCTGGACGCAGTGGCTCACGCCTGTATTTCCAGCACTTCCGAGGCCGAGGCAGGTGGACTGCTTGAGACCAGCAGTTTGAGACCAGCCTGGCCAACATAGCAAAACCCTGTCTCTACTAAAAATACAAAAATTGGTCAGGTGTGGTGGTGCATGCCTGTAATCCTAGCTACTCAGGGGGCTGAGGCACAGGAATCCCTTGAACCTTGGAGGCAGAGGTTGCAGTGAGCCGAGAATGCCCCTCTGCACTCCAGTCTGGGCGACAGAGCGACACTCGTCTCAAAAAAAAAAAAATATATATATATATCTACAACAGGCCAGGTGTGGTGGCCCACGCCTGTAATCCCAATACTTTGAGAGGCCAAGGCGGGAGGATCATTTGAGCCCAAGAGTTCAATACCAGCCAGGGCAACACAGGGAGACCCCCATCTCTACAAATTTAAAAAAAAAAAAATCAGCTTGGTGTGGTGACACATGCCTGCATGCCTGTAGTCCCAGCTACTCAGAAGGCTGAGGTGGGAGGATCACTTGTGCACCAAGAGTTTGAGGCTGCAGTGAGCCATGACCATCAAACCACTGTACTCTAACCCGGGCAACAGAGCAATACCCTATCTTAAAACACACACACACATACACACACACACACACAACATGTAAAAAAGGGTTCCTACAAATCAATAAAAGATAACCCAATCAATAGAAAAATAAATAAAAGCTCCTAATAGGCAAAGTATAAAATAAATGCAAATAACCAACAAACACAAAAAATACTAGACGTCACAAATAAGCAGATACATTAAAACTTGATCATTTTCCCCTAAGTTTTAAAAGACTGATAATGCCCATATCTGTCAAGGATGTGAGGAAACAGATGCTCACACACTCTTACTGCTGACAGAAGTAAAAACTGGTATAACCTCGGCCGGGTACGATGGCTCATGCCTGTAATCCCAGCACTTTGGGAGGCTGAGGCGGGTGGATCACGAGGTCAAGAGATCAAGACCATCCTGGCCAACATGGTGAAACCCCATCTCTACTAAAAATACAAAAATTAGCTGGGCATGGTGGCGCACACCTGTAGTCCCAGCGACTTGGGAAGCTGAGGCAGGAGAATCGCTTGAACCCAGGAGGTAGAGGTTGCAGTGAGCGGAGATCATGCCACTGCACTCTGGCCTGGTGACAGAGCGAGACTTCACCTTAAAAAAAAAACTGGTATAACCTTTATGGAAGGCAATCTAGCCACACTTATCAAAATTTTAAAGGTACATACCCTTTGCCCAGTAATTTCATTTAAGAAATAGTCGGCAGGGCGTGATGGCTCACGCCTATAAACCAGCACTTTGGGAGGCCGAGGCAGGTAGATCACAAGGTCAGGAGTTCCAGACCGTCCTGACCAACGTGGCAAAACCCCATCTCTACTAAAAATACAAAAATTAGCTGGGCGTGGTAGTGCGTGCCTGTAATCCCAGCTACTCAGGAGACTGAGGCAGGAGAATCACTTGAACCCGGGAGGCGGAGGTTGCAGTGGGCCAAGATCATACCACTGCACTCTAGCCTGGGGAAATAGTGCAAAACTCCGTTTTAAAAAAAAAAAAAAAATTCATTGAACACATGAACTGTTATTTCTCAGGCCACTGACCTTCACAACTGCACTCAGAAAGAGAGGTTCTTGATTATGTAAAACAAAATTAATGGTAGATTTGTTTTTAAAGATTATGTATTAAAAGAATCTTTAATTGGGATTAACTTTGTGCTATGACTTTACCTAAGAAATTTTAAGAAGGTATTAAATTAATGCTGATTATATAGTATTTCTGAGTTAATAAAATTGAGTTTCTATAACTGATTTTCTGTTACTCTCATATTACAATAATGTGGCTACAAAAAACAAAAATATACTTTCACTTTTATTAGGACATTTCCTCTTCTTTAAAATTTGTTTTAAGCCAGACAAATAAGTTTTTTTAAAGAAATCAGAAATATCTCTAGATTTATAATTGATGTTACTAATTTAACAGTCTAGATTGGGTCTCAAAAACTTCTCTGAGGAAAACACTGGTGAGTGAAATGTAAGTGTGGTCTGAAAAACCTTTGAACAGTAACAAGTTCTAGCTAGGAAGAATTTTAAGAGCCCGCATCAACTCTTTTCAATCATTCATTTATCCATTCAAGAAATATTTACTCAGAGCCTTTTATGGACCAGGAACTATTCTTGATGCTTGGGATAAACAAAAGACGCTAGGTCTCTGTTCTTGTGAAGCTTTCATTCTACTTTCTGTTCCTAATCTTTCTTTAATCTGTCTTTAGAAAACAAAGCAGAGCACAGAAAAGAAAGAACAGATGAAATAAAGCACACTGAGTGAACAGAAATAGAGAATAGAAATTACTTCCCCTACTCACCCCAGTATCTGTTAAGTCTACCTGCGAGGCCACTCCCATGAGAGCAAAAAGACCCATTTCTACTGCTGTTGTGACAAGGGGGAAGTATAAGATTCTGAAGTCATAATATTTACTATCACTGAACTTCACGCGTTCAATGAAACACTCTATCACAGAAGTTTCCAAGTACCTGATCCAAAAATACAAACCGACACAGGCATATTAAATAGCAAATTGAAACAATTACCTAAATTAGGTTTAAAAAAATAAGTTATGTTTTCATACCTGCATAACTAAAGCATTTGAGACTGTTTATGCCTGATCTAATGGTTTATTTCAGAATTCTGACATTTTCACCAGGGCTAATGTACTCTGATTATGGTTTTTATTCATCCAGGAGCTAACTTTTTTTTTTTTCTTGATACAGAGTCTCCCACTGTCGCCCAGGCTGGAGTGCAGTGGGGCAATTTCAGCTCACTGCAAGCTCCACCTCCCAGGTTCACGCACTTGTCCTGCCTCAGTCTCCCGAGTAGCTGGGATTACAGGCGCCCACCACCATACCCAGCTAATTTTTCTGTATTTTTAGTAGAGACAGGGTTTCACTATGCTGGCCAGGCTGGTCTCGAACTCCTGACCTCACAATCCGCCTCCCAAAGTGCCAGGATTACAGGCGTGAGCCACAAAGCCCAGCCCAGAAGCTAGCTTTTTACAACTGACTTCTGAGCCAAAAAAAATCAAATTTAAACTACTTAAATGAACACAGAAATTAAGTCCAACCGGGCCAGGTGCGGCGGCTCACACCTGTAATCCCAGCACTTTGGGAGGCCGAGATGTGTGGACCACCTGAGGTCAGGAGTTCAAGACCAGCCTGACCTACATGGAGAAGCCCTGTCTCTACTAAAAATGCAAAATTAGCCGGGCATGGTGGTGCACACCTGTAATCCCAGCTACTCGGGAGGCTGAGACAGGAGAATCGCTTGCACCCAGGAGGCGGAGGTTGCGGTGAGCCGAGATCACGCCATTGCACTCCAGCCTGGGCAAGAGTGAAATTCCGTTTCAAAAAAAAAGAAATTAAGTCCAAACTGAAAAGAGACCTACAACATCATAAAATAACTGTATTTCTCTAGGCTATATTATTCGTCACTAAGTGTTTTAATAGCTTAGATATAAAGTCATGCAACAGTGCTAGAGATGTTTTTATACCAGGAAGTTTTACCTTCTAGTTTATTTATATTTTTAGTGGAAATATAAAGTTTACTTGTCCTTATTCATTCCTCTAATATTTGTGGAAAACGCACCGTGAGCCACACGTTATACAGCAGTTCCCTCTCCTTGTGGCCCCTGCCGTTACAGAGCTTATATGCTAGTGAAGGAAGTTGTCAATACCTGCAACAAGTTGCTCATTTATTAAAATAAGCCAAAATGTGTGCCAAGGAAACAAAGCAGGTGCTCTCTCACTCATCATGCCAATTGTTTTTATGCTTTTGTGGATGAAAGTACATATATTTTCCACAGATACATGAAAAAACAAACATTTACACAAAACTTTGTATCCAATGTTAGGGGTTTTCCCCTAAAGCCTATTGGGAATCCCAAGTCAAAACTCCGGAACCACACACTCACACTGTGCGAACTAACTCACACCTACTTAACCCCAGTACCACTTATGTACATACTGATACTTCCTAAATCTCATGTCTGTTTCTCCAGACCAGCTCTGAACTCCATATTCATGCAGCCAACATGCAGCCAAATCCATCTCTGTGCAAATCCCCCAAAGGTACCTCCAACTAATAATGTCCTCAACTAAATTCATCTTCAGCTGGGACTTGCTTCTCTCCCTTTATTCCCCATCTCCATGCACAGCACCACCATTCACCCAAAACAGAAACATGGCCACGGCTTTTCCTTCTCACTCTGACCTTCCACCTAATCATCCAACCTAAACTATCTCCCAAATACTGCTGTCTTCTCCCCTCTATTCCCACTGCCACTGCCCTGATTCAGGACTTCATTTGTTTACTTAACACACCTTTCTAGAGGCCTCACTCTCTTGAGCTCTTTTAAAATATTAAGTCATTCAGCCCATCAATCAACAAGTAGATAAAAAAACTGTGGGATATATATATACATATATATACATACACACACACAATGGAATACTACTGAACCATAAAAAGGAATAAATTAATGGCATTCGCAGCAACCCAGATGGAACTGGAGACTATTATTCTAAGTGAAGTAACTCAGGAATGAAAAACCAAACATTGTATGTTCTCACTCACTTATAAGTGGGAGCTAAGCTATGAGGATGCAAAGGCATAAGAACAATACAATGGGCTGGGTGCAGCACTTTGGGAGGCCGAGGCGGATGGATCACAAGGTCAGGAGACTGAGACCATCCTGGCTAACACGGTGAAACCCTGTCTCTACCAAAAATACAAAAAATTAGCTGGGCATGGTGGCAGGAGCCTGTAGTCCCAGCTACTCGGGAGGCTGAGGCAGGAGAATGGGGTGAACCTGGGAGGTGGAGCTTGCAGTGAGCCGAGATCACCACTGCACTCCAGCCTGGGGGACAGAGCAAGACCCCCTCAGAAACAAAAAAATAATAATAATAATACAATGGACTCTAGGGAGTCAGGGAACCGGTGGGAAGGAAGTGAGGGATAAAAGACTACAAACTGGATTCATACATACTACTCAGGTGATGGATGCACCAAAATCTCACCTGTTCCCCAAAAACCCATGGAAATAAAAAATTTAAAAATAATAGTTAATAAATAAAAACGAAGGCAACACAAAAATATTTTCTTTTTTTGGCCGGGTGCGGTGGCTCACACCTTAATCCCAGCACTTTGGGAGGCCAAGGCGGGTGGATGGCTTGAGGTCAGGAATTCGAGACCAGCCTGGCCAACATAGTGAAACCTCATCACTACTGAAAATACAGAAATTGGCCAGGTGCGGTGGCTCACCCCTATAATCCCAGCACTTTGGGAGGCAGAGGCAGGCAGATCGCCAGAGGTCAGGAGTTCGAGAACAGACTGGCCAACATGGGGAAACCCCGTCTTTACTAAAAACACAAAAAAGTTAGCCAGATGTGGTGGCACATGCCTATAGTCCCAGTTACTCGGGAGGCTGAGGCAAGAGAATCACTTGAACCAGGGCAGCAGAGGTTGGCAGTGAGCCAAGATCACGCCACTGCACTGCAGCCTGGGTGACAAGGCGAGACTCCATCTCTATAAAAAAAAATAAATAAAACAAAACAAAATACAAAAATCAGCTGGTGATTTTTGTATTTCAAAATACAGGCGAGCACCTGCAGTCCCAGCTACTTGGAGGCTGAGGCAAGAGAATTGCTTGAACCTGGGAAGCGGAGGTTGCAGTGAGCTGAGATTGTACCACTACGCTCTAGCCTGGGCAACAGAGCGAGACTCCACCTCAAAAAAAAAAAAAAAAAGAAGAGAAAGCAAATTATGTGTTCATTTTATCTTTGAAGAGTACACAGTTTTATGCAAAATAAGTACCACAGTACACTGCAGAGTGGTTGACAAAATACTGTATTTTGGTTTTACTTCTCTATTTTGAAAGTAATAAAGAAATACAAGTATTTCTGGTTAATATTTTTTAAAAGTCCATCAAATCCATGAGCAGAAATTGATCATCAACATACTTCACAAGTCTATCCAAGTATAAAAATATTTTATCCTAAAAATCACTAAAATGCAAAATCATATATCTGAATAAATTATAAAATGATTTAACCAGTGGGAGGACAGAAAAGAAAATCATGAAATAATTTTAAAGTATTTAAGCCAGGCACAGTGGCTCACACCTGTAATCTCAGCACTTTGGGAGGCTGAGGCGGACAGATTACCTGAGGCCAGGAGCTTGAGACCAGCCTGGCCAACAGGACAAAACCCCGTCTGCTAAAAACAGAAAAAACAGTCAGTTGTGGTGGCACATGCCTGTAGTCCCAGCTACTTGGGAGGCTGAGGCAGGAGAATCGCTTGAACCTGGGAGGTGGAGGTTGCAGTGAGCTGGTATCATGCCACTGCACTCCAGCCTGGGTAACAGCGAGACTCCGTTTCAATCAATCAATCAATAAACAAATAAAGAAAATATTTAAAATTATATTAAGGCCTCATACTTTGGAAGCAAAAAGTAAGTGGTTGGAGGGCTTTCCCCCTAAAAACAGGAAAAAATATGTCTGCTCTTGCCACTTGTACTCAATGTTGTCGAGTTTCTAGCAAAAGAATTAGGCAATAAAATGAAATAAAAGCCACCTACATTGAACAAGAAGTAAACCCATGTGTTTTCAGATGAAACAATCTTACAGAAAAACGTAAGAAATCCACTAAACACTTTGAATAATGAGTTCAGCAAGGATACAAGATCAATATACAAAAATCAATTGTATTTCTGTATACTTTTGCAATAAACAATCCAAAAATGAAATTAGGAAAGCAGTTCTGGCCGGGCGCTCACATCTGTAATCCTGTACTTTGGAAGGCCGAGGCGGGCGGATCACAAGGTCAGGAGATCGAGACCATTCTGGCTAACACGGTGAAACCCTGTCTCTACTAAAAATACAAAAAATTAGCCGGGCATGGTGGCGGGTGCCTGTAGTCCCAGCTACTCAGGAGGCTGAGGCAGGAGAATGGCATGAACCTGGGAGGCAGAGCTTGTAGTAAGCCGAGATTGTGCCACTGCACTCCAGTGTGGGGGACAGAGTGAGACTCCGTCTCAAAAGAAAAAAAAAAGAAAGCAGTTCCACTTAAAAAATCACCAAAAAGAATAAAATACTTAGGAATATATTTAACAAATGAAGTGTAAAACTCATACTATGAAAAACTACAAAATATTGTTTAAACAAACTGAAGACCTAACAAACGAAGGCATCCCACATTCATGGATGGGAAGATTTAATATTGTTAAGATGGCAATATTCCCTAAATTGGCCTACAGATTCAATAAATTTTCTGTCAAAATTCCATGTGGTATCTTTGCTGATTCTAAAATTCATATGGAAATTCAAGGAAATGGAATAGCCTAAACAATCTTGAAAAAGAACAAAGGTGGAGGACATACTTCCTGACTTCAAAAATTATTACAAAGCCACAGTAACGCAGTGTGTTGCTGGCATTCAGATAGATGTACAGATCAATGGAATAGAACTGGGAGTTTAGAAAACAACTCTCACATTTACAGTCAACTGATTTTTGACGAGGGTGCCAAGATAATTCAATGGAGAAAGAAGAGTCTTTTCAAAAAATGATGCTGGGACAACTAGATGTCCACATACAAAAGAATAAAGTTGGACCTCTATACTTCACACAATATATAAAAATTAACTCAAAAATGGATAAAAGTCCTAAATGTAAGAGCTAAAACTACAAAGCTCTTAAGCATAAATCTTCATGACCTTGGATCAGGCAAGAGAAACTTAAATGATGAAAAAAAAGCAGACACTCAAGGATGTGGAGGGAGAGTATTTCGGAGAGAGAAAATAGCAACAACAAAAGCTCTAAAAGAGAAACAGAACCAACCTAACACACTCAAAAGACAGAGAGAGAAAATCAGAGAGGTAGGTAGGGGCCTTAGACACCAAGTTCAGATACGTACGCATGGCAAAAGCATATTATTTGGCAAAAACGATATTATAACAAAGTCAAGCACTGCTCCAGGGAGAGCATTCCACATAGTACACCATGATGTGAAAGCTGCCTCTAGGAGTGGAGCAATGAAACAGTTCAGACCACAACTTATTTAAACTGACCTCACAGCTCTTCAAAAGCCTGTTCCTTAAGTCTCATGTGTGTTTAGTTCAATCTTATGCATATTTTCAATAATTATACCAACCAATTAATTATATATGCTGACTTCTTAAAAATGGCATCTGTCAGGTTTTATTCAAGTTTTGTGCAAACAATTAAATCTCAGTGAAATTCAAATGTCCACATGGCTTCTTTACTTTTAATTTTCTTTCTATTCCTTTAGTAGATAATATATTCACGTGGTTCAAATTTCAAAAGGGTAAAAAGTCTCCCTCTTATCCTGCCTCTCAGATACATACTTCCCATCTCTGGAGGCAACAAATATTATCAGTTGGTTCCTTCTGTATCTTTCCAGAGAGATTTTTATTTTGGCAATTGTTTCGTATCAGAGTATAAAGTTTTCTCAATTTTATAAAGGTTGCACAGTATTCCACTGTGTGAATACATACACTTTATTTCTGTATTGATAACTTTTAATTAGAATTTTTGTTTTCACTGCAGCTTCCAAGGCAAGAGCTGTCTATGGATGGGCTTCAGAAGACAAGTGAATAGGCCAGGAATAGTGGCTCATACCTGTAATCCCAGCACTGTAAGAGGCTGAGGCAGGTGGATCAATTTGAAGCCAGGAGTTCCAGACCAGCCTGGCCAACATGGTGAAACTTCATCTCTACTAAATATAAAAAAATAAAATAGCTGGGCATGGTGGCAGACACCTGTAATCCCAGCTACTGGGGAGGCTGCGGCATGAGAATCGCTTAAACCTGGGAGGCAGAGGTTGCAGTAAACCAAGACTACACCACTGCACTCCAGCCTGGGCAACACAGCAAGACTCTCAAAAAAAAAAAAAAAGAAAAAGAAAAAGAAGAGAAGTGAATATGCCAGGCACAGTGGCTCATGCCTGTAATCCCAAAGCTTTGAGAGGCCAGGGTGGAAGGATCGCTTGTACCCGGGAATTAGAGGTGGCAGTGAGCTATCATTACACCACTGCACTCCAGCCTGGGCAACAGAGCAAGACCTTGTCTTTAAAAAAAAAAAAAAAGAAAAGAAAAAAAAAGAAGATAGGTCAATCCCTTAAAATAGTGTGTATGTGCCTATATGCATTTCTCTGGGCAGAAAATTTGCATATCATTCACTATATTTATCAAAGGAAACTGTAACTAAAACAAAGATTGAGAACTACTGTCCTTCATACCCAATGACACAGTTTGAGGGAAAGGAAAAAAAAAAGAACTACTGTCTTATAACTTTGCACAGGTGTTCAATAAGCATTTGTTGAATCAATTTTACTCTAGGGTTTTGCTAATTGTTGCACTAGAGACTGAAGGGCTAAATTAAATATCAATATAATACAAAATTCTTATCTACCTCATAGAACGTTTTCCCATTAACAACAAAGCTGATTAATTTGACCTATTTCTTTTCTGAGAAGAGGTCTATTTTTTATCTGCACCATGAACGGGAGTATTAAAGGAAGAAAAGAACCAAAAGTAAAAGGACCTGAATGATCAAAAATTGACCACACAAGCTATGTTCACCATAAATGACACAGGAATCTACCATGCCTCTTAAAATCTATGTAACTTTCCATAGAGTCCTTTCTGAGAAAATAGATCATTGGTAGTTGCCTAACATGCCAGGCACCAGAATGGAAGCTTTACCTATACATCTTGCTTAATTCCCAAAACAATCTCTATGGCAGCTATTATTTTCCCCTCTTACAGATAAGGAAATAGAAGCTTAAAGAGATTAAACGTAAGCTATTTACTTGCCCAAGACCACATAACTATTAAACTAGACCATACTAACATAGTAATATAACTATAAATTAATCTATAAACCATTAAACTAAAACATAACCACGTTCTTCATCCAAATCTCATCAAGTTTCCAAAATACCACAGTACCTTGACCTCCAAAATGTAATGATGATCATTATAGCGAGGTAGTATAGCATGGTGGTCAGAAACACCAAGATTCTAATTCTAGTTCAACCACCTGCTAGTTGTATGACACACTGTTTAAATTCCAGAAAGATGCTTGTACTGTCTGTAAAACTGCATCGATGTGGGTTGAAATGAAAAAAAAAAAAAATGAAAAACCAACAGTTCACATATTGACCTAAAGAAGGTGGTTGGTACAAGGTAGCTACTATCATTACTGTTGCCCTTTTTTGAGAAGAAACACAAAGGACTGCAACGTTTCCCAATGTGGCATAAAATTTCCACCCCCTAGAATGTTGTCTCTGTGACAAGTTGACCAATGATTGAAAAAAATTATATCGGATTGTTAAGTATCTTCTAGTTTAATGGAACATTTTAAATTGTCCTTTAAAAATATTTCAAACACAGAGCCATATCCATTGCCACACCATCAGGAATGTCTGCTTTGCTGGCTGCATAATTATTTCACTTTCAATTTGTCTGAATGTTTTATCCAGAATTACGCAGTGAGGTTTGGGTTTTTTTAAGATTATTTCTAACACCAGGTGATAAGAGGACGACAGCTGTCAAATGTCTTGCATCTGTTTCTATTCGCTGCACTTCTTTTTCCTAGTAAGCCGTGTTATCCTTTTGACTCCTATGAACTCATCTAAACAAAATAAAATATCCTCTCCATGCCCTCGGTCTCAGCACCGCTCAGGTGATCGTTAATGACAAGTGGAGATGAGACAAGCTGAGCTGTTAATGATAAAAGTTTAAGGCCCTACACAACATATTCCCTAAGAAAAGTTTGTTACATTCTTCTCCCTCATGACCCAAAGCTTGAAATCCACGCCTTAGGCAGTACTCAAACTGTGGTTCGAGAAAGGCCGAACAAGAAAATAACTTTACCAACGCGTCCCAAAACCACCATCCATCCTTCTTCCTCTCTTCCTTTCTCCCTTCCCCCAGGAGTGGGGGGGGGGGGGGGAAGTGCAAGTACACGTAGCAACAAAATCCCTGCGCGCTGGCTGCCGCCCAGAGCTTCGGCCCGCGGTGCAAGGAAAGTTTTGCGTCCAGTACCCAGTGTGCGGCCCCTTCTCTGCCTTTGCTCGCCTCCGGAACCACCCACCGCCATCCTCCCCCACCCTGCATACCAGGAGTGCCCCGTCCACACCAGGCCTGCAAAGCCTCCCCAGACCCCGAGCCCCACGGCCTCCCCCAGCGGCTCACCATCGTAGCCCCAGGATGAAGGCGCTGGCTGGCTGGCGGGCCGGCCGGTTGAGGAATCCGTTATCGGGGCTCAGGATCCATTCGCGCCAACAACTTCTCCCGCGAAGTGGAAGAAGGCGAAGATAGCGGCGCGCGGTGATGACGTCAGGAGGCGCGAGCTTTCCTTCCGTCCCACCCAGAGGCGGGAGGTGCGACGCCTGCCCAGGTGCCGCCCGGAGGGCAGGCGGGCCGCTGCCATCGCGAGGAACCACGGTGCTGTGGTGTGAGCTCGGTTTTTGGCACGGGCACTAAAGCAGGTGGATCCTATATTGGTTTCCTTGGAAGGCGGGGTACCCAAGTACCTCCCGATTACACGTCTGGATAGTGCACTTCCCTACAGTAACTTTCAAAAGTTTTTACTAACTGCAGTAAGATAAACGTTTTAGCTGCGCATTTTACATATTATGTATAAATATCTATTCTGTAATAGGTTTCATCAAGCGGCCGGACGCGGTGGCTCACCCCTGTAATCCCAGCACTTTGGGAGGCCGAAGCGGGTGGGTCACCTGAGGTCAGGGGTTCGAGACCAGCCTGACTAATATGGTGAAACCCCGTCTCTACTAAAAATACAAAAATTAGCCAGGGGTGGTGACGTGTGCCTGTAGTCCCAGCTGCTCGGAGACTAAGACAGGAGAATTGCTTGAACCCAGGAGCAGAGATTGCAGTGAGCCGAGATAGAGCTACTGCCCTCCAGCCTGGGTGACAGAGGGAAAGTCTGTCTCAAAAAAAAAAAAAGATACCGAAAGCTTTGGAGTATACCAGTTTTATATGAATAGATAAGCAATTGAATCGTGGAATAGAATGAAACATTTGCATAAGATTTCAAGAGAAAAACGAGACCATAAAAGAGTTCAATGGAGAAAGCAGTATCTCCAGCTTTGGCTCTAGCTACACTTTTGAAATTCTCACCCATCCACCCCCTGTTGGGTCTTGCACTTTATGATACCAACATCTTTAGGACGAAAGATATCAGAGCCTGAACATCAACAGCCTGTATTTATTAAACATTTATTGTTATATGGGCAGCTCTGGACTAGCCTAGCTCATTTTATCCCCATGATGACACTGAGTACTCTTATTCCCAATTTACAAACAGACTGTTACTTATTAACAGGGCCTCACTGCACTGGTCCCTCCGAAGCCAGAATGCTAGGTCTCCAGCCCCACCACGTGCTATTTATCTGACCAAGGTTAAGTTACTGTGCCTCGGTTTTGTCTTAGCAGACACATCACACAAATTTTTGCCCATAATTTTAGAGGACCTACGCCAATTTATAATGTTCATTGTGTTATAAATCAATAAATGAGTAAATAAGACACGTAAAAAGTTGTACGTATCTTTTATATTACATTCCTCTTAACTTTTGCTTTTTTTTTTTTTTTTTTTTTGGCATTTGAATCCTTCCTTGAGTTTAAATGAGACTTAAGTCAGGAGCCTGTAACTTCTTTGTGAGAGTGTCTTCCTTAGGAATATTTATTTACTTGAAAATATACTCTATCTCAGAAATATACCAGATTTAAAATGACTGCATGTGCTTTGAAACTCCTGCCTTGAACCTGGACTGGCCTGTGACTGATTTGACCAAAGAACACAATGGAAGTGATACTATGCCAATTCCAGACCTAAGCTTTAAGAAGACTGGCAGCTCCTGTCTTGCTCTCTTGGAGCACCATGTAAAGCCAGGGAGGTGGTCATCTGAGACCAGCCTTATAGCCATCTCCACCAGGCACCATGCATGTAAATGAAGCCATCTCGGACCCAACATCCCAGCAACCGATGGAATTTCACTAGCTTTGTTGACTCCAGTCAACACCTGGGAGAGCAGAAAAATCACGTAGTCAAGGCCTGTCCAAATTTCCTGACCCACAGTAGTGTGAACATAATTAAATGATTGCTCTGTTAAGGTAATAGGTATTGGAATGGTTTCTTATAAAGTAATAGATATCCAGAATGGAAATATTTTTGAAAACTCCAGAATAGGACTCTGAGCATGGTGGCACATGCCTATAATCCTAGCACTTTGAGATGCCTTGTCTCAGAAAAAAAAAAAAAAAAAGTGAAACCAATCAGAAAAGAAAAGATATTCCTGCTGATTCATGCCTTTTTGTTAGCACAATAATGGAATGGACACAAATTCACTCCAAAAAAAAAAAAAAAAGTGAAACCAATCAGAAAAGAAAAGATATTCCTGCTGATTCATGCCTTTTTGTTAGCACAATAATGGAATGGAAACAAATTCACTCCTTGAAAACAGTATGGGTATGAGCTTTTGCCTATCACAGCAAGTTTACATTTATGGATGCCTGCTGCACTAGCACATGTCAGCACTGTTATTCCATCCTTCCCATCCTTAATTCCTTTATGGGCTAGCTCATCAGCTGTAGTTAGTATCTATCTGGGGCAGTAACACCAAAACAGTGATGTTTCAGCAATATTATAGACTTGGTCTGGTGTTGGATTTTCATGAGTGATAATATTGGCAAATTCATCAACAGATTTCTCCACTGCTTTGTGATCAGCAGATGCTTTATTGCTGCAGATTTTTAAAAAATGTAACAGCCTGTCTTTTCTTAAATTTATGCAACCAGCCTGTTGAATATTCACAGTTCCCTTCCATTTTTAGTTCATTGTAAAAGATCTTCGTTTCATGATCAGCATACCATTACATGGCATGTGTTCACTATGGTGCTTATGAATTTATGCTTTCAATACATGATTGAGATTTTTTTTTTTTTAGTTTTATGTAGTTTTGGGGTTTTGTTGTTGTTTTTGAGACAGAGTCTTGCTCTGTCGCCCACACTGGAGTGCAGTGGCACAGTCTCAGCTCACTGCAACCTCCCCCTCCCAGGTTCAAGCAATTCTTCTACCTCAGCCTCCCAAGTAGATGGTATTACAGGCATGCACCACCACAGCTGGCTAATTTTTGTATTTTTAATAGAGACGGGGTTTTACCATCTTGGCCAGGCTGGTCTTGAACTCCTGATCTCATGATCTACCCATCTCAGCCCCCCAAAGTGCTGGGAGGGTTTTTTTGTTTTTGTTTTTTCACTTTCATTAACTTCTGTTCATCACTTTCAGCATAAACCTTCAACAGTTTTTCCTTCTGTTTCTTCAGGTCATATATGGTGGTTATTCCAATCCCATACTCTTTTGTAAGATTTTGACACCTATACTGCTGTCCAACTTCTCTAATAGCTTGACTTTCTTTGCCACAGATAAACATAAATGCTTCCTCTTTTTCTTATCACTATTAGCCAAAGGGGTATCTGCAGGCCTTTTCGACATTTTCAGCAATATCTTTATACCACAAAGTAGAGAAATAATCAAAAAACCACAGATGACCAGGCACAGTGGCTCATGCCTGTAATCCCAACACTTTGGGAGGCCAAGGAAGGAGTATTGCTTGAGGCCAGGAGTTCGAGGCCAGGAGTTCAAGACCAGCCTGGATGACAGAGCAAAACCCTGTCTCAAAAACAGAACAAAACAAAAACCACTGTGAACAATATGAATGTTAACTATAAAGAAAATTGATAAATTAAAATATATTCATACAACAATAAAAATCAATGAAATACAGATCATACATCATACAACACTACAGATCAGTTTTATATACCTTTTTTTTTTCTTTTCTTTTTTTTTTTTTTTTTTTTTGAGATGGAGCCTTGCTCTGTCACCCAGGCTGGGATGCAGTGGTGCAATCTTGGCTCACTGCAACCTCCGCCTCCCAGGTTCAAGCAATTCTCCTGCTTCAGCCTTCCAAGTAGCTGGGATTACAGGCACCCGACACAATGCCTGGCTAATTTTTGTATTTTTAGTAAAGACAGGGTTTCATCATGTTGGTCAAGCTGGTCTCTAACTCCTGACCTCAAATGATCCAACCACCTTACTCTCCCAAAGTGGTGGGATTATAGGTATGAGCCGCTGCACCTGACCCAGTCTTATATACTGATACGGTTTAGCTCTGCGTCCCCACCCAAAACTCATCTTCTAGCTCCCATAATTCCCATGTGTTGTGGGAGGGACCCAGTAGGATGGCAGATGATTGAATCGTGAGGGCAAGTCTTTCCTATGCTGTTCTCATGATAGTGAATGGGTCTCATGAGATCTGATGGTTTTAAAAACAGGAGTTTCTCTGCACAAGCTCTCTCTTTGCCTGCTACCATCCATGTAAGATGTGACTTGCTCCTCCTTGCCTTCTGCTATGATTGTGAGGCCTCCCCAGCCATGTGGAACTGTAAGTCCAATAAATGTCTTTTTTTTTGTAAATTGCCCGCTCTCGGGTATGTCTTTATCAGCAGCATGAAAATGGACTAATACAGTAAATTAATACAGTAGAGTAGGGTGTTGCTAAAAAGATACCCAAAAATGTGGAAGCAATTTTGGAACTGGGTAACAGGCGGAGGTCTGAACAGTTTGGAGGGCTCAGAAGATAGGAAAATGTAGGAAAGTTTGGAACTTCCTAGAGACTTGTTGAATGGCTTTGACAAAAATGCTGATAGTGATATGAACAATAAGGTCCAGGCTGAAGTGGTCTCAGATGGAGATGAGGAACTTGTTGGGAACTGGAGCAAAGATGACTCTTGTTATGTTTTAGCAAAGAGACCTGCAGTACTTTGCCCCTGCCCTAGAGATTTGTGGAACCTTGAACTTGAGAAAGATGATTTAGGGTATATGGTGGAAGAAATTTCTAAACAGCAAAGCATTCAAGAGTTGACTTTGGTGCTGTTAAAGGCATTCAGCTTCAAAAGGGAAGCAGAGCATAAAAGTTTGGAAAATTTGCAGCCTGACAATGCAATAGAAAACAAAATCCCATTTTTAAGGAGAAATTCAAGCCGGCTGCAGAAATTTGCATAAGCAACCAAGAGTCCAATGTTAATCACTAAGACAATGGAGAAAATGTCTCCAGGGCATGTCAGAGACCTTTGCAGCAACCCCTCCCATCACAGGCCTAGGGAGGAAAAAGTGGTTTCATGAGCCAGGCCCAGGGTCCCAGTGCTGTGTGCAGCCTAGGGACTTGGTGTCCTGTGTCCCAGCCACTCCAGCCGTGGCTGAAAGGGGCCAATTTAGAGCTTGGGCTGTGGCTTCAGAGGGTGCAAGCCTCAAGCCTTGGCAGCTTCCACATGGTGTTGAGCCTGCAAGTGCACAGAAGTCAAGAACTGAGGTTTGGGAAACTCTGCCTAGATTTCTGAAGATATATGGAAATGCCTGGATACCCAGGCAGAAGTTTGCTGTAGCGGTGGGGCCCTCATGGAGAACCTCTGCTAGGGCAGTGCAGAAGGGAAATGTGGGATCAGGGCCCCCACACAGAGTCCCCACTGGGGCACCACCTAGTGGAGCTGTGAGAAGAGGGCCACCGTCCTTGAGACTCCAGAATAGTAGATCCACTGACAGATTGCACCATGAACCTGGAAAAGCTGCAGACACTCAATGTCAGTCCATGAAAGCAACTGGAAGGGAATCTGTACCCTGCAAAGCCACAGGCAGAGCTGCCCAAGACCATGGGAACCCACCTCTTGCATCAGCATACCTGGATGTGAGACATGCAGTCAAAGGAGATCTTTTGGAGCTTTAAGATTTGACTGCCCTGCTGGATTTCAGACTTGCATGGGGTGTGTAACCCCTTTGTTTTGGCCAATTTATCCCATTTGGAATGGCTGTATCTACCCAATGACTGTACCCCCATTGTATCTAGGAAGTCACTAACTTGCTCTTGATTTTACAGGCTCATAGGCAGAAGGGACTTGTCTTGTCTTGGATGAGACTTTAGATGGTGGACTTTTGAGTTAATTCTGAAATGAGTCAAGACTTTGGGGGACTATTGGAAAGGCAGGATTGGTTTTGAAATGTGAAGATATGAGATTTGGGAGGGGCCAGGGTTGGAATGATATGGTTTGGCTCTGCGTTCCCACCCAAATCTCATCTTGTAGCTCCCATAATTCCCACATGTTGTGGGAGGGACCCAGTGGGAGATGACTGAATCATGGGGGTGGGTCTTTCCCATACTGTTCTCATAATAATGAATGGGTCTCATGACATCTGATGAGTTTTAAAATGAGAGTTTCTCTACACATACTCTCTCTCTTTGCCTGCTGCCATCCATGTAAGTTGTGACTTACTCCTCCTTGCCTTCCACCATGATTGTGAGGCCTCCCCAACCATGTGGAACTGTAAGTCCAACAAATTTCTTTCTTTTGTAAATTGCCCAAGTCTTGGATATGTCTTTATGAACAGCATGAAAACAGACTAATCCATAAACCATTGAGCAAAAGAAGCATCTATTCCACATGCAATATATTTTGCTGACTTCAGGCTGAATGGAAAGATCAGTAAAAATTTTCCCTACCTCAGTGAACTTTATGAATGAAATGAGGATAAAATATTTACACAGCATACACACAAAAAATAACATCTGTATCTCTGTGAAGTAGGTAACAGTGGCATAGGTTGCATTTAGCAGATAGAGAAATAATTTTAGTATGTCATAAAGTTATCAGTAGTTGCCAATAATACAAAATTTCTTTTAGTTTAAGTCTATTACGTATTCAATTATTTTTAATTACCTATTCACCTATAATTTTCAGAACTTTTGACTCTAGTGGAATTTTATTTTATTTTTTGTTTTATTTCAGTTTTGTAGAGACAGGATCTTGCTTTGCTGCCCAGGCTGGGCTCAAACTCCCGGCCTCAAGCAGTTCTCCCACCTTGGCCTCCCAAAGTGCTGGGATTACAGGCAGGAGCCACTGTGCTTGGCCTCCAGTGGAAATATTAATAGCAGTATTTAAATGCTTCACAAACTTATAATGCAGGGCATGTGAATGAGGAAACTATGACAACTTCTAAATAGGAGATATCCTATTATACATCTATATATATCTATTAGAGAAATCTCTAAGAAAAATATTTCTTTAATGTGTAGAGATTTGCTGACAACTGAACTACTCTTTGTCTTCATATTATGCAATTTTAATAATCATTCTTGGTACTTAAAGTCAATCAGTGGGAGAAGGGAAAAGAGGTGAAATTCAACATTAGTAGTGAGTTTCAATTTATAGTTTTGCAAATCACACTTTTTTTTTGAGATGGAGTCTCACTCTGTTGCCTAGGTTGGAGTGCAGTGGCACAACTTCGGCTCACTACAACCTCTATCTCCCAGGTTCAAGCAATTCTCCTACCTCAGCCTCTGGAGTAGCTGGGATTACAGGCACCTGCCACCATGCCCTGCTAATTTTTGTATATTTATTAGAGTCAGGGTTTCACCATGTCGGCCAGGCTGGTCTCAAACTCCTGACCTCAAGTGATGCACCTGCCTCGGCCTCCCAAACTGTTGGGATTACAGGCGTGAGCCACCATTCCTGGCACACACTCTTAAACTAAAACATTTTCTTTTTTTTTTTCTTTTTTTGAAACGGAGTCTCGCTCTGTCGCCCAGGCTGGAGTGCAGTGGCTGGATCTCACCTCACTGCAAGCTCCGCCTCCCGGGTTTACACCATTCTCCTGCCTCAGCCTCCCGAGTAACTGGGACTACAGGCGCCCGCCACCTCGCCCTGCTAGTTTTTTGTATTTCTTAGTAGAGACGGGGTTTCACCGGGTTAGCCAGGATGGTCTCGATCTCCTGACCTCGTGATCCGCCCGTCTCGGCCTCCCAAAGTGCTGGGATTACAGGCTTGAGCCACCGCGCCCGGCCCTAAAACATTTTCTTACAAATGTCTAGAGAATCGGCCGGGTGCGGAGGCTCACACCTGTAATCCCAGCACTTTGGAAGGCCAAGGCGGGCGGATCACCTGAGGTTAGGAGTTCAAGACCAGCGTGACTGGCATGGAGAAATCCTGTCTCTACTAAAAATACAAAATTAGCAGGGCGTGGTGGCACAAGCCTGTAATCCCAGCTACTCGGGAGGCTGAGGCAGGAGAATTGCTTGAACCCGGCAGGTGGAGTTTGCAGTGAACCAAGATCGCACCACTGCACTCCAACCTGGACAACAAAAGTGAAACTGTCTAAAAAAAAAGTCTAGAGAATCTCAGGTATTAGTGATATTTACTTTATCAAGTGCTTACCACCATCCAAAGCTAATGATAATATTTATATGAAGTCATCAAACCACGTGTAATATTTTAAAATGTAGAGTCCAAAGCACTTACCTTATTTATACTAAAACAAATTAGCTCTCTTCATAGCAACTAGCAATTTAAATGGATATGTTAAAAGTATTGCTGGCCGGGCGCGGTGGCTCAAGCCTGTAATCCCAGCACTTTGGGAGGCCGAGACGGGTGGATCACGAGGT
Organism: Theropithecus gelada; assembly: GCF_003255815.1. Taxonomy (NCBI): domain Eukaryota; kingdom Metazoa; phylum Chordata; class Mammalia; order Primates; family Cercopithecidae; genus Theropithecus; species Theropithecus gelada. Next base: position 38,312,349 of record NC_037672.1, read on the forward strand.
CAGGAGATCGAGACCATCCTGGCTAACACAGTGAAACCCCGTCTCTACTAAAAATACAAAAACTTAGCCGGGCGAGGTGGCAGGTGCCTGTAGTCCCAGCTACTCGGGAGGCTGAGGCAGGAGAATGGCGTAAACCCGGGAGGCGGAGCTTGCAGTGAGCTGAGATCCGGCCACTGCACTCCAGCCGACAGAGCGAGACTCCGTCTCAAAAAAAAAAAAAAGTATTGCTTATATCCTCTTGTGGTCATGAACCAGATTTTATCTGAGTAAGATTTTTGCCATATACTTTATAGAAGATGTGAATGTATTGGTATTCCTTTTTTATGCCTTTCCTACTTTAATCTGTGTTTATTTGTAACATTTTATTTATTTATTTATTTATTTATTTATTTATTTATTTGAGACAGTCTCTCTCTGTCGCCCAGGCTGGAGTGCAATAGTGTGGTCTCGGCTCACTGCAATCTCCACCTCTCAGGTTCAAGTGATTCAAGTGATTCTTGTGCCTCAGCCTCCCAAATAGCCCAGACTACAGGTGCACGCCCCCACTCCCGGTTAACTTTTGTAAGTTTTGAAGAGATGGGGTTTCACCATGTTGGCCAGGCTAGTCTGGAACTCCTGACCTCAAACAATCCGCCCGCCTCGGCCCTCCAAAGTGCTGGGATTACAGGCGTAGGCCACCATACCGGATGTATTTGTAAAATTTTAAAACGTCTAATATACACTACTCTGTATAAACCGATGATCATATTTAATTCTATTTAAACGTCATGTCAAGAAAGACAACATGTGAGATTTCCACGAAAGTTCAATTTTTTTTTTTTTGAGACGGAGTCTCGCTCTGTCACCCAGGCTGGAGTGCGATGGCACGATCGGCTCACTGCAAGCTCCGCCTCCCTGGTTCCCGCCATTGTCCTGTCTCAGCCTCCCCAGTAGCTGAAACTACAGGCTCCCGCCATCACACCCAGCTAATTTTTTGTATTTTCCGTAGAGACGGGGCAAAATGTATTTTTATCACAAACATTGCTGAAATATGAATGAGAATTCCGGGCATACCTTCTCACAGCATTTCAGGTTTTCAAAGGTCCTAAGGGTCTGGAACATCCAGATATGTGATCATCCTTAATATAGCAGCAGTTCTCAAGTAACTGAGGGTAGTTTTTTATTTGCTATGCCCCACATTATTTCTACAAAACAACAACAAAAACAACAAAAATCCTGGAATTACTTTGACTTGTAGGACTAAAAAAAGATTAATCATAAAATCTACTGTCACTACAAAGTGCTGATGGAATTCCTGTCACTCTGTTCATACATACCCATAATGAAATTGCCAATGAATATTTTAGGAATTAATCCATGACGAGATACATTATATATGTAATCAAATGTATATGTCAACAGTAAAGTTATATGGTTTTTGTTAAATTTACTATTTTAAGTGTAAATGCTGCCTCTCACCTAAGTGAAGATACTGATTTACTTGGCAAAAACTTTCTGTTCTTTCGGGCTATAAAAATTATTAGGCAAGTTTAAATAAACTTAGCTTAGTCAAGCATAATCATATTAAGAAGGTTAAAGGGATATCACCCAAGAATTAAGATAAATGACATAGTGCCCAGTTTCCTAAATTATAATATGTGCACTTTAATAGTGACAAATTATGATTTAATGATTATGTTCATAAATGGATTATAAGGTCAACATCACCGGCCGAGACCTGCAGTCATCACGAACACAGAAAAGAGTAAGCTGCTTAACAGACTGTTGTCTATAAGGAAAATGTTCCAATAAACTCTGACAAAGCAGGACATGCTAATATTTATCCAGAGGGCAGAAAGTCACATTTGTTGTTGCACAGTGAAAATTCTATTGATTTCTGTTGACTTTCAAAAGTCTAGTGAAAGACAATGTGATTGTTGTGCTTCTGAAAAAGATTTCAAAAGTGACTTTAAGAGTTATGTCTATCACACAAGTAACAGTTTGCTTATCAGGCACATCAACTAAGGCACCTTCCCATGCTAAGTTTCTCCTGGATATATGGAAGTTGGTTGTTTCCCAGTTTTAAAACTTAAACTAATATTACCTAAGAAAACCTGAGCCCATATTGTTTTTGTTTTACTTAGCTAGAATCTCATAGCATGGGTCATATCCTTATCCTCACTAAAAATAACTATGTCTATGTGAGAGGAATATTGTATGTGGGAGTTATATTAAATATTATTATAGGTGTTACAGAATATTTAAATAAATGGACATGGACCAACCTTCCATCTAGTAGTGTACAATCTATATAGTGCATGTCAGTAGCACAAAATGCAGTCTTAGTTAGCATTAGCCTGTGTAATCTGAATAGTTTACTCAAAAGTACTTCTTTGTGTTGATTATTCAGCCATTGTTTTTAGATCTAGTTAATAGGTTCTATTTAATTTGCTGCAACATTTACTGAATGGTGGAGTGAAAGAACTGACTCATATTGGGAAATATCTTATCATTTTTTAAAGACAATGTTACATTCGGAAAAGAACACTTTTAAGGAATTTATAGCAGTGATGAAATGAATTCAGTCTATATCAGATACACCAAACTGTTGATGGTATTTAAATGTGACTTCAAGTTAGTATTTCTCTATATATTATTGATTACTGGTTTGTTTTTAGATATGTCAGTCTGTTCTAATCTACAGTTCGCATATCAGTTGTTTGCAATCTACAGTTGCTCTGGCAATAATAGAATGTTTGTAATGATCACTTGGTGGTGGTGCTGTTTTGTTTTGTTTCCTACTCTGGATACCAAATAGGTGTATGCTACTTTTTTGGTGAACTTATTTCTTGGAAGATTTGGCTATGCTATTCAGGGTTTTCATTCTTATGTTTTTCTTCTAAATTTAAGTAGCATCCTACTGCTACCATATTAAAGCCAAAATTTAACTGTTGTTGGAGAAGCAGCTAATTCAGGTAATCCAAATATTTGTGGAAAAACATCTGGATAATTTGTTGAACACATTAGTATTGTGTAGACAGCTTTGATCATTCCCATCGCGTAGGTTTTTATTGTGGAAGAGTCAACTTAATATAGATTCACTTTTAATTTGCATGAATAAAGTGATACGCAATAAAAATTTTTTCATTTATTTTTCAAAAAAAAAGAGTTATGTCTATCACATAGATAAGTTAACTAAGCCAGATATATTAACACTGAGCATTTACTTTGACCATTTCAGTTGTTTTTCACTTACATACAGTAGGAGTTAAGACTGTAAGGAAAGACCAAAATTCAGATCATGCACTTTCTGAATAATACACAACTTTTAGTCATTTCAGGAGGGCTATGATTTATCTCTCCGTATATGCTATGGAAAGAGCCAATTACTATAAGCATAATTTAGTTATTCTCATGTTTAGAAACATACTAATAAAGATGTGAATGTAAATACTCTAAATTTGGGGGTAGAGTTTTCAAGGAATGTAAACTATTCTTCCACCAGTGGTATATTTTTAAGGGTGGAGGGGCATGAAATAGATCCTACTTTCACAAAATTGGCTTTGTTGATAAAGTTTTTCCTGACAACGTCTCTCTTTTTTGCCCATTTTTTTGCATGTCCTCAAGCATTTGACCTTTGTATTACAAACAATCTAATTACACTATTTTAGTTATTTTAAATGTACAGTTGTTATTGACTATAGTCACCCTGTTGTGCTATCAAATACTAGGTCTTATTCGTTCTATTTTTTTGTATCAATTAACCAACCTCACCTCTCCACCACCACCGACTACCCTTCCCAGCCTCTGCTAACCAGTTTTCTACTCTCTATATTCAGGAGTTCAATTGTTTTGATTTTTAGATCTCACAAATAAGTGAGAACATGAGATGTTTGGTTTTTGTTTTTGTTTTTTTTTTTTGAGACGGAGTCTCACACTGTTGCCCTGGCTGGCATGCAATGGCGTGATCTTGGCTCACTGCAACCTCTGCCTTCTAGGTTCAAGCGATTCTCCTGCCTCAGTCTCCCGAGTAGCTGAAATTACAGATGCCTGTCACCATGCCCGGCTGATTTTTATATTTTTAGTAGAGACGGGGTTTCACCATGTTGGTCAGGCTGGTCTCGAACTCCTGACCTCATGATCCGCCTTCCTCAGCCTTCCAAAGTGCTGGGATTACAGGCGTGAGCCACCACACTGGACCATTATGTTTGTATTTCTGTGCCTGGCTTATTTCAGTTAGCATAGTGACTTCCAGTTCCAACCATGTTGTTGCAAATGACAGAATCTCATTCCTTATCATGGCTAAATAGTACTCCATTGTGTATAAGTACCACATTTTTTTTTATCCATTCATCTGTTGATGGATACTTAGGTTGTTTCCAAATCTTAGCTATTGTAAACAGTGCTACAACAAACTTGGGAGTGTGGATATCTCTTCGATATACTGATTTCCTTTCTTTTGGGTATACACTCAGCAGTGGGATTGCTGGATCATATAGTAGTTCTATTTTTACTTTTTTGAGGAACCTCCAAATGGTTCTCTATGGTGGCTGTATTAATTTACATTCCCATCAACAGTGTTTGAGGGTTCCCTTTTCTGCACATCCTCACCAGCAATGGTTATTGCCTGTCTTTTGGATATAAGCCATTTTAACTGGGGTGAGATAGTATCTCATTGTAGTTTTGATTTGCATTTCTCTGATGATCAGTGATGTTGAGCACCTTTTCATATGCCTGTTTGCCATTCGTATGTCTTTTTTTGAGAAATATCTATTCAAATCTTTGGCCCATTTTTAAATCAGATTATTAGATTATTTTCCTACAGAGTTATTTAAGCTTCTTATATATTATGGTTATTAATCCCTTGTCAGATGGATGGTTTGCAAATATTTTCTCCCATTCTGTGGGTTTTCTCTTCACTTCGTTGTTTTCTTTGCTGTGCAGAAGGTTTTTAACTTGATGTGATCCCATTTGTCCATTTTGACTTTTTGTCCAGGTTGCCTGTGCTAGTGGGGTATTACTCAAGAAATGTTGGCCAATGTCTTGGAAAGTGTCCCTAATGTTTTCTTGTGGTAGTTCCATATTATGAAGTCTTAGATTTAAGTCTTTAATCCATTTTGATTTGATTTTTGTGTATGGCGAGGGATAGGAGTCTAGTTTCATTCTTCTGCATATGGATATCCAGTTTTCCCAGCACCAGTAATTGAAGAGACTGTCTTTTCCTCAGTGTATGTTCTTGGGACCTTTGTCGACAATGAGTTCATTATAGGTGTGTGGATTTGTTTCTGGTTCTCTTTTCTGTTCCATTCATCTATGTGTCAGTTTTTATGCCAGTACCATGGTGTTTTGGTTACTATAGCTCTGTAGCATAATTTGAAGTCAGGTAATGTGATTACTCCAGGTTTTATCTTTTTTGCTTAGGATAGCTTTGGCTATTCTGGGTCTTTGTGGCTCCATATAAATTTTAGGATTGTGTTTATTTCTGTTAAGAATGTCGTTGGTATTTTGATAGGGATTGCATTGCATCTGTAGATTGCTTTGGGTAGTATGGACACTTTAACAGTATTAATTATTCCAATCTATGAACCTGGACTATCTTTCCATTTTTTTGTGTCCTCTTCAATTTCTTTCATCAGTGTTTTATGTTTTTCATTGTAGATGTCTCTTACTTCTTTGGTTAAGTTAATTTCTAGGTACTTAATTTTATTCGTGGCTATTGTAAATAGGATTCCTTTTTTGTTTTTTTGTTTTGAGATGGAGTCTCGCTCTGTCACCCGGGCTGGAGTGCAGTGGTGCAATCTCGGCTCACAGAAACCTCCACCTCCTGGGTTCAAGTGATTCTCCTGCCCCAGCCTCCAGAGTAGCTGGGATTACAGGCACCTGCCACCATGCCCAGCTAATTTTTTGTAATTTTAGTAGAGACAGGGTTTCACCATGTTGGCCAGGCTGGTCTCAGACTCCTGACCTCAGGTGATATGCCCACCTTGGCCTTCCAATGTGCCCAGTGAGCTACTATACCTGGCCTGTAAATAGGGTTACTTTTTTATTTTTCAGATTGTTCACTGTGGTATATAGAAATGCTACTGATTTTTGTATGTTGATTCTGTATTCTGCAACTTTACTGAATTTGTTTTATCAGTTCTAACAATTTTTTGGTAGAGTCTTTAGGTTCTTCTGAATATAAGACTACATTGTCTGCAAATAAGGATAATTTGACTTCTTCCTTTCCAAATTGTATGCCTTTTATTTGTTTCTCTTATCTGATTCCTCTAGCTAGGACTTCAAGTATTACGTTGAATAACAGTGGTGAAAGTGGGTATCCTTGTTGTGTTCCAGAACTTAAAAGGAAAGGCTTTCAGCTTTTCCCCATTCAATATGATACTAGTTGTGAGTCTGTCATATATGGCTTTTATTATGTTGAAGTGTATTCCTTATATACTGAGTTTCTTGAGGGTTTTTAACATGAAGGGATGTTGAATTTTATGCTTTTTCAGGACTGAGATGATCAAATGGTTTTATCCTACATTCTGTTGATATGATGTATCACATTGATTGATTTGCATATGTTGAACCATCCTTGCATTCCAGTAATAAATCCAACTTGGTCATGATGATCTTTTAATGTATTGTTAAATGTCATTTGCTCATATTTTGTTGAGGATTTTTGCCATCAATATTCATCAGAGATATTGGGCTGTCATTTCCTTTTTTTTTTTTTTTTTTTTTAATGTGTCTTTGTCTTTTAGTATCAGGGTAATACTAGCCTTGTAGAATGAGTTTGGAAGTATTCCCTCCTCCTCTATTTTTTGGAATACTATGAGTAGGATTAGTAATCGTTCTTCTTTAAATTTTTGGTACAATTCAGCAGTGAAGCCATTAGGTCTCAGGTTTTTCTTTACTGAGAGACTTTTTATTATGGCTTTGATCTTGTTGCTTGTTATTGATCTGTTTGGGGTTTGGATTTCTTCCTGGTTGAATCTTGGTTGGTTGTATGTGTCTAGACATTTGTCCATCTCTTCCAGAGGTCCAATTTATTGGCATATAGTTGCTCATAACAGCCACTAATCCTTTGCATTTCTGTGGTATCAGTTACAATATCTTCTTTTTCATCTCTGATTTTATTTATTTGAGTCTTCTCTTTTTTTTTTTTTTTTCTTTTCTTCACTAGTCTGGTTAATTTGTAAATTTTGTTTAACAAAAAAAAAAATTTGCTTTATTGATCTTTTGTATTGTTTTCTTCATTTCAATGTCATTTATTTCTGCTCTAACCTTTGTTATTTCTTTTCTTCTATTAATGGGTTTGGTTTGCTCTTGTTCTTCTAGGTCTTTAAGATGCATCATTAGCTTGTTTATTTGAAATTTTTCTTCTTTTTTGATGTAGGCACTTATAGCTACAATCTTTCCTGATAGTACTGCTTTTTCTGTATCCTATATATTTTGGTGTGTTGTGTTTCCATTATCATTTGTTCCAAGAATTTTTTTCAGTTTTCTTTTTAATTTCTTCATTTACCCATTCAGGAACATACCGTTTAATTTCCATGTATTTGTATAGTTTCCAAAATTCCTCTTGTTATTGTTTTCTATTTTTATTTCATTGGGGTCAGAGAAGATGCTTGGTATTATTTCCATTTTTTAATATTTAAGACTTGTTTTGTGACCTAATATATGGTCTGTCCTTGAGAATGATCCATGTGCTGAGGAAAAGAATGTGTATTCTATAACCATTAGATGAAATGTTCTGTAAATATCTATTAGGTCCATTTGGTCTGTAGCGCAGATAAGTGTGATTTTTTTGTTGTTGATTTTCTGTCTGGAAGATCTATCCATTGCTACAAGTGGGGTGTTGAAGTCTCCAGCTATTATTGAATTGGGGCCTGTCTTTCTCTTTAGCTCTCATAATTTGTTTTATATATCTGGGTGCTCCAGTAGTGGGTGCATATATATTTTAAATTGTGATATCCTTTTGCTGAATTGACCCTTTATCATTATATGATGACCTTCTCTGTCTCTTCTTATATTTTTTGTCTTGAAATCTATTTTATCTGGTATAAGTATAGCTACTCCTGCTATATTCCTGTCATCTAGGTTTTAAACCCTGCACGCATTAGGTATTTGTCCTAATGCTCTCCCTCCCCTTACTCCCCAACCCCCGACAAGCCCCGGTGTGTGATGTTCCCCTCCCTGTGTCCATGTGTTCTCATTGTTCAACTTCCACTTATATGTTTCTCTTTAATCTTATGTATTGTCTATGTCTTGAAAAGCTGTTGTAGTTATTTTTGATTGGTTCATAATTTAGTCTTTCTACTTAAGATAAAAGTTTATACACTACAGTTACAGTGTTATAGTATTCTGTTTTTCTGCATACTTACTATTACTCGTGAGTTTTGAACCTTTAGATGATTTTTTATTGCTCATTAACATCCTTGTCTTTCTAAATGAAGTATTCCCAGTATTCCCTTTAGCACCTTTTTTTTTTTTTTTTTTTTTTTTTTTGAGACAGTGTCTCACTCTGTCACCTAGGCTGGAGTGCAATGGCGTGATCTTAGCTTACTGCAACTTCCAGCTCCTGAGTTCAAGCGATTCTCCTGACTCAGCCTCCTAAGTTGCTGGGATAACAGGCATTCACCACCGTGCTAGCTAATTTTTTATATTTTTAGTAGAGACGAGATTTCACCATGTTTGGCCAGGCTGGTCTCAAACTCCTCACCTCAAGAGATCCACCTGCCTCAGCCTCCCAAAGTGCTGGGATCACAGGCATGAGCCACCACCCCTAGCCTCCCTTTAGCATTTCTTGTAGAACAGGTATGATGAAAGCTGAGGGTAAAATCCTTCAGTTTTTGTTGTCTGGGAAAGCCTTTATTTCTCCTTCATGTTTGAAGAATATTTTCTTTCTACATACTATTTTAAGGTAAAAGTTTTTTCCTTTAGCACTTAAAATACATCATGAAACTCTCTCCTAGCCTATAAGGTTTCCACTACAAAGTCTGCTTCCAGACATACTGGAGCTCCATTTTATGTTATTTGTTTCTTTTCCCTTGCTGCTTTTAGGATCCCTTCTTTATCCTTGACCTTTGGGAGTTTGAGTATTAATTGCCTTGAGGTAGTCTTCTTTGAATTAAATCTGCTTGGTGTTCTAGAACCTTCTCATACTTGGATATTGATATCTTTCTCTAGGTTGGGGAAGTTCTCTGTTATTATCCCTTTGAATAAACTTTCTACCCCTATCTCTTTCTCTACCTCCTCTTTAAGGCCAGTAACTCTTAGATTTGCCATTTGGAGGCTATTTTCTAGATTCCGTAAGCATGCTTCATTGTTTTATATTCTTTTTTTCTTTTGTCTTCTATAATTGTGTATTTTCAAATAGCCTGTCTTCAAGCTCACTAATTCCCTCTTCTGCTTGATCAATTCTGCTTTTAAAAGACTGATGCGGCCAGACACAGTGGCTCACCCCTGTAATCCCAGCACTTTGGGAGGCCGAGGCAGGCGGATCACCTGAGGTCAGGAATAGGAGACCAGCCTGACCAACATGGTGAAACGCCATCTCTACTAAAAAAAATACAGAATTAGCCAGTGTGGTGGCACATGCCTGTAATCCCAGCTACTTGGAAGGCTGAGGCAGGAGAATTGCTTGAACCCGGGTGGCGAGGGTGCAGTGAGCCGAGATCATGCCATTGCACTCCAGCCTGGGCAACAAGAGTGAAACTCCATCTCAAAAAAAAAAAAAAGAAAAGAAAAGAAAAAGAAAAAGACTGTCCATTCTTCAGCATACCAATTGCATTTTTCAACTCCAGAATTTCTGCTTGGCAACCTCAGCCTCCTGGGTTCAAGCGATTCTCCTGCCTCAGCCTTCCTGAGTAGCTGGGATTACAGGCATGTGCCACCACGCCCAGCTAATTTTGTATTTTTAGTAGAGACAGGGTTTCTCCTTGTTGGTCAGGCTGGTCTTGAACTCCCGACCTCAGATGATCCACCCGCCTCCGCCTCCCAAAGTGCTGAGATTACGGTGTGAGCCATCACGCCCAGCCCCTATTCTTTTTAATTATTTCAATCTTTTTGTTAAATTTATCCAATAGAATTCTGAATTCCTTCTGTGTTCTATTGCAGCTATTTTGGATTCTCTGTCTGAAAAGTCGCATATCTCTATTTCTCCACGATTGGTCCTTGTGCCTTATTTAGTTCATTTGGTGAGGTCATGTTTTCCTGGATAGTCTTGATGCTTGCAGATATTCATCTATGTTTGGGCATTGAAAAGTTAGGTATTTATTTGTAGTGTTCTCAGTCTGGGCTTGTTTGTACCCGTCTTCTTGGGAAGGCTTCCCAGACATTCAAAAAGACTTCAGTGTTGTGATCTAAACTGTATCTGCTTTAGGGGACACGTCAAGCTCAGTAATGCTGTTGTTCTTGCAGACCCACACAGGTACTGCCTTGATGGTCTTGGACAAGATCCACAAGAATTCTCTGAATCGCCACACAGAAACTGTTGTTCTCTTCCCTTACTTTATTCCAAACAAATGGAGTCTCTCTCTCTTTCTCTCTCTCTCTCTCTTTCTTTCTCTCTCTCTGTCTGCATCCCTGTGGCCATTATCACTAAGACTGTGCTGGGTCAGATCTGAAGCCAGCACAGCACTGGGTCTCACTCAAGGCTCCCTGTAGTCACCACTTGGTTACAGCCTATGTTCACCCAAGGCCCTGTGGCTCTACAATCAGCAGGTTGCAAAGCCAGTTGGGCCTGTGTCTTTCCTTTCAGGGTGGTGAGTTCCCCCAGGCAGGTCCAGAGGTGCCATCTAGGAGCCAGGGACTAGACCTAAAACCCTTAGAAGTCTACCTGCTGTTCTATTATACTGTGGCTGAACTGACATTCAAGCCACAAGACACAGCCCTTCCCATTCTTCTTCCCTTCTTCAAAGGTAGAGGAGCCTTTGGCCACCACCACCACAGGCCCACAGGGAGTACTGCCAGACTACCACCCTTAAGGCCCAAGCGTTCTTCAATCAGCTCGTGGTAAATGTTGCCTGGCCTGGGACTCACCCTTCAGGATAGTGAACTCCCCTCTTGCCCAGAGCAGGTCGAGAAATGCTATCTAAGAGCTAAGTCCTAGAATCAGGGACCCCGAGAGTCTGGTTGGTGTTCTTCCCCACTGTGGCTGAGCTGGTACCTAAGGTGCAAGACAAAGTCCCCTTTACTGTTACCTCTGCTTTTCCCAAGTGGAAGAAGTCTCACCCAGTAGCCACCACAGCTTGGAATCTGCTGGATCTCACCTAAAGCCAGCATGTCTCAGAGTCTCACCTGTGGCCCTTGACCTAGTACCTGGGTATCACTGCTGGTTTTTGAGGACCCAAGGGCTCTTCAGTTAGCAGGTAATGAATACTGCCAGAACTGGGTCCTTCCCGTCAAGGCAGTGGGTTCTCTTCTGGCACAGAGTGTGTCAAGAAATGTCCAGAAGCTAGGGCCTGGAAAGGAAAGCCCATGACTCTGACCAGTGCCCTATGCTGCTGTGGCTGAGCTAGTATCGAAGATGCAAGACAAAGTCCTCCTGACTCTTCCCTCTCCTCTCCTCAAGTAGAGAGAGAGGGTCTCTTTCCGGGCCACCAGCTGTGCAGCCCGGGGCTAGGGGAGGGGCAATGTCAACACTTTCTTAGCCACCCTGCCTGGTATCTCAGTAGGTTGCATGCCCGCCAGTCCACTGCCTCGGGGCCCAGTTCAGCACTAGGACTTACCCAGCAGCTGTAGTCCTTGTGGCCTAGCCAATCTTTCAAGTTTACTCAAGGCTGCAGAGTACTTCAGCTCGGGATGGCGGGGCTTGCGGGAACTCACATTTAGACTGTTGAGATAGGCGATTCCCTTCTGGCTAGGGCTGGTTTAAATGCTCCCTCAGTGGTCAGGCATCAGCTGAGTTTGGTCTGGTTTTGTCTGTTATGATAGGGCAGTACTGAGTTCAATGCCTCACAATTGCTGAACTCTCACTCTCCTCCACACACGGAAATGCTCTCTGCACCACATTACCGCTGCTGGGGGGTGGGGGAGGGGTGATGTTGGTAATTCAAGACTGTTTTTCTTACCATAGCCCTGTTTAGTGCCTCTTTCAGCGATATGAAGTTAAAAGCTGGTAGTGTGAATGCTCACCTGAGTTTTCATTCTTTAAAAGGTGCTTTTTGGGCCGGGCGCGGTGGCTCAAGCCTGTAATCCCAGCACTTTGGGAGGCCGAGATGGGCGGATGACGAGGTCAGGAGATCGAGACCATCCTGGCTAACACGGTGAAACCCCGTCTCTACTAAAAATACAAAAAACTAGCCGGGCGAGGTGGCGGGCGCCTATAGTCCCAGCTACTCGGGAGGCTGAGGCAGGAGAATGGCGTAAACCCGGGAGGCGGAGCTTGCAGTGAGCTGAGATCCGACCACTGCACTCCAGCCTGGGCGACAGAGCGAGACTCCGTCTCAAAAAAAAAAAAAAAAAAAAAAAAAAGATGCTTTTTCATGTGTGGATAGTTGTTAAACTGGTGTCCCTGCTGGGAAAATGATTGGTAGGGCATTCTATTCTGCCATCTTGCTTTCTCACCCCCCCCTTTTTTTTTCCCCTGTAAGAGACAGGGATTTTGCTCAGCTCTGTCACCCAGGCTGAAGTGCAATGGCATGATTATAGCTCAAGGTGACCTCAAGCACCTAGGCTCAAGTGATCCTCCCATCTCAGCCCAAGTAGCTGAGACTGCACGCGTGTGCCACAATGCCAGCCAATTTTTTTTTTTTTTTTTGGAAACAGAATCTCACTCTACTGCCCAGGCTGGAGTACAGTGGCGTGATCTTGGCTCACTGCAACCTCCACCTCCTGGATTCAAGCAATTCTTATGCCTCAGCCTCCCGAGTAACTGGGATTACAGGTGCATGCCACCACACCCAGCTAATTTTTTGGATTTTTAGTAAAGACAGGGTTTCGATCTCCTGACCTGATGATCTGCCCATCCCAGCCTCCCAAAGTGCTGGGATTACAGGCGTGAGCCACCGTGCCAGCCCAGCCAAATTTTTAATTGCATTTTTGTAGAGATGAGGTCTTGCTGTGTTACCCAGGCTGGTCTTCAACTCCTGGGCTCAAGCAGTTCTCCTTCCTGGGCCTCCCAAAGTGCAGCATTACAGGTGTGAGCCACCGTGCCCAGCCCTGTTTTTTAACTTTTTGTTTGATTGTTTGTTTGTTTGTTTGTTTTTAGAGACAGGACCTCACTCCATCACCTAGGCTGGAGAGCAGTGGCACTAGCATAGTCACTGTAGCCTCACACTTTTGGGCTCAAGTAATCCTCCTGCCTCAGCCTCTCTGGTAGCTGGGAATACTGCCCATGCCACCATGCCAGACTTGCTTATTTATTTATTTATTTATTTATTTATTTATTTATTTATTTTTGTACAGACAGGGTCTTGCCCAGGTTGGTTTTAAACTCCTGGCTTCAACGGATCCTCCTGCTGCAGCCTTCCAAAGTACTGGGGTTACAGGCATGAGCCATCATGTAGGGCCTGTTGTGTTTTGTTTTAACTTTTATTGAAGTGTAATACATATGCAGAATAATAGTTAAGTCTTAAGTGATTTCCATTCTTATTTACCTCTCTGGGTTTTCATATTCACTTAAGTTTTGGACTTATAATTCCCTTCTGTGTCATATTTTTATTACTTTCAATAAAATTTTAAATAGTTTATGAAAGATTAACTCCAATGTTGAATTGAAATTGGAGGATATGAATTTTTTTTTTTTTTTGAGATGGAGTCTTGCTCTGTCTCCCAGGCTGGAGTGCAGTGGCGCAATCTCAGCTCACTGCAAGCCCCGCCTCTGGGGTTCACACCATTCTCCTGCCTCAGCTTCCTGAGTAGCTGGGATTACAGGCATGCACCACCACACCCGGCTAATTTTTGTATTTTTAGTAGAAACAGTGGTTCACCATGTTGCTCAGGCTGGTCTCTAATTCCTGACCTCAGGTGATCCGTCCACCTCAGCCTCCCAAAGTGCTGGGATCACAGACGTGAGCCACCGCACCCGGCCAAGGATATGATTTTTAATAGATATACAGATCAATTGATTGATAGACATAGAAATAAATATGAATGTGTGTGTATGTGTGGGTTAATATACATACTTATATTCCTTAGCTCTTAGCTCTGTCCACTACAAGGTCCTAGGAGCAATGACATCCCAGTAGCAGCAATGAGCATACCTAAAACCCAGATATTTTTTTCTAAGTACTATTCTCCTATAAAAGGAACTTGGACAAGCAGCTGATTTCATAACTGGGAAAGAAAAAATACAGAAGAGGCTGAAACACCTTATGGTGCCAAAAAACAAGAAAGTGATCAAGAATGGGAGTATGTGAAAAAGACATAGTATCCAAACTAAAGGAGCTCCTGATGACCAAAATTAGAACAATTTGAACAACAAAATAGCTAATAATGCTTATTATATGAACATGTGTGTATATATATAAAGATAATACACATATTTGTGCTAAACCCATATAATAAAATATCTATAAATTCATAGTGAAATAAGTAATTGAATAAACAAAGGACAGCTCTTTCTTACAGAAAAATTTTAACTAATATATATAGAAAGAATGAGGGAAATACAAAATCACCACTAGGAAAACACCACAATAATAATTATTGCAGGCAAGAGCTACCAATTGATGTTAAAATCAATGGATGAAAGTTTGAGGAGAGGCCGGGCACAGTGGCTCATACCTGTAATCCCAGCAATTTGAGAGGCCGAGGTGGGTGGATCACGAAGTCAAGAGATTGAGACCATCCTGGCCAACATGGTGAAATCCCACCTCTACTAAAAATACAAAAATTAGCTGGGCATGGTGGCGTGCACCTGTAGTCCCAGCTACTCAGGAGGCGGAGGTTGCAGTGAGCTGAAATCGCACCACTACAATACAGCAGCCTGGGGAGAGAGTGAGACTCTGTCTCAAAAAAAAAAAAAAGAAGAAGAAAGTTTGAGGAGAAAAAGGATTATTAGCATGGTCTAAAAGTATTGCCACCAAGGGCCGGGCAAGGTGGCTCAGGCCTGAAATCCCAGCACTTTGGGAAGCCGAGGGGGCGGATCACGAGGTCAGGAGTTTGAGACCAGCCTGGCCAACATAGTGAAATCCCGTCTCTACTAAAAACACAAAATATTTGCTGGACATGGTGGTGGGTACCTATAATCCCAGCTACTTGGGAGGCTGAGGCAGGAGAATCTGTTGAACCCAGGAGGTGGAGGTTGCAGTGAGTGGAGATCACGCCACTGCACTCCAGCTCAGGCTACAGTGCAAGACTTTGTCTCAAAAGACAAAAAAAAGTATTGCCTACAAGATATTTATCTATTACAAAGGGGAAAACAGTCATTTTCTGTCACTTTAACAGTGACTATTATGAAGAAAGCAGGCAGATATCATCAAGGTTGACATCACCAGTAGTTACATATGTTAACATCATGTATCCCCTGGTATAATGTATAAAGAGGCACACCACATCACTTCTATGGTATTCTTGCCAAAAAAAAATGCATAATCTAAATCTAATAATGAGAAAACAACAGATAAACCAAAACTGAAAGACATGCTGCTAAATAACTGACCAGGATTCATCAACGTCAAGATTATGAAAGACAAGGAAAGATTGCCTTTCCCTGACTTGCATTGTCTTTGCTTGTCCAATCTGTCACAGATTCAAAGCATGACAATTAAATGCAATGTGTGATCCCAGAACAGAAAAAAGACACAGGTGGGAAGAGGCTAAAATTTGAATAAGGCCCATACTCTAGTAAATAGTATCATATTGATGTTTATTTTCTGTCTTTCATAATTGTATGTGATTATGGAAATTGTTAACATGAAGCAAAACTATGTAAAAGATATAATATTAACTCTCTGCACTATTTTTGCAACTTTTCTATAACTTTTTAAAAATAAAAACAATAGGTAATCCAAAGATGGATGATGTACTTTTGACCAAACAGGATTAGGATTGGAGGTAAGAGATAAGAGTTTGTGTTTTGGAGCCAGATGTGGTGGCTCAGCCTGTGATCCCAGAACTTTGGGAAGCCAAAGCAGGAGGATCACTTGAGGCTAGGAGCTTGAGACCAACCTGGGCAACATAACAAGACTCCATCTCTACTTACACATATACAAAGAAAAAAAAGAGGCCAGGTGTGGTGGCTTAAGCCTGTAATCCCAGCACTTTGGGAGGCCAAGGTGAGAGGATCGCTTAAGTCCAGGAGTTTGAGACCAGTCTGATCAACATGGTGAAACCCCATCTCTACCAAAAATACAAAAAATTAGCCGGGTGTGGTAGTGCATGCCTGTAGTCCCAGCTACTAGGGAGGCTGAGGCAGGAGGGTCGCTTGAGCCTGAGAGGTCAAGGCCGCAGTGAGCCATGATCATCTTGACACTGCATTCCAGCCTGGGCAAGAGAGTGAGACTCTCGCTCAAAAAAAGAGAAAATTGCTAATAATCTGGAATTTAAGTCTCTATGATTTCAACAAAACACTTCTCCATGTGAACTGAAGATTTTCTTTTCTTTTTTCAGAGACAGGGTCTCGCTCTGCCACCCAGGCTGGAGTGGTGCAGTGGCATGATCCTAGCTCACTGTAGCCTCTAACTCCTGGCCTCAAGCAATCCTTCCATCTCAGCCTCCCAAAGTGCTAGTATTATAAGCACAGGCCACCACACCCGGCCTAAGAAATATCTCTTGATGAAATACCTTTTCACTAAGTTTCGAGGACGTCAATGGATTTGTTTTCTTCTTTGATAACCACTCCTTCTCAGATGGTCATGTTCATTGTTCCTGATTTTCCTGTCTTCTTAATACTTAATTGCCCTAGAACTCATTTCTACACTCACTACCTAGTGATCTCATCCAATCTCATAGCAATATATACCATCTGAATACCGACATTTCCAAATTCCTATCAACTGCTGATTTTTTCCACGAAGTTCAGACTTACGTATCCATTTTCCAACCTCACATTTCCATTTGGCTGCCTAATAGATATATCAAAGTTATATGCCCAGAACTAAACTCCTGATCTTCTTTCGCAAGCCTGCATCTCAACTCAACTGATAACACCTCTATCCATTTTCTCAGGCTGAAAACTTTGAAGTAATCCTCTTCTCCTCTCCTCTCCTCTCCTCTCCTCTCTGTCTCTCTCTCTCTCTCACACACACACACAGATATATGCACACATTCATATTTGAACCATCAGCAAATTCTATTGGCTGAATCTCCAAGACACAGCCAGAATCCAACAATTTTCACTGCCTCCAATATTACCTACAGGTCCAAGCTGCCATCCTCTGCATCTCGTTTTTATCTCTTTACTGATCTCCCTGATTCTGCTTTTGTTCCCCTTACAGTACACTCTAAACATGGCATCCAGAGTGATTTTTATAAAACGTAAGTTAGTGGCCAGGCACAGTGGCTTATGCCTGTAATCCCAGCACTTTGGGAGGCCGAGGCGGGTGGATCACGAGGTCAGGAGATTGAGACCATCCTGGCTAACACGGTGAAACCCGTCTCCACTGAAAAAATATTTTAAAAATTAGCCGGGCGTGGTGGTGGGCACCTGTAGTCCCAGCTACTTAGGAGGCTGAGGCAGGAGAATGGCGTGAACCCAGGAGGTGGAGCTTGCAGTGAGCTGAGATCGTGCCACTGCACTCCAGCCTGGGTGACAGAGTGAGACTCCATCTCAAAAATTATGTATAAATAAATAAAATACAAGTTAGATCATATCGCTCTTTCGGCTGAAGACTCTCCAGTGCTCTTCTTGTCACTAAGAGTCTAAGACAAATTCCTTCCCTTATCCCTGTACCATCCAGCCTGTTACCTCTCCGAACTTACTGCCTGCCATTTGCTCATGCCACTGCAGCCACACTGACCTCTTACTTCCTGAAGGTGCCCAACGTGCTTCTACTTCAAGGGCTTTTCACTCACTCCTCATTATTTCTCTACTGTGATCTGTACATATCACCACCACCCCCACCACTGCAAAATCTACTCACAATAAATACGACCAAGCACCAGCACCATGAGACTCAGCAGAAACAGACAGACAAAACAGATTTAGAGTCCAAATGATTAACAATTCAGAATATGGAATAGCCACATGTGACATATTTATGGATGTAATCACAAACGGAACATTATCTGTTGGCCTTCAGCACAGGAAACAGAAATCACTCCAGGTATTTCATTCAAAAAAGTGTTTTGTTTTTGTTTTGTTTTGTTTTGTTTTGTTTTTGGGAAATTTGGTACTTAATATGGTGGGGTGGGGGGCAGGAACGGAAGGAACAAAGCCAGACACCATCACTAGACTTTTGGCTTTAAGGTCACACTTAGAAGGTACAACTGCTGTTGCTACTGTCACGGCCACTGCCCCAGCCTCTGCGCACTCGTGAATCTGGAGACAGTCCATGGGATGTAGAACTGGCTCCTGAAAACTCTCAGGCATACCAGAGAGAACCCTTCAGCCTCCACCACCCAGGAAGCATCTCTGTTTCCCTCAAAAGTTTATATGAAAATGATCCACAATCTAGAACCCTAAACCCAGCCAAACAAACAAACACACGTGTGGGAAGAAATTTACCTTTTTTTTTTTTTTTTTGAGACAGAGTCTGACTCTGTTGCCCAGGCTGCAATGCAGTGGCGTGATCTCGGTTCACTGCAACCTCCGCCTCCCGGGTTCAAGCGATTCTCCTGCCTCGGCCTCCTGAGTAGCTGGGATTACAGTGCGCACCACCACACCCAGCTAATTTTTGTATTTTTAGTAGAGACAGGGTTTCACCATGTTGGTCAGGCTGGTCTTGAACTCCTGACCTTGTGATTCGTCCACCTTGGCCTCCCAAAGTGGTGGGATTACAGGCATAAGCCACCGTGCCTGGCCAAAAAATACATTTTTTTAAATGTGTTTCCTCTGCAATTTTTCTCAGGAAGCTACTGGAAAATATGCTTTATCAAAATGTGGGGTAAACAAAGAAGAGGCAGATATGGAAAACAGAAAACAGGCAAGCCAGCACAGGAGAAAAAGGAAGGGAATCCCCAAATCACAGCTGTGCATTAGGGGGAGAGGGCAAACTGTCTGGACTACAACAGTGTCACTCAAGGGACGGGCACAGTAATACTTGTCGCCACTATACCCTCCGGACAAAGCTACTGGGACATACGCTCCATGAAAATGACACAGTAAACCAAGAAAAATGAAATCATTCAAAGAACAGAATTCAGATTAGGAGGATGGTAAAAGAAATTCCTAAGATGCCAGCAAAGGGAAGTCTCAAGAGGACGAACAGGCAACTGAGAGCAGGCATAGGACATTACTAGACAGAGGGGAACAAAGATCTCCAGGAGATAATTAAAACGAGTATATGTATTGAGGAGATGGACCTTGTGGGAAATTGTCCCAAGAGCTATTGGCAGGTATGGGAAGATTTAGCAATAGATGCAAATATGACTAAGCAAATCAAAAAACAAGGCAATTGGCCATGTGCAGTGGCTCACACTTGTAATCCCAGCACTTTGGGAGCCTGAGGCAAGTGGATCACTTGAGGTCAGGAGTTCGAGACCAGCCTGGCCAACATGGCAAAACCCCGTGTCTACTAAAAATACAAAAATTAGCCAGGCATGGTGGTGCACACCTGTAATCCTAGCTACTCAGGAAGCTGAAGCAGGAGAATCACTTGAACCCGGGAGGTGAAGGTTACGGTGAGCCAAGATCGCACCACTGCACTCCAGCCTGGAAGACAGAGTGAGACTCTGTCTCAATTAAAAAACAAAACCAAAAAACAGGGCAATTATTAAACTATCTATAGGACAAACAAAAAGTAAAAAATGAGACAAAGTACATTATAATACTTAGCATTGAATAATGCTTATATAAACATAATTTAGAGTCTAAATATTGATTTAACTACAAAGGTAGATTTTTTTTTTTTTGTACCAATATGAAATGGTTGTATAAGAAAGCCAAATCTTTATCTACAATAATAGAAAATCAATTGACAAAATCTAAAATTGATGAGTTGAGGCCGAGCGTGGTGGGTCACGCCTACAATCCCAGTACTCTGGGAGGCCAAGGCAGGTGGATCACTTGAGGTCAAGAGTTCAAGACCAGCCTGGCCAACATGGTGAAACCCTTTCTCTACTAAAAATGCAAAACTAGCCTGGCATGGTAGCACATGCCAGTAATCCCAGATACTCGGGAGGCTGAGGCACAAGAATCTCTTGAACCCAGGAGGCGGAGGTTGCAGTGAGCTGAGATGGCGCCGCTGCACTCCGGCCTGGGTGACAAAGCAAGACTTCATCTCAAAAAAAAATTAAAAATAAAAATAAAATTGATGAGATGAAAGATGGTATCTGCATATTACATAAAGTATAAATATGGAGATATTTGATTGCACAAAACTGAAAAAAACTTTTGCACATGTAAAATATTAAAAGTTAATGTTCTAAAATTGATTGGTGATGGTAGTGCAACTCTGTGAATATAGTAAAAAACATTCAATTTAACACTGTCAGTGGACAAACTGTTTGGTTTGGGGATTATAGCTCAATAAAGCTGTTAAAAAACAAATTATTGGGAGAAAATATTTGCAACGTGTATGTCAAACAACAGATTTAATCATATATATATATAAAACTCCTTCTCAGATACAGAATCAACCTAGGTGTCCATCAAAAGATGAGTAGATAAATAAAATGTGGTATATGTAACAAATGAAATACTATGCAACCATAAAAAGAATTAAATTCTGTCATTCTCAGCAACATGGATGAGTCTGGAGGTCATTATGTTAAGTGAAATAAGTCAGGCACCAAAAGACAAATGCCACATGTTCTCATTCATATGTGGGAGCTAAAAAGGTTTTTTTTGGTCTCATAGTAGCAGAAAGTAGAATAGTGGTTACCAGAGACTGGGAAGGGTAGTGGGCAGAGGAGATAGGGAGAGATTGGTTAAAGTATACAGAACCATAGCTAGGTAGGAGGAATAAGTTCTAGTGTTCTATAGAAATGGAGGGTGACTATAGCTAAAATAATTTATTGTCTATTTTCAAATAGCTAGAAAGGAGGATTTTGGAGGTTCCCAGCGTAAAGAAATGATAAATATTTGAGGTCATGGGTATGCTAATTACCCTGATTTGATTATAACACATTATATACATATATTGAACTATTCTGTACCCCATAAGTATGTACAACTATTGTGTATCAACTGAAATTTTTAAAAAAGAAAATCAAGCCAGCATAGTGGCATGTGCCTGTAGTCCAAGATATTCAGGAGGCTGAAGCAGGAGGATCACTTGAGCTCAGGAGTTCAAGTCCAGCATGGGCGACATAGCAAGACCTCATTTCTGAAGATAAAATAGTTTTTAATTTTAAAAAGTTAAGAAAAATTAAAAAAAAAGAACTAGATGATCTCCGAGATCCCTTCCAGCTGCAAAATTCTGTCATTGTACCAAGCACTATGAAGTAGTGCTTTGAATATAGAATTCCTAGAGTATGTATGTCTGCCCCACTCATTTAATACTTGGGAGATACTATTTTGTATTCTTAGACTTTTATAATTTTAATCATGTTTTCTTCTTAAAATGTAAATTCTGGCTGGGTGTGGTGGCTCACACCTGTAATCCCAGCACTTTGGCAGGACAACGCGGGCGGATCACTTGAGGTCGAGAGTTTGAGACCAGCCTGGCCAACAAAAATTAGCCTGGCGTGGTGTCTGGCACATATAATCCCAGCTATTCCAGGGGCTAAGGCAGGAGAATCACTTGAACCCAGGAGGTGGAGTTTGCCCTGAGCTGAGATCGTGCCACTGCACTCCAGCCTGAGCGACAGAGTGAGACCCTGTCTCAAAAAAAAGAAAAAAAAAAAAAAAGAGCAAAGAAAAAGAAGTGAGAGAACTCTCTCTGGAGTCCTTTTTTTTTTTTTTTTTTTTTTTTTTTGAGATGGAATCTTGCTCTGTAGCCCAGGCCGGAGTACAGTGGCACGATCTCAGCTCACTGCAACCTCTGCCTCCTGGGTTCAACCTCCTGCCTCAGCCTCCCAAGTAGCTGGGATTACAGGTGCCCACCAGTTAATTTTTGTATTTTTAGTAGAGATGGGGTTTCACCATGTTGGCCAGGCTGGTCTTGAACTCCTGACCTTGTGATCCACCTGCCTCAGCCTCCCAAAGTGCTAGGATTACAGGCGTGAGCCACCTCGCCCGGCCTGGGTCCCTTTTATAAGGGCACTAATCCATTCATAAAGGCTCCATGCTGATGACCTAATTACCCGCCCAAAGACCCATCTCCTAATACCATCACATTGAGGGTTAGGATTTCAGTATATGAGTTTGCCAGGAACACAAGCACTCAGTCCATTGTAGCCCTCAATATAGTAAAATATTCAATAAATATTTAATAATCATTTAGAAAAGATGAAGTCCCTATCCTGATTCACTAAATTGTAGTAAATATTTCATAAATTCATCATCTGTTTTCATAAATATTTGAGAATTCTATAAGCCAGAGTAATTTTTTCTTTTTCCTTCTTTATTTCTTTATTTCTTTTTTTTTTTTTTTTTTTTTTTTTTTTTTGAGACACAGTCTCAGAAACAGTTACTTTGTCACCCAGGCTGGAGTTCAGTGGTGTGATCATGGCTCATTGCAGCCTTGACCTCCGGGGCTCCAGCGATCCTCCCACCTCAGCCTCTCAAGTAGCTGGGATTACAGGTATGTGCCACCACACCCAATAATTTTTGTATTTTCAGTAGAGACAGGGTTTCACCATGTTGGCCAGGCTGGTCTCGAGCTCCTGGACTCAAGTGATCCACCCGCCTTGGCCTCACAATATGCTGCGATTATAGGCGTGAGCCAACATACCTGGCCTCCAGGTAATTTTTGTATTTTTTGTAGATGGGATTTCACCATGTTGCCCAGGCTGGTCTCAAACTCCTGAGCTCAAGTGATCCACCCACATGGCCTCCCAAAGTGCTGGAATTACAGGTGTGAGCCACCACGCCCAGACTAAGCCACAGTATTAAGTCATCACCATCATAAATATTTCTTCATATGCAGGTTTTTCTTATTGATTGATTCATTGATTGATTGATTGATTGAGGCAGGGTCTCACTCTGTCACCCAGGCTGGAGTACAATGGTGCAATCTCGGCTCACTGCAACCTCCACCTCTTGGGTTCAAGCAATTCTCCTGCCTCAGCCTCCTGAGTAGCTGGGATTACAGGCATGAGCCACTGCCTCCCAAAGTGCTGGGATTACAGGCATGAGCCACCCCACCCGGCCTCATTTATTTTTTAAAAAAGAAATGTTTTATTATGGTAAAATATTCATAACACAGGCCGGGTGGGGTGGCTCACAGCAGTAATTCCAGCACTTTGGGAGGCCAAGGTGGGTGGATAACGAGGTCGGGAGTTCAAGACCAGCCTGGCTAACACAGTGAAACCTCGTCTCTACTAAAAATACAAAAAATTAACTGGGCATGGTGGCACACGCCTGTAATCCCAGCTACTTAGGAGGCTGAGGCAGGAGAATCGCATGAACCTGGGAGGTGGAGGTTGAGCCGAGATCACGCCACTGCACTCCAGCCTGGGCAACAGAGCAAGACTCCATCTCAAAAAAAAAAAAATTCATAACACAAAAGTTATTATTTAGCTATTTTTAGGTATACAGGTCAGTGGCATTAAGTACATTCATATTGTTGTGCAATCATCACTACTATTTATCAGTAAAATTTTTTTATTCTTTCAAACTGAAACTCTACCCATTCAACACTAACTCTACTGCCCATTCCCTCCTCCCTCCAGCGCCTGGCAACAAGCATCCTAATTTCTGTCTTTATGAATTTGACCTCTCTAGGTACGTCACATAAGCAGAATCATACAGTATTTGTCCTTTAGTGTCTGTTTTATTTCACTTAGCATAATGTCTTCAAGGTTAATCCATGTTGTAGAATGTGTCAGAATTTCATTCCTTTTTAAGGCTAAAAAATATTTATTTTATATGTATACCATGTTTTGTCTATCTAATCATCAGTCATTGGATATTTTAGGTTGTTTCCACCTTTTGGCTACTATGAATAATACTGCTATGAACATGAGTGCAAAAATTTCTGTTTGAATCCCTTTCTTTTTATTTTATTTTATTTATTTATTTATTTTTGAGACAGAGTCTCGTTCTGTCACCCAGACTGGAGTGCAGTGGAATGATCTCAGCTCAATGCAACCTCCACCTCCTGGGTTCAAACAATTCTCGTGCCTCAGCCTCCCGAATAGGGATTACAGGTGTGCACCACCATGCCCAGCTAATTTTTATATTTTTGATAGAGACAGAGTTTTGTCATGTTGTCCAGGCTAGTCTCAAGTGATCTGCCCACCTCAGCCTCCCAAAATGCTGGGATTACAGGTGTGAACCACCACACCTGGACGTTTTTTAAATTTTTGATAGAGACAGGGTCTTGCTATGTTGAGCAAGCTGGTCTCCAATTCCTGGGCTAAAGCGATCCTCCCACTTCACCTCTCAAAGTGCTGAGATTACAGACATGAGACATGCTCCTGGCAAAGTCCCTGCTTTCCATTCTTTGGAGTACTTACCCAGAAGGAGAACTACTGGATCATATGGTAATTCTATTTAATTTTTTTAGGAACTACCATACCCTCTTCCACAATGGCTGCACCATTTTATATTCCCACCAGCACGGCACAAACATTCTAATTTCTCCTCATCTTTTCCAACACTTATTATTTTATGGGTTTTCTAAAAAAAATAGTCATCATAATGGATATGAAATTATGTTATTGTTATCTACATATGTTCTCATTTAATCAGCTTAATGAACTTGCTCTGACAAATATTCATTTCTTGTATTTTCTCATATGAAATCTGAAATCGGCCGGGCGCGGTGGCTCAAGCCTGTAATCCCAGCACTTTGGGAGGCCGAGACGGGCGGATCACGAGGTCAGGAGATCGAGACCATCCTGGTTAATATGGTGAAACCCCGTCTCTACTAAAAAAGTACAAAAAACTAGCCGGGCGAGGTGGCAGGCGCCTGTAGTCCCAGCTACTCGGGAGGCTGAGGCAGGAGAATGGCGTGAACCCGGGAGGCGGAGCTTGTAGTGAGCTGAGATCCGGCCACTGCACTCCAGCCTGGGCGACAGAGCGAAACTCCGTCTCAAAAAAAAAAAAAAAAAAAAAAAAAAAAAA